>NC_141090.1:18143402-18743402 GCF_041138505.1 Cibotium barometz | reverse complement strand
TCCCATAGGTTAGCTAACCGCCCAACCATTGTAGTGTTGGGATTTAATTAGGAATTTGGTTAGGTTTTGTCCCGGGTACCACGGAAAAGAGTTCCCAGGCCCCCTAGCTGGATGTTCATGCAAACATAAAACTAGTCACACCACTTACACACCCAATAGAAATTGCCTTTTTCTTAGCATCAGCTATCTTTAAAACAACCCTTTCATGAAACCATTGTGTCACTGATCACAATCCTCAAAATCTCTGGTTGAAACCTTATTTTCAATTATTCCTTCATCGGTGTGCTTATGGCATCATTGGCAACCGAAACGCTCACCACCTGTTCATTCAGGGGCCTTTTCGACAATTCCTAGCTCATAGTAACCGGCAATATATTCACATAACAAAATGGAATCTCTGTGGAAGATCAGCAAGATCAACCAACAGATCCATATAAAAGATCCATGGACTCATCCGTTGAGGACCAGCAAGGTCAATCAACTAGATCCATGCCCGGTTTCAGAAAACAACTCTTACTCCTTATTCCAAATTCTTCCATGACTCACGTGTGGGTATCTTCGGTGACCCAGAGCCCAAGCCTTGTATGGTCACAGCACCCTCTAGGATCCTTCGCAGGTCACCTAGCGCTTCACTCATAGGCTGCTTCCTTGGTCCCTCATCCATCGTACCGGAAGCTCACCATTTAAATCGAACCGAGGCTGGTCAAGACCTCGGTCGATCTTGCTACGCGAGACGTCCTCCGTTGACTCTCCGTCAGCTATTGCAACTTTGTCAGGTAGGTCTCCATGACCACATTCTCAAGACAGTCAAAATGCTTCCCCAGCATTCTTGACATAAAACAATCATTTACAAACAGATCACAAATATAGTTTCTATAATGAATTCACATCTTTCCAGTTTGTTCCACATCAATCCATATTACTTAACCAAATCCAAATCATATGTGTATCCATTCTTGACTAGATACATCATTTTCCATCCCATCACATCAGATTCATTCACTTCACATAACATCCATTCCTATCTTTCTTAATTTACATTACGTCTCATTCGTTCAGATCTTATATTATTCTTTCACATTCTGATTCACATGACATCTCATCTCATCCATTCGCTCATATCGACTTCATATCCATTCACATTTATATTTATATTCATTATTCCATCTACACATCCACATTCACATCTACATCCATACATCCACATTCACATTCACACCCATATATCCATATCCACATTCCACATTCATACATCCATATCCACATTTCACATTCACACATCCACATCCACATCCACATCCACATTCACACATCCACATTCACATTCACACATCCACATCCACATTTACATTCATACATCCACATTTACACATCCATATACACATTTACACATCCGTATACACATTCACACATCCACATCCACATTCACACATCCACATCCACATTTACATTCATACATCCATATCCACATTCCACATTCATACATCCACATCCACATTCACATTCATACATCCATTTTCACATCTTCATTCATACATCCACATTCGCATCTACATCCATACATCCACATCCACATCCACATTCACATCCATACATCTATATCATACATTCACATCCGCGTTTACATTCATACATCCACATCCACATCGACATTCATATCCATACATCTATATCATACATTCACATCCGCGTTCACATTCATTCATCCACATCCATAAATCCATATCCACATCCACATTCACATCCATACATCTATATCATACATTCACATCCGCGTTCACATTCATACATCCACATCTATACATCCACATCCACATCCACATTCACATCCATACATCTATATCATACATTCACATCCGCGTTCACATTCATACATCCACATCCACATCCACATTCACATGCATATATCTATATCATACATTCACATCCACGTTCACATTCATACATCCACATCTATACATCCATATCCACATTCCACTTTCATACATCTCCATCTATTCCTCGTTCATTTTCATCTATCTGACTCGTTTCACATCCTCATCTCTATTTATAGAATATAAGAGAATTCTTATTTTTGATATAAGATTTCTTTAATTATCTATTTATGCATAAATTCCATTTTAAGGAGAATAACACTTTCGAAATAAAAATCAATCTTTTATGCATCTTCCTATGCATAAATTCATTTTAAATGAGAATAACACTTTTGGATTAAAATAAATTCTTTATGCATCTTTCCATGCATAAATTCAATTTAGTAAGAATTACACTTTTAGAATAAAAGAATTTCTCTTATGCATCTTTCGATGCATAAATCCAATTTAGTAAGAATTACACTTTTAGAATAAAAGAAATTCTCTTATGCATCTAATTTATGCATGAAATCCATTTATGATAAAAATCACACTTTTAATATAAAAAAATATGTTCTATGCATATGTTTATGCATTAAAATCTTTTATGATGAAAATCACACTTTTAATATAAAGAAATATCTTCTATGCATATGTTTATGCATAAAAATCTTTTATGATGAAAATCACACTTTTAATATAAAGAAATATCTTCTATGCATATGTTTATGCATAAAAATCTTTTATGATGAAAATCACACTTTTAATATAAAAAAACATCTTCTATGCATATGTTTATGCATAAAAAACTTTTATGATGAAAATTACACTTTTAATATAAAGAAATATCTTCTATGCATATGTTTATGCATAAAAATCTTTTATGATAAAAATCACACTTTTAATATAAAAAAATATCTTCTATGCACCCATTTCTGCATAAAAATTATTTATGATGAAAATCACACTTTTATATTAAAAAAATCTTTTATGCATACTTTTATGCATAAAAATCAAATATGATAAAAGTAACACTTTTATAATAAAAAAATTCTTTTATGCATACTTCTATGCATGAAAATCAAATATGATAAAAGTAACACTTTTATAATAATAAAAATAATCTTTTATGCATAAAAATCAAATATGATAAAAATAACACGTTTATAATAAAAAAATAATCTTTTATGCATAAAAATCAAATATGATAAAAGTAACAATTTTATAATAAAAAAATTATCTTTTATGCATACGTCTATGCACGAAAATCAAATATGATAAAAATAACACTTTTATAAAAAAAATAATCTTTTATGCATACTTTTATGCATGAGATAATGGCAAAACTTCTTAATAGTGTAGACCTTCTCTTTTGGTCGTGGTATAATTTCTCTCAGCCTCATTGAGTTGGCAGTTGGTTAAAGCGATGGGAAAATCCATTTTGTGTTCACCCGATTGGGTCTGCACACATCCAATAGAAAAAGTGGAGGCATCAATGTGGACATGAAAGATAATGTCCACATCCAATAGCAAAAGTGGAGGCATCAATGTGGACATGAAAGATAATGTCCCAATTTGGGAACCTGAGAATAGGAGCACTATTAGCGAAGAATTTTTTGAGGGTTGTATAAGCTTGTTGGCATTCCTTCGTCCACTCGAAAAGGATTAAGAGTCCATAAAGAGGTTGAGCTATATTAACATACATGAAAATGAACTACCAATAGCCAACATATCCCGTGAAACATTAGACTCCCTTAAAGTTGGTGGGTGGGGGAAGCTCAAGCATGAGCTGCACCTTGCTATCATCCATGTGGAGATTCTCTATTTGGAGACAATATGTCCTAGGATTACTCCATGTCTAGCCAAAAATTGACATTTGAGTGGGTTCAACGAAATGCGATACAACTTTCATTTTTCTAACACCTTACATAAACACTCAAGGTGTACCTTCCATGACGAGTTGACAAAAAAGTCATCCATAAAGACCTCAAGAAATTTCCAAAGATATTCCTTATAATCTATGTACATGAGTCGTTGGAAAGTGCCAGGGGCATTGGTCAGCCCAAATGGCATGATATGGTATACGTAAGTGCCCCATATGGCGGCAAAGGCTATTTTGTATTGATCCTTAGGGTCAATCTCAACACCTGGATGTAGTCGGAGAATCCATAAAGGAAGCTATAGGCTTCCTTTTCTGCGACACGTTCTAGCTCAGTGAAGGAGGGTAAGGGATAATGATCCCTTATGGTGACAGCAATGAACTTTTTGAGGTCCACACACATTCTAACTTTCCCATTCTTTTTGGGCACTACCACAATGGGTGATAGCCATTTCGTATGCTCTAATTTATAGATGAATCCAGTGTCAATGAGTCTGTCGATCTCTTCTCCGACCATCTTGGAATATTTTAGGTTCATAGGATAAGCCCTTTGTTTGACCAGCCTTGCTCCATCAGCCATTGGGATGGTGAGGTACACCTTTCATATCTGTGTACTTCCAGGCAAAGAAATCCTAGGATTCAGTAGGTAGAGCAATGAATTTAATAGGCAAAGCAATGAGCTTGATCTCTTCTTCTATAGAGAGGTCATCTCCAATGTATCCTTGCCTCAGGGTCTTCGCTCAGGACTGCCAGGTTAATTTCTTTTACCTTGGTTGGACCATCATACAAGGTCCTTGGTTTCCCGTTGTGGAACCTTTGGTCCAAGTCATATTGCACGAATCTATCGGCCATTTGAAAGGTCTTGAAGTGGTTGGTTACTTGGTTGGTTTGTTCTACCCCAACGCTGTTAAAACCCTAACATACATTAGGTGAAATATGGACTCTCGTTTTTTCATCTTAAGGATTTTCACATCTCCTCTCTCTAGAGAAACGGGTTCAAACTATGATGGAAAATTTTGATTATTCAAGAAGTCTCCAAATTGGTGATGATGTGGCATGTAACATGCCACATCTCATCACCAATTTGGGAACTTCTTGAATTTTTTAAAATTTCTTATCATGCTATATATCATTAGAAAGGTCTCAAAGAATAGATTCCAAATGTCCAAACTCCTCTCACTTTTGAGTTGATTTGCAAAAATTTCACCATGAGCCCATTTTTCTAGAGAGAGGAGGTGTGGAAATCCTTAAGGGGAAAAAATGTGAGTCCACATTTTGCCTAATGGATCTCTCTAGGTAATTGTCATGCATAAAAACTAGACATAAACTCATCCACCCAACCACCCTCGAGCCCAAGGGATGCAGCCCAAGGGATGCACACATGAATACAATGAAGTATCTCATACCTTAACCTTGATGTCCAATACCACCAAGAGGTATGAGTCCAATCTAGCAGCATGTAGCTATAGTGTGAAATGGCATGAGAGTAGATACAATCCTCTATACAAGAGAACATAACATAACCCAGCCTCCCTTGAGTGTGCCCCATGCCCCTATTATATAGGAGGGCCCTCAAGTGACTCTTGACTCTCCATTTCCCATGTTTGACCCTTAGATGCCTGATCCTAACCTCAACCCTTAAGGTTAGTCCTAGCCCATGCTCCACTAGAGCTTGTTCCCATGCTCACAAGCCTAATGTGTGTTAGCCTCCTAGTATATGCACATATAATGTGCACATAACAAACGCTTTCTTCGTCTACAAGCCTTTTGGCTTCTTTTTCGTCTAGCACTAACTTTTTATTGCATGCTTTTTGCACACAGATTAGTTAATCTTTTTCAGTTCAAGTTTGACATCAGTGAATTCAATTGGTTCTGGGGTGGTCCTGTGGACCAGAAGGGGGCTATTTACGAACTCCTTTTGCCATATTTGGTTAAAGTGGTCATGTCTTTCAACCGCCTCGATATATTTTAACTAGTGAGTGTTTAAATCATTAGGGAAAATATATCACTCTGGCCTAGGGAATCCATCAAGATTACGAGTTCTGTATAATTGTGTTTCCCATGATGGTTTCGGTTTATGGCTTGTTCAAGTTCCTGAGTGGTGACATTAGGCAGAGCTAAGCATATATAGAGATGTGATCTCTTGCCCGTCTACTGTAGCAAACTTCACGACACTATGCCAAGGAATTATGTCTAGGGTGGCAAGGATATGAATCCAATTCTCAGAGTCTTTTTTCTCCAGAAGAGGTGCACATTCCTCACTATCCTTTTCATCATCCAGTGTTTTATGGAACATCTGACATAGATGGACTGTAATGGATCTGGTAGTTGTTACTGAGTCCTCTGTGAAGGGTGTGCCATTCATGGGATGTATCTTCCACATGTGTAGGTTGATTTTCATAGTCTGATCTTTCCTTCGAATGTCGATGTGGTCCATATCCTAGTCATGGATCGTTCTAGATTACCACATGAATGGTTGACCAAGGATGTACTCATATGAAACATGCTGACATCCAAAGCTCATCACACTACAAAAGTGTGGTAGTAGTAGGTAGTTCCCAAAATCTTTATTTTCAAATCCTTCAGTAGATGAACGGGTCTAGATGTGGCTCTATTAGAGTTTGACTAGTAATGTGGTGTTGACAATCCATGGTAGGTGCTCCCCGTTTTTCCCAGCATTGTTTCGTAATAACAATGCTCACCTTTGAAGTATTATCCGAGCTTATTTACTCGAACTGTGGGGGTTCTAGTGATCTCGGGGGGTACAACAAGTTCCTCTTCCTCTGACTCATTAGAGTTGTCTAGCTCTATGGATTCTTGCATGCCTACTCCAAGACGTCCCTCCAACTAATCTTTCAGATCTTTCCATAATCTTGGGCTACCTTGAAGCAAGGTGCCTATGGGGATGTGGATCTAGGAAGAGAGGAAGGAAGACAGCTCAGAAATGTCTCTATAGGAGCGAATGCTATTCTGTGAGGAAGGTCACTTTGGCTTAATCTTAATCTCTTATGTGTATACGGTATGTGGATTGGGATTTTTGTATTGTCATCCCCCAGATTTTTAACATATTTGGCTCATCGATTTCTGTGGTGCAGGGTGGTAGGTGTTGTAGTGGGGGCAGGTGTTGCTTTTGTTGGCCTTTGTGGGGGTGTGACTGGTCTCAGAGATCTCTAGTATATACCTGAGCTTCTTCCATGGGTCTCGGGTTGAAGACCAAAGGAAATGGATCAAGCTAAGTGGTAGCATGCTCATCATGTATTTGTGCTTGGCAGGCCTAGACCAATTCTAGGGTTGCTAAGAGTCTTTATTTTTCCTCTATGGGGTTAGGGTATTCAGCAAGCAGAGCCAGTTAGCACCAATCAATTCCCTCGCTCAGGCGCCTGAGCATAGCAGATATTCCTCTTTTAACAAAGAAGTTGATGCATGTGTTGTGCAATATTCCAAACCACTTTTGATAACTACCCGGTTGTCTCCCTTGCCGATCTTCGTGGTTTTCTTTCTCAAGCGTCTATTTGCTTATGATTGTGCAGGGACATTCCTTGAGGATAAGACCTTTTCTTATCCCTGATCTCATGAGGTTGATACCTCTACTCTGCAGCATAGGAGCTATGGTCCTCTCTCTGTTTTGCAATCTAGTTATGACATTAAGAGGGACCATGTGGATGAAGTCCTCTCTTACACTTGGTAGGTTAATGATAGTGCTTGGATTAGCTTCATGAGACTTCCTTGTTGCTCTAGTTCTCAGCGGACAATCCTTATACATATGATCAATTCCACACCTAACACATAATGGAGTTAATGCGGGAGCACCTACAGAGGTGCTTACCATCCCTTTCTTGATTGGACACTCAAACACTCATTAGGGACCTACACAATGATAGAATTGCATTTTTCTATTGTATTCATGTCCCAGCCCATTATCCTTCTCTTGTAAAAGAGGAGTTTCCTTTGGATTTAATAGTGGGGAGCATATGGAAAGTCCTCATAAGCTATCATTCGAAAGGGGCACTGTCCACCTTGCTTGTCTAAGTAGTATTGTAGGAGGTCTTAACAATGTTCTAATATCACATGTATTTTTTGTCTAAGATTGTGTTGTTATTTTCTCTTGGTTGGCTTGACATTATCAAGGTAATAGGTCTTATTCATACAATGTCATGTTTATTGTACCCTTAGGTGCTGGGTTTAGGAAATGGACTTATGCAGCAAGATATGGAACATTGTTATATGCCATCTAGAATGCTGCTTATGTAAAGTTAGGAGTGGTTATCCGTGAGTAGGTGATATAGTGGAGGGGGAGCCCTCAACCTTCTCACTATCCTTCTCTTATAAAAGAGGAGTTGCCTTTGGCTTTAATAGTGGGGAGCATGTGAAAAGTCCTCAGAAGCTGTTATCCAAAAGAGGCATTGTCCACCCTGCTTGTTTAAGCAGTATTGTAGGAGGTCTTAATAATGTTCTAATATCACATGTTATATTTTTTGTCTAAGCTTTAAGCATGGATTTTGTTAGAGTAATCATGTTTTGTTGCCTCATGCATGTATGCAGCAGCAATGTTAATCAACCCATCACAAGACCTTGATGTGCAAATCTCCTATCTATTATAAATGAATGATATGGGTAGCAAGCTTGGTCTCAATTTACTCAAACACAAGTATGGTTCCATCAAACCTTTTCACATACACAAAGTTAATCTTTTATGCATTATATACGTCTTAAATTTTAAACTTATATGCAGGCGGGCTTATAATTGGGCCAGTCGATGCCATGAGAGCAGATTGCCTCACTTGGCCAGCCGATGCTATGGGGGCAATCTACCCCACTTGGCCAATTGGGGCAGACCACACCTTACGTGCGGGACTGAGTGGCGGGGGGCTGAGTGGTGTAGACCCATCACAATATGGTTGTGATAAGCCTACACACCTTCCTCGAGTAGACCTAACCCCGCTCCCTTACGTCCATCTTCACCACAACGATGACGTAGTAGGGAGTCTAGGGGGTAGTAGATGTGCTAGCAGGGGGGGAGCAAGCTGCTTTTTCTTTGGCAAAAGCAACACTGGGTCTCCCGATGTGTCTCCCCAACAGGGGGGCTCTTCATCTACACATTATAAGCCACCCCTAGGAGACCCATTCTACCATTTCCAGGCACCCTACCATACAACGTGGATGTGGATGGATGCATGAGGAAATCAAGTCATGAACCACATGCATGTACCTAGAGTTTATGAACTCCTTCAAAAAGTGAAAAGCATAAGATGAACTCTCAAAGCAATACGTTATCGATGTGCTTAAGTTGGAGTTCCCTATTCCACATGCGGGTCCTTCCTTCTCCGAGGAGTGGATGAACAGGCAAATCAAGATTTTGCTCTCTAGTAGGAGAGCAAATATCAAGAGAGCAGCAAAGAATAACTTGGAGAAGCCTAGAGTTTGCACGGCTAAGGAGTGGAGGAACGCACGTAGCTTCGTGTGAGAAAGCACCTAGGTGCTTTTCACCAACAAGCGGCGGTGAGTGCTTTTCACCAACAAAGCAATACATTATCGATGTGCTTAAGTCGGAGTTCCCTATTCCACATGCGGGTCCTTCCTTCTCTGAGGAATGGATGAAAAGGCAAATCAAGATTTTTCTCTCTAGTAGGAGAGCAAATATCAAGAGAGCAGCAAAGAATAACTTGGAGAAGCCTAGAGTTTGCACGGCTAAGGAGTGGAGGCACGCACGCAACTTTGTGAAAAGCACCCAGGTGCTTTCCACCAACAAGCAGCGGTGAGTGCTTACCGACTATGGAAGAGAGGGTCTTAGCACTTTGGCTCCAACGAAAAAACCTCCTCTATTGCTATTCTCCTCTTTCATTTTATTTTGTACTATATTGTTTTCATTAAATAATTATATATATATATTGTAGAAGGAGGTTGTTGGGCATGACCCAATAAAGGAGGAGTGTGACTATGGATACAGAGCCCCGCATCCGCAATTTTGGGCGTGGATGCGTATGCGCGAGACGTACGCTTGGATGAGTCCATTTTGGGGACTTAAGCAAATAAGGTAAATAAGCCTAAACCATTATCTTTTCTACATCTAATTGTATTTTAATGTCCTTTCTTACCTTGCGTTTGATGGCATGTAGGTAGGATAAAGAGGAGGATCCTGATTATGAGCATGAAGCTCACCAAGCCAGTGAAAAGGACAAAGAAGATGAAGATGATGATGATGATCACTCAAAATTCGATGAGGATTCCAATTAGATACCTCTTCATTGTAAACACTTTATATATAAATGTTTGGGCTCAATTGCATTCTATGTTTTTCTTATGTTTGTGTTTGTGTCGTCATAAAACTTAAACTGTGACTGTTTTAATTAAAAAAAAGAGCTGGGGTAGACTGGGGAGTCCTCTGCAGAGTCCCCAGTCTGCCCTAGCTCTTTTTGACTATGTAGAGCTTTTGCCTACTAGGCAGCAAAAATAGTAGTGAAATTTTGCTGTAGGACAACAAAATATCAATGCTCATAGCAATATTTCACTGGGCTAAGCAACGAGCCCATTGCAGACACCGAAAATAGCAATGTTTGTAGGAGCAAAAATAGCCCGACATCTACCTACCCTTCTAGTTATAAAAATGCTACTAGACCCTCATTCTGTTATTGTAGTGCTGGCAGATAATATACCATTGGAGGCCCTTGTCTCATGGGTGGGTTATACCCTCTTGATGTGAGTTTTTGGCGCCTCCTTCATGAGCCCTTCTCCCCATTTTGAGGTGTCAAAAATTCTAATTTTTAACTAAAAAATTCTAATTTTTTACTAAAAAATTCTAATTTTTTACTAAAAAATTCTAATTTTTTACTAAAAAATTAGAATTTTTTACTAAAAATTCTAATTTTTTACTAAAAAATTCCTTTTTTTACTAAAAAATCTCTTTTTTTTTACTAATAAACCCTGTACTAGTCAACTCTTCATCTTATGTGAGAGTTTACTCATTTTTGGGGGGTTTCTTATATTCTTTGCCTTTTTCTCATCCCAACACTTGCATCAATCTTATTGGCTCTTCTTGTTGACATTCTTTGGACCTTAATAAGAATTTTTCTAAAATTTTATACCCCTAGGCCAAGATGTCCAATTCACATATTCAATTAATTTCTAATGCACATTGGAAAACTCTTTTTAAGATTCTATTTTAGGGAATCTCTTTTTATTTACTATTATGCTATCTCTATAATGTTCCTATTTTTTCACTCAGTAACTCCATTTTGTTGTGGAGTGTATCTACATGTAAATTATCTCTAAATGCCATTCTTTCGCAAGAATTCAAAGAACTCATTGGAGAATTATTCTCCCCCTCCATCTGACCTTAGGCACTTCACATGCTTTCCTATCTGTTTTTTAGCCATAACTTTGAAGTTCTGAAAATGAATGAACACTTCACTCTTTTGCTTCATGAAATACACCCACACTTTCCTTGTGTGGTCATCAATGAATGTTATGTAGTACTTTTAGCCACCCATAGACATAGTCTTCATAGCACCCCATACATCTGAATGTTATGTAGTACTTTTAGCCACCCATAGACATAGTCTTCGTAGCACCCCATACATCTGAATGCACAGCATCTAGCACAATCCTTTCCACATTTTTGTCATGTGGAAATACATGTTTTGTTTGCTTTCGAAATTGACATGCTTCACAAACTTTCTACATACCTTCAACTTTAAACTTAGGCAGCCCTGTCACAATTTGTTTAGTCTGCATAGACTTCAATCTTTGCACATTGACATGCCTAATTCTCTTATGCCAAATGTCTGTATCTATGACAACTCTTAAACCATTTGCAAACAGTGTCACTCACCATGACTTGTCATGTGGTTCGAACCACCTGGAATCAGCATACCATACATCATCCTTACGTGCTGCTACATCATTTCCAGACACACGATTAACCACATGTTGCATAACAAACAACCTCTCATTATTTTCATTATTTCTGCTAGAGGATGCATAGCTATTTTGCTACACTTTCCTGAAAATTCTTCTTCTACTACAAAAGAGGTCTACAAAGAAGATAAAGTGACTAACACACATAATAGAGCCTGAACTGATGTTAAATTAGGATTTTTAATCATTATTAATTTTTATTGATCCTTATTTCTTTTTATTAATTGAGATTATTATTCTTTATAAATATAGAGAAAACCCACTAGAAACTACTTCATTCCATTGTAGCCTCCTTTCCAAACCCTCCCCCTTGCTAGGTTCTCCCTCTCTCTCTCTCTCTCTCTCCCTTACTTCGTATTTATTTTTTTGATTATCATGATGTTTTGTCTTTTAAGAGCCTAACACATGTTGTTGCACTACAAGAGAATAATTACTTTTTGACACTTGGTCGCATCGTCAATATGTGCGTCCAAATAGGCATCGAAATATGCGTGGAAACAGGTGCCGAAATATGCGTCGAAATACACGGAAATTTTAGTCAAAATAACAGTCGAATTTAAAAAAAATAAATTTATATATAGTATTTGTTAGTTTCCATCGTGGGGTGTATTTTAGCCTTCTCTTTCTACCTCTTTGCTCTCTCTCTCTCTCTCTCTCTCTCTCTCTCTCTCTCTCAATTAGCCCTTACGCCACAATCAAATGTTGTTCTCTTTTTATCTATAATTCCTTCTACTCAAAAGTGACGTCCGCGTGACCAAATTGTCCCAAACTTACGATACTGCAAGCACAATAAATAAGTACTTTTATTGTATAAATTCACAAAAGCACAACATAAAAGACAATGCGTAGATAGCTCTATCTCACATACATGGAAATCACAACCATATGCAAGCTCCTCCTCCTCATCACTTATTGATTCACCATTGCGTTTAGCTTGTAGTATGGTTTGCTCGAGCCATTTATTAGAAGGAAAGTTTGGAAGAAGTGCAACTTCTGCTGGGTATGGTAGTGTGCGGGTTGTTCGACTCCTTCTAAAACTCAAACGAGGTTGGTCTCTTTCAACCTTCACCAAGTTATATCTCTCGATCCATTTCTGGGTTATTGCAAGATCAGGGTGTCTAGTTTTATCCAGTTTATGCTGGACTGGGACAATGCTTGGAGAGCAAATTTTGGGGGGGAAGGTACTTAAAATGAGATCAAGCAAATAATAGAAAATACGCTTGTCCTTAAATTAACCCAATATAACTTAAATTAATATAAATTAGTCTAATTAATTAAAATTAATCAAAAATATGATGAAATGATAAACAAATGAACTTCCATACTTAGAGTGATCCAATTTATTTTTCCATAGATGCACCATTACAAGTATACTAGTCCCTATAGGTTTTCGATGATTCACATCAAAAATGTAATTTTACTAACTAGATTATTAATATTTGCAGGCCTTTTGATAGTCTGGAAGAATTTTGAAAAAGAGATCATTAAAAATCCAACCATTGGATTTGCAATTTTTACTAACCACCACATTCTACTAATGTCTCAATATCTACCCATTCTTTTGATCTACAAGATTGAGGATTTTAAGTGGTAGCTATTGTGGGTACAAAAAGTGGCGTATATTATAACACTTTAAAGACCTTGAAATATTTAAAGAAACTAGACAGATATCTTAAAATTTTCTCAAAAAATCAAGTTAAGCTCCATATTATGTGAAGATCTAAGGTACAAAGTGGGAATCTCATATGAGTTTATATGTAAAAGATATTAGCATTTTATGGAATCAGTTCAAATTTGGGATAGGGTGTATACATTGACTTTGTACCTAAGAAAATGAGGACTTTTGACTATCTAATGCATATAGTTGCTTAATCAAATTATGCAACTATATTTCTAACTTTGAATATGATGTTCCAACAAGAGAACTTGAATCGAAATTCCTTCATTTACTATGATAGATTAGCCACTAAAGGTAAACAAATGCCTGTTTTTTTACTGTTTACGGGATGCCTGAGTGGACAAAGCTGGGCACCCTCATCTTGCAACCACCCTTGAACTCCATAGCATGTGAGTTTAAGATGCAAAATTTATTAATCTTCTCACGCAATGCTACATCCATTGTTCTCACAAGGCCTTTCCCTTGTGGCTCTTCCCCTACTAGTCGATCATCTTCTTCTTGTGTCCATAATCTTGGCATATTGGGATCAGACGTATCAAGAAATTCAATTATATATACAAGTAAGTGATTCTTAAACAAGCCATCCCACTGCCAGTGTCTTCATAAATCTCTCCAAGAAAAAGATCCATCGGCTATGGACAACCCCAGCCACAAAAACTTCATCAACCACATGAACTAGCAAGTGCAATTGAATGGTTTAAATACTTTTTGGAAAGTATTTCTCAACCATTGTAACAGTTTGGATGGAGTTTAATCGTGCTGCTTCCAATGTGTCTCTACTAATCTCTTTCCTTGATATCTAATGTACCACTGCACCAATTTTGTAAATTGTTGCTCTAATGTCATCCTTGAGGCAATCCTTAATGGCTGTAGGAAGCACGAATTGCATGAATTTGTGCGCCAATCATGACTCTTCAAGCCACTAAGCTCATTGTCCTTTGTAAATGCTCCCTTCAAGTAATGAATGCATCCAGTAGGGGTACGAACTCACTAATGCACTTCTTTACATGCCGTTGCTCATCCTTTCTCATGACCCAAGGTGCTTTTGGTATTTTCACCTTTCCATCTACTCTATTTTGGGTCCATAAGTGGTGCATGCGTTGAACCTCTGTGCGCTTTTGCCGCACAGGTCGTAGCTGGGGACTTGCCGGACACCGTATGCGAGCCACGAATGGCTGCAAGCATACAACCAGGGAAGGAAGCTCAAAACAGAATGCAAAAGGTGTGTCACTCACCGCTTAACCGCCGCCTTGAAGGATTCCCGCGTCGCAGCCGTGAAGGAGGAGCCGTCGTCGTCGCTCTACCGCCTCGCCGCCGCCGCCGTGCCGCTACACAGTGCGCTCGATCGCTCTCTCACTCTCTCTCTCTCTCTCTCACACACACGCAGGAGAAGGAAATCAAGGAGATAAGGCAAGAGCACTCTTGTATTCACAACACATGAGAATGAGGATTTTAGGGTTACATTTGACCCTTATAGGTGACTTGGCCGTTCACACTTGGGCGCCCATACATGGCCGGCCGATCCTAACCCTTATCCTACTAATATTCAAGGTGCGCCTCTCATCGACGATCACCCAATCCCTTCATCCTTAACATATGGTGCCGACAAGCCCGGCCCATGACTCAGCATAGTTAAACTAATTACATGACGTAAAACGTAGTACGTCTGATTGTCCGTCATAGGTTAACATGCCCCCCTTCCTGATGTAGATTCCGTCCTCGGAAGCTATGGTATGGTAAGCTCGAGAGGGTTGTTGTTGACCGTCTGCAAAACAGGGAAGTAGAGTGAAAGTATGCTGGAATTCAAAAGATATAAAGTGTATAAATTCAAGCATGTTAGACCACAATGGATGTTGTATGAGAACTTAGTTTAAGGGTCACATGAGTGAGCTAGTGTAGCAAATTAATAGGAGTTTAAAATTATTGAAAGTAAATCAAGAGTAAGCAAGGTGTCAAAGGTTAATCAAGGTTTATAACTGGCCTAAGTCAAGGAAAATAACCAAGCTTAATAAATAAACACATGGCCACACTGTGTCTACTCTAAGAACAAGTTAATACCACAAGCCTAGGGAAACAAGAAACATCAGAGTTACAGGAGCTTTTTGCCTTTTTTTTTTTTTTTTTTGCACGTGACAATTTTTACACAATGGCGACCTTCCTAAGGCAAAACTAACATCGATCGTGGTACCATGTTTAACACAAGGCATTATCCAGGAATCTATTAGCTCACTTTAGGCAAGGCTACCCCCTACCAACCAAGGCATCGGTCTGGAGTAGAATACTCCTCGCCTACCAAGTATCAATAAGGCGATAGGCCAACACTAAAGCACATCATAGACTTGTATTGCCATTTATTGTAGGCTTTTTTTTTTTAAATTTATTTCTTTTGATCTTCGCTCCTGAACTATAATTTGTCTTGCATCCTTTCGACAAAGGGGTAATAGCTATGTCCTAGAGGTCAACACACACATGGCCAGGTGTCAAACATTAAGATGGTTTGATCCTAGACCTAAGACAATCGTATTCCAAGGTTAACTAAAGACGTCATGCTGCCTAGGAATATTTCCAATAAAGTTAAGCTCATTAATGATTTACACTAGCATGCAAGCAACTTCAAAAACTAAGTAGTGCATTGACAATTTCCATGTGGTCATGCGTTATAGTTTATGCAATTGATTGAACAGTAAAAACGAAGGAGAGTGGGTATGGAAGAATTACACCTGTAATTGGAGATCTCCTTGATTTGACGAGACAGCTTGCAATTTGATGTAGATATATTTTGATGAACGTTGCGGCAGTCTCAGGACTTGGAAGCGAACCCACCTCAAACTTTTCAACCTGTACAATCAACTAACAAGCACTATACCTCGAGAGGCACATCAGTGTGAAAATTTCAAGACTTGTTTAAGGAATCTAAACTAGAAAAAACTGGAAAACACTAACCTACCTACAAATCACCACACTACTACTGAGGATACGGTAAGAGGATGTTGTAGAGTCCTGGCTCTAGCCCTAAGGCTAAGCCTCTATCCGCATCATCCAAATAAATAAAATCAACCTCAGTAGTGCCATGAGTTTCATCCGTCCATTCATCATTGTCAGATATTTCCTTTTCATTTTCCCATCCACATAGACTCATCAAGAATGTAACCATGCGAGGATAGTCATCTTGTGGAAAAGGAAAGCATTGGGCTATCGGGGATATGTCCTCTACGGAGTAGGGGTCAGTCATGGTCAATAGGCGAATTAGCCATTCTAATTCCTCAACATTTTCCTCTCTGGCTAATACATCTATATGATCCCATTCAGTTTCAATGACAGGATAGCACATGTGAAATATCTGAGAAAGGTACAGATGATACCTCTCATCAAAGGCGGGAGTGGATGAAGTGTATGATGATCGTGCATCTGCCATATCTGCAAACACAGATATAGCATCAGTAGGTTTGTGAGACAGGTCAATCTAGTTCTTGATTGTATATGGATATTTATCCTCTTTTTGTGCTCTTGCTCTTTTTACTATTTTTTGTTTTTCTTTTCTTTGTTTTGTTTTGTTTTGTTTTTTTTAATGTATGAAGCTATATATATACATCCCCTTGAATTTGGCAATTACATGGTCAGGGGAGAAGGTTAAGGAGGAAGCATTAGAATGTCGAGCGTGAGTACATGCTCCCCCTTTCCTTGGGTAGATCATATTATTTGCAATGATGTTGCAGCCTCTTGGAACCAATTTGTCCAGCGGGTCATAGGTTGTGATGTGGGCAGATAGCTTTTTATGACCCTTGTGGCCACATCCAATTGTAGAGATGGTAGTGTACGCTCCCATTGACGAATGGAGGAAATGGTTTCCGACGATACTATTACAAGGGGAGACGTAGACTCATCGGTTTTTTGTTGGGTGTTGACAAGAGTAGGTGTAGAGCATGTAGAAACTTCTATATGAGTGTGTGCCTGGCATGAGGAGCTAGAAGCTTCATGTAGCTCCCCCCTTCCTGAGCTAGGTGGTAATGATCGATATTGTTTGGGAATCCAAACTAACTCTGGAAGAAGTGGTGTGGAGCACTCTGTTACCTTTCCCTTACCACGGTCTTGAATTGTCATTGGGGTGGCAACAATTGGTTTGCAAGGTTTTACAGGTGATGTAGAGGGATTCACCTTATGTTTAGGGACCCAAATCTGGTCATTCCCCTCGTAGTACCCTTGGGCTACTAATAATTTTTTAGGGATCCATCGCGATGTTACATTGCCCTTTCTCGGGTGGGTAGCTACTTTCTTTTTACGAGGCTTCTTGGTGGCTGAACGAGATTGAGAAGGGGAAGTAGCTGTTAACGAAGCTTTGGGGACCCATTTGTATGTACTCTTTGGCATAGTAAGCGAAGCTTTAGGGACCACCTTGCCTGTTTCCACTCTTGGCGTTGAAGCGTTAGAGGGGTGGCCAACAATCGAAGATGGTTTTGCCACTGGACTTTGTGATTTTTCGTTATCTAATATTTGAGTAGATGACTTAGGTGCGGGATTTTGAGCGGTCAGACCTAGTGTTGGTTCTTGCGTTGTGACTTGTCTGGTTGCCCAATCGATATTGCACTTGGTGGCCATCATCCATTTGCGCCCTAAGATCACAGTCCCTTCCATGGTACCAGCACGCATAACCAAAAAGCTTTGAATTATGGTTCCCTTGTCATAAGCAACCGGAGTGTGCAGAATTCCTGAGACAGGGGTTTTCTTCTTGTTGATTCCTTGAACTTGGATAGAACTCTTGGATAAGGGTGGTTTTCCCAGTTGACACCACACGCCAAATGATAGCAAATTGTGTTGAGCTCCTGTATCCAATAATGCATTATACAGCACCTCCCCGTAAGGACTCTGTAACTCAATTGGGTATCTTAGAGGTGGGTCAGATTCCAGTGCATCCTCCTCTGCTTCCTCGAAAAATACTTGCGTAATTCCCAAGTTGGCTTCTCGTTGTCTCCTAGCACGCTGTTGACGTTCTTTGGCTTCGACTCTTGCTTGTATCTTTTTAAGCTCAGCTTGTTCTTTGGCTGCCTTCTTTTGATGGATTGCATGTAACTCCTCTTGGCTCAGGGGGTCATAGTACCTTTTGAATTTGCTCCCATTAAGGAATCTAATGGTTTCAACTCCGTCGAGAGTCTCCACTCTGATGGTACCTTGCGGGGTAATTTCACATACTCTATATGGTCCCTTACCAGCATATTTGAGCTTCTTCTTTTCGTTTCGCACTCCATACATCAGGACTTTATCCCCAACCTTGATGTCCTTGTCCTTTAGATGGCGATCAAACCATTTTTTCCTTCTATCCTTCTCCACAAGGGCATTGTATACAGCCAATTGTCTTTCTTCATTTAGCCGCTCAAGGATATACAGACGCTCTGCTAAGGGATTACCATCCCAACCCTCTTGAGTAGCAACACGAAGACTTGGAATGACAAATTCCCACGGCATGACTGCTTCTTGGCCATATACCATTTTGAATGGTGTACAATTAATAGCCACTTTGTACGCAGTACGATAAGCCCATAAAGCTGTCGTAAGCTTTAGATCCCAATCCGTGCGATGAGCTTCAACTGTCTTTGTCAAAACAGAGATTAAAGTCTTGTTGGTACTCTCAGCTTGGCCATTCGCTTGCGGATAGTAAGGAGTAGATTTATGATGGGATATCATGAAATTTGTTGTGAGCTCCTTAATCACTTCATTTATAAAATGCGTACCATTGTCGCTCACAAGTTCAAAAGGACAACCGAAGCGTGTGATTATATTTTCAAAGAGGAACTTGGCTGTTGTCCTCGCATCTGCCTTACGTGTTGCTTTCGCTTCAGCCCATTTGGTCATATAGTCAGTGGCCACAATAATATAGCGAGATTGTGTGTTTCGGGCCGCTGGACTAATTGGACCTACAAAGTCTAAACCCCACTTTTCAAATGGTTGGTTTACTTTGATCGGATGTAGGGGCATCCGATCTTTCCTCTGGGGTTTCTTATATCGTTGGCATTCATCGCAAGCCTTCACAAAGAGTGATGCGTCTTGGAACATAGTGGGCCACCAATACCCTGATTGTAAGATCTTTCGCGCAGTTAAGTCTCCTGAGAAGTGACCACCGGCTACGCCCATATGTGCCTCTTGCAAAATGTATAGATACTCATCCTCTCGGGCACAACGCATAGAACGTCATCCTTTCCTCTTTTATAAAGAGTCCCGGCTATCAGGCAATAGGGTTCGCATTCTTTGATCAGCTTTCGAGCTAGATCTTTACAAATCTCCTTGGGTGGAAAGCCATTAACCAAAAAGTTAACAATCTTCTCACTCCATTCAGGCATTGTCTCCACCATGAACAGGGAAGTGTCCGGTAAGTCATCATCAACCCCCGTAGGAGCCTCACCATTAGGTGTGCGAGACAAATGATCAGCCATAACATGTTTTTTGCCAGGTCTCACAACAACAGTGAAATCAAACTCAAGGAGAATCAATAGCCATCGTGTGATTCTTCCTGTGGAGCATGGTTTGTTTACCAGATACAACAATGCTTGATGATCTACATAGAAAACAAACTTAGTGGCAAGGAGGTAATAACGAAATTTCCTTACTACATATATCATTGCCAACCCTTCTCGCTCCGTAGTGGTGTAGTTCATCTCAGCATCGTTCAACTGTCGACGACTGGCAAAGCTAATGGGGTAGTCTAGCTTGTGTTCTCCAGGTTGAGTTAACACACACCCAATAGCAAAGTTTGATGCATCAATATGCACATGGAAGAGTAAATCCCAGTTAGGCATTCTCAAGATTGGAGCACTCGCCAAGGCTTTCTTTAATAGCTCATAGGCATGGTCACATTCCTCGGTCCAAATAAACTCAATGAGAAGCTTATACAATGGTCGAGCTATCTCGGCGAAGAAGAGAATAAACCTTCGATAATAACCAACGTGGCCCATAAAGCGTTGGACTCCCTTGTAGTTGGTGGGTGGTGGCAGTTCCAGAATGACCTTGATTTTACTCTCATCCGTAGAAATCCCATTTTTGGACACTATATGCCCTAAGATAACTCCGTGTTTAACCCAAAATTGGCATTTGAAAGGATTCAAGGAGATGCGATATAATCTACACCTTTCAAATATTTTTCGTAAACACATTAAGTGCTCGTCCCAAGAGGAATGAACACAAAGATCATCTAAGAAAGCTTCACAGAAGTCCCTTAGATATTCCTTAAAGGCCGTGTTTATCAATCGTTGGAATGTTGCAGGTGCATTGGTCAAGCCAAAAGCCATGACGCGAAAGGCAAACACTCCAAACTCCGTGATAAATGCTGTTTTAGCTTGGTCCTCGACTGCAATTGTGATCTGATTATAACCCGAGTACCCATCTAAAAAGCTATATGCCTCCTTGCCTGCCACTCTTTCAAGCACATGTTCAGAATATGGCAAGGGGTAATGATCCCTTCTGGTGGCTGCATTAACCTTTTTGAGATCAACGCACACTCTGAGTTTCCCATTTTTCTTTGGCACGATGACTATCGGAGAAACCCATTCTGAGTGCTCAATTGGGTATATGAATCCACATTTTACCAGCTTTTCAATTTCCTCTTGTACAATCTTTGCGTACTTAGGATTCATTGGGTAGGGACGTTGCTGGACTGGTTTAGCGGTGCTAATCATTGGAATCGTGTGTTGCACCACCGAGGGTGGAACACCCTTCATATCATGATATGTCCAAGCAAATATGTCCTTGAATTCTTTAAGAAGCTTCGTAAGTGCAGCTTCTTCCGCCTTGGTGAGGTCTTGAGCAATAAAAACTGGTTTAAACTCCTCACCCGGATCTGCTAAGTCTATCTCCTTAACTACCGCAGGGCCATCGTAGACACCGCTACTCCCATTGGTAGGCGCTCGTTGGGCTTTTGTGTAGACCACTTTACGTTCCCCTGTTGTAAATGATTTGAAATGCTCGGGTGCAGGGTGTAAGTCTACTGGTTCTTGTTGTGCCAGGCTTTTTTCTTTCAATTCCGCTTCCTTTTGCTGCTGAGCCAACTCTTGGTTTTGTCGCCTTCTTGCAGTACGACTTAGTTTCGGCTTCTCTTCGATTTCTAATTGGGCGACGTCATGAGGTTGCGGAATACACCACATGACACTTTGGAGGTATTGTCCCCAATTATCCGCTATCTTCCGATGAGCATCAATGGCTCCTACATAACTAAGCCATTCTGCAGTGGATCTTTCCTTGTTTATTGCAGTGCGTACATTAGCTCGATAGCGTTGGCGCTTATGTCTCGTTTTCTTCTTACCAAGTTTTTGATTTTTGTTTCTATCAGATTCGGACTCACTTGGTCGATCTTCACTTGTGTCCCCCTCACTCTCGGATGAACTGCAAGAGGTCACTGTCCTAGGCCTTGAGCACCTTGCTTCCACATTTGGGTGAATATTTGATTCATTTTCCCCATCAGGCTCAGGGTCAGTTTCTTCTTGAGATTCATACTCAGAGTTGCATTGGTCAGAGTCTTCGCTACTTTCAGTGTCGGTGGAGTTTGCCACGTTCTCGCCATCAGGAGTTAAGTGCATAACACCTATCATGTTTATTGGCACTAATGGTGGCATATCTTGCCCGTCAGGTGTTACCCAGCTTGTGCCTCTATTTCCCCATGTGTCTATGGTTGCCGCTAGGTGTACCCAATCCACGTTATCCGACTCAGTCATACCCGGTAGGACATCCATATAAGGAGAATCTTTTCCATCATCAGTCTCTTTTTTGCATGTATAGCAATACCTTAATGGAGCGGAGTGAATAGTGGTATCTGATCGATTATCGATGATAACCTTGCTTCCTAAAGGATGCGCACGACCATTCTCAAGATCAACTCGAATGACAGAGTCCTGGAACTGTAGATAGACATGGTTTTTCGACCAGTCATGCACCATTTGTGCTTCCCTCATGAAAGGACGTCCTAAGATCATTTGATATGACATAGGATGCTTGGAGAAATCCATTACAATGAAGGTATGTTTTACCTTGTATCCTAGGACCTTGATCTTAAGGTCCCTTAACATTCCAATAGGTTTAGCAATAGTTCCGTTTGCCATCTTAACCACTATGTTTGTGACTTCGAGGTGAGGTCTCCCCATAGATTCCCAACAATTTTTAGTCACAATGCTCACTCCAGCACCACCATCAAGGATTCCCTTTAGAGTTAATCCCTTGGTAGTAATGGGGAGGGTTGCATTAGATTCGTCACCTTCAAAGTACTGTCCCAACTTGTTCACAGGTATTTCAACGACCGAATCTTCATCTAGGTTGGGTTGTAGATCCCAATGTCCCCCTTCATCTTGAAGCGTGTCGGGTCTATCCATATTTGCAAATTGTGGTAGCCCCGCCTTTAGTTCTCCATTGAGAAATGCCCGAAGAGCTAAGAATAGCTCAGGATCTCCGTATAATTTGGATATGATCGTGGTTCTGATCTCAGAGGACATGAAATCCATTAGCTTAGACACATTTAACACTAGTTCTGTAATTGGACACTTAAGTGTCCTGAGACACTAAAGTGTCCTGAAAAGTTCTTGAATTTTTGTGGGCAATCTATTAAGAGTTTTGAAATGCTTAACATCCACAGATGTTCCTCAAGACCCAAAAAATCCTTGAGATTTTTTAAATTGCACTTTTCTTAACTTTTGTAAGGCAATATTTTAATTTTCTTAGACACATGCTGATAAAATGCATGATTTTTGCTATTTTCAAAATAGTAGTAATTTGGACATAACTTTTAGAAGGGACATAGTTTGATCATGAAACTTGGCTTGATGGAAAGCCCATGATGTAAACTAAATCCTGGAATCATCAAACGACAATTATTGGATAAATTTTTGACTCGCTAATATTGAAATGACGTTTTTTACACAGGTGGAGAATGAATTTTTCTCCTTCCATATGCAAGCTAATAATGTAAAACTTGAGGTGCACCCATGTTATATAGGATAAATACTACTTTGTTTTGAATTTTCCAAAACTTTAGAGCCACTTTTTGGGCCTCTTCTCATACATGGCCTTTTGCGCAACCTGTTTTTAATACATAAAATGTCTAATTATGAGCCTAATTTTGATTTTCATCAAAGGAAAAAGCTGTGTAAGTGCATTATTTGGTGTAGACTACTTGTGCAAGCATAGTTATGATTAGTTTTTGATAAAAGATGATCAAATTTTGCATTTTTATTTTTTATAGTTTTTTTAGAACTAGGCTATAAGAACCTACTTAAGTGGAGGCTAAGTTAGTGTCATACACATCAAATTATGGCTTATTTATCTCATCTCAAGCATGAAAACCAATAATCAACATTCTCATTAGGGATACATTATTTTTTAGTGGTGTGATTGAGTTTTGATAATACGTGTTACTTTTGCTGATTTTATGCAACTTTTTTGGAAAAAATTCTAGGAAAGGAAAATGATTTTTTTTGGTGAGCTTCTACCTCCTTGGACTGATGTATGCTATCAAAATATCTTGGGAAAAATGCTATTGATATCATTGGATTTTTTTTTTGAGAGAATGATGCTTGCATATTTGGAAAAATCCTGAAAAATGTTCATTTTCAAGACATATACTACTTTGTTGCTTATGTACTTCCAAATAAAAAGGCATTTTATATGTTTAGCATTTTTTACATAAGCATAGGGTTATGTTCTACATGCCCAATGAAGCATTTTGGTTTTTAAAGCCTACATTAGGAGTTTGATTTTTTTTTTGCAACGCCCAAAAAAGGACACTTAAGTGTCCTGTTTTGGTACCAAACTAGTGTTAACGGTACTTTTCGAGACATCGCCCCTTGACTAGGGACTGGTGAAGATGGAATCACTTCCTCTTCGATGGGGTCAGGCATTCCCTCACTAAACATTCTTTCCAGCAAGAAGGGTGTTTGCCTACTTCCGGATGTCCTATCCTCACTTTCTTCCCGAATGATACTCGGTATAGCTAACGGTTTATGGTTCCTGTGAGGCTGAACTTGCGTAGGAAACACTGTATCTGGAATTTTGACTTTTCTCGGGTTTGGTTCCAGTTCTCTTTGTGTTTCTTCCACCAAACCCCTTAAGTGTTGCACTTGTTCAATCTCCTCAACTGGGTTTGGGTAAGTTCCAATCTTTTTCTTGAGGGTTTTTGGCCCACGTGGCTTGTCTTGGGGAATCTCAGTCAGTTTGGGTGGTCGAGAGGGCATTAACTGACTTGGTTGTGGGGCCGAGGAAGTCTCCTTCTGTTTCCCCTTATTTTTGTACTCGTTTGATTCTCCTTCGTTGAGCTCCCGAGTGGGTTCCTCCCTTAAGGTAGTGGCTTTGGTCCCCATGGTTTCTATTGAATCAGAATCATCTTCAGGATCATTCATATACACGGGGTCATCTCCTGTCTCTATGTTAGTCTTTGAACTGGGCTTAGAGCTTGTGGCATTAAGCGATCTCTTTCGCCGTGTTTTCTTTTTCTTTGCCTGAGCGATTGATGCAGTATCCCTCTCTTCAAGAATGTAGTTTTGATTTTGAAGCATTGACCGTGTAACTACATTCGCGGGTACAACGGGTGTGGTTCCTCGTGCTTGGTTGGTGACCTCAACCAAATTCAATGGTGTAATCTTGGGTGCATTAGGATTATGTGGACATTGAGCGATCAAATGATCTATGCCACAACGATTACATGTAAGTACCGGCATTCCCGATGTGCTCCCTTGATTTGGTTGCATTTGAGTAGCGATCTTCTGTAGCCTATTAGGGCACTCTGCTACACGATGCGGTCCACCACAATTGTAGCATTGAAGAGGTGGTCTCCTCGCCAAGGTATTAAGGTTTTGCCCCCTTGTGGCGAGAGCAGCCGCTTGATATACAGGCTTAACTTGCCCGAAATGATCCTCCATGTAGTACTGGGGAATCATTTCAAACGTATCAATCCCATATGGAGCAGTGGGGTCTATCTCCTCTTCATAATCCCCACACGCACTATGTGACTCACAACCCATCTGGTTTATTGGGGTAATCCTTGGATGTGGAGGTTGTGGTCCTAGCACTGGCGGTGGTAACGGCACAGACTGGACTACATTCGGATTCCTTGGAACTATGTGCTGTGACGGTTGCTCGACAGGTTGTGCAGGCATTAGCGCGGGTACTTGAGGTGTGTTTGACCAAGCTAGTGGTGCCTGGTTTGCCAACATTCGCTTAAGTGTTAGGCAATCTTTAGATTGATGGCCATACTTACCACATGCATTGCAATTCCCATTGAATTTGACTCTAAATGTGGGACATTCACTCGTGCTATGTGGTCCTAAGCACACCGAACACCATTGTTGCTCTCTCCTTGGGTACATATGGCTATTCTGAGGAGCTCGATTACCCCTAAAGTATTCTTGGAGAGCCTTAGTAAGGTCGGTCACAGACATTTCAGATATCTTGGGCTCCTTGGCAATAGGTTTCACCGTCATTGGCTCGTGCCCAGATACTTGCGACCTAACGGATTTTGTTTCCGAAGACACCTTTTTACCTGCAATCATCAAGTTGTCTTCTAACTGGATTGCATTGGCAGTGACTGCTTCCCACGTTGTAAGACCTCTAATGACTAGGCCATTGTAAATGTCCTCGTGGCGCAATCCTCGGATGAATCTATCGAGGAGTTGGTTGTTATTGAAGCGTTCGTCGGGAGTGCAGCGAGAATTTAGATGCTTCAATCGACTTATGAAGTCTCTCACTGACTCCCCTTCCTCGCGCTCAGCTTTTTGGAGTTGAGATGCTACTCCCCAAAGCACACCCTCACGTATGTATTCTTTCAAGAACAATCTCTTGAGAGTGGGGTAGTGAGTGCGCTCTTCAACCCTTAAGGTTCGATACCAATCTCCGGCCTTCCCACTCAAGGTTAAGCCTAGGGCTTTACACTTATGCAGCTCATTGTGCTCTTCCAAGGAATCACACACGTGTTCAAAGACTTCAATGTGCTTCCTAACGTCCTCGTTACCACTGAAGTTTTGAGTGAGCTTAGCCACTTGTACTGCCTTGCTTCTAGGTTCTCTCTCAGGCATGCCCCGCATGTTTTCTGCAATGGATCGTCCGATCGTCTGAGCAAATGCTGCGAGATCACCTAAGTGAGCGGGCATAGTTGATGGAGGCACTTCTGGGATAGCCTGGCTGATAGGAGTTGGCGTTGGTCTGAGTATGTTGGCAAATGACGTAGGATATGATATGTGACTAGGCCTAGCTCCCCTTGGATAATGGTTATGATAAGGTGGTCGTGGAGCATACGCCATTGGCATACTAAGAGGCGTAGGAGCTACATGAGCATGAGTAGCAATAGGTACATAAGGCTGATAGGCACTGCCATGCACTGTTGTAGGTACTGTTCCACTAGGTAGTGGTGTCGTACTAACTACAGTGGTAACAGGTGCGCCTTCTGTCATGCTCATCATTGGGGTAGGCATTGTGGATTCCTTAATGGAAAGTTGAGCCAAGGTTGGAAAACTAAAGTTACTGCTCGTGGGCTCAACCTGCATTGAGACTCCAGGCGAAACAACATATGAAGGGTCTATGGGACTCATCGAAGGAGTCTCCAATTGTGATAAGGTTGGTTGTTTGGCCTTGCCCGTATCCAAAAATCTCATAGGGCCAGTGGAAACTAGGTTCACTCCCCTATTTTGCCTCTCAATTTGGATAATTCTATGAATAACCTCACATATCATTTGCTGTTGCTCTTCTAGATTAGTGGCGCTAGATGTAGATCGTAGGACTTCTAACCAACCCACATGGTATGTGTAACCCATGTATAGGTCCGTTAGAGTCTCTATGTGTAGATCATATTCCCAATTTTCATTGAGAAATATCCCATCCAGACTTGGTGTGCCAAACAGTTCTCTTGAAGTGGACGCAATGTCACTTCTTAAGGGTTGGCTTCTAGGGACCTCTACTTTAGGAAGAGCATCGGAATGTGGTAGCTCAGTAGGGCCCTCATTAAACGAAGTGGGTAGAATATCCACATGGACACTCTTTGGGAAGGTAGGGTCCACATAAGATGTGAATGGCGAATCTACTACCCCTCCTTCCTCATTTACTTCGCTTGTCGCATGCTCAGAGCGTGTAGCTCTACTAAAGGTCTCTATTAGACGACTAAACATGCTAGATCCGGGTTGTGGGGCCCACACTGGCATGTTTTGGCTTGTCTCCTCAGGGTTCTTGGTAGGGTGCCCTTCCATGGCTTCTGAGTCAGAGGATGAGTCACTATCCACTATTCGTGGATCTTGGGTTGCACTCCCTTGGGTTCCAGCCGAAGGCCAAGATGCCAACGTGGAGGGATGGTGTGAGCCTGCGTAAACTGAAACACTTTCTAGTGGTTCAGGCTCTAGCACCCGACCAGAACGTAGATGCATGTGACGTGGGTACCCTACGTGCGTTGGTAACTACCCTTGAAACTCACACAAGTGGTTTCTTAGGTGTTTCGCACCCCGTTTTTACTTGTTTTTAGATTGTTTTTAACTTGTTTTTGACCCCCTTACTTACGGTCGAACTTGGACTAGGGCGTGTGATAGCTCGAAACGAGCGTATCGTTTAAAGGGTCCTAGCGTGCTTTATGGCACCGTGTTTGCCTATCTAGAGCTCCTGCAGTCCTCAAAACAGTCCGTTTTCCTTGGGGGAAAGGGGCAAAAGCCTATTTGCTTGTGGAGGAAAGGGTGAGGGCTTTATCCCACATGCTCACTTTACTCCTTGGGGAGTGGGCTACATATAGGGCACGACTTCCCATAAGCTCTCACTTGAAAGAAAGCTATGGAGGCTCACTCTCCTATATATATATATCAAAAGACCGAGACCGAGGCCGGGGCCGGGGCCGGGGTCGTGGGTCGTGGGTCAATTGGGGTTCTTTCTTTTCAAAAATTTTTTCTCCAATTAGAAAATCTTTCCTCTCTTCCTCTCCACACGTTTGGTTCTTTCTTAAAAAATAAATTTTAATTTTTTTGTTTTTTATTTTTTGTATTTTTTTAAATTTTTATTTTCTGTTTTTTTTCTGAGATAAGTTCTCTAGGGTTTCTAGCCTTGGCCGCGGCGCAGTTCGCACACACAGCACAGATCTGGGGATTCAGAAACCCCCTCATACGCAGAAAACCAGATAACCGATCGTGCGCCCACACGCGGGGCGGAAAATTAACAAAAGAAACAGAAATGCAGAAGACAAATTGCAGAAACAGAGATTGCAACCACTGAAACACCTCAACAGCAAACACACAGTCGCTTTCCTACAGTGTGGATTAAACTTCACGCAGCAGCCGAGCTGCAAACTGGAGCTTGGTGCAGGGCAACTCCCCGGCAGCGGCGCCAAAAATGTGCGCTTTTGCCGCACAGGTCGTAGCTGGGGACTTGCCGGACACCGTATGCGAGCCACGAATGGCTGCAAGCATACAACCAGGGAAGGAAGCTCAAAACAGAATGCAAAAGGTGTGTCACTCACCGCTTAACCGCCGCCTTGAAGGATTCCCGCGTCGCAGCCGTGAAGGAGGAGCCGCCGTCGTCGCTCTCCCGCCTCGCCGCCGCCGCCGTGCCGCTACACAGTGCGCTCGATCGCTCTCTCACTCTCTCTCTCTCTCTCACACACACACGCAGGAGAAGGAAATCAAGGAGATAAGGCAAGAGCACTCTTGTATTCACAACACATGAGAATGAGGATTTTAGGGTTACATTTGACCCTTATAGGTGACTTGGCCGTTCACACTTGGGCGCCCATACATGGCCGGCCGATCCTAACCCTTATCCTACTAATATTCAAGGTGCGCCTCTCATCGACAATCACCCAATCCCTTCATCCTTAACATATGGTGCCGACAAGCCCGACCCATGACTCAGCATAGTTAAACTAATTACATGACGTAAAACGTAGTACGTCTGATTGTCCGTCATAGGTTAACAACCTCTTGTAAATTATATCACTGTGTCTTGCTCTCCTTTTCTCCTGTGATGGATTTCCAAAGCACCTCAGCTATATTCTTAAAAATGTGCATTGGGTCAAGAAAATGGTTCACTACTAAAAGGTCATTCCAATATGGAAGTTGATGGAAAATGGATAGACGCTTCATTCCTAGAGGTGTACAGTTGGATCCAGCTCCCATAAGGTCCTCCAATCACTGCCCTTCCATATGGGAGGATACCTCCCTAGAAATCCCTCATGCAGAGGATGGTCCACTGGGAGATACTTCTTGTGGCCCTCGTATACTATCTTCTTCAAAGACTTTCAGTATCGAGCCTTAAGTTACAGCCCACATAATGGACATCCATTATACCTTGACACTGAAAGCCCCGTAGAACATAAAAAATGATTGTAGCAGGTAAGTTTGGATAACAATCATGACTTAACATATTATGTTAACAAGCTACATTATTACCTAAGTGAGCACTCTCCGTGGCTAGGCCAATCATGCACGTAAGTTTGGATGACAATCATGACTTAACATATTATGTTAACAAGCTACATTATTACCTGAGTGAGCACTCTCCATGGCTAGGCCAATCATGTTAACAAGCTACATTATTACCTGAGTGAGCACTCTCCATGGCTAGGCCAATCATGCATAGTCCACATAATTATTCCTCTCAATGTTAGCGCACATTGATATCATGAACTTCAATGCCCTCCCATAGAACACAAAGCTCCTCAACTAAAGGGGCTAAATACACATCCATGTTCTTCACCTTGTACTTTCCAAAGACAATAAAAGATGTCCTTTTTTTATCGCTAGCCATGGTGGAAGATTATAGTTAACTAGACAGCGTATGAGATGAGATAGGATGTGATAAGATGCATATGAGATATGATAAGATGTGATAAGATGTGAATGAGATGTGATAGGATGTGATAAGATGCGTATGGAAAGTGATAGGATGTGATAAGATGCGTATGAGATGTGATAGGATGTGATAAGATGTGTATGAGATGTGATAGGATGTGACAAGATGAGTATGAAAAGTGATAGGATGTGATAAGATGCGTATGAGATGTGATAGGATGTGATAAGATGTGTATGAGATGTGATAGGATGTGATGAGATGCATATGGAAAGTGATAGGATGTGATAAGATGTGTATGAGATGTGATAGGATGCGATAAGATGCGTATGGGAAGTGATAGGATGTGATAAGATGCGTAAGAGATGTGATAAGATGTGATGAGATGAGATAGGATGTGATAAAATATGTATGAGATGTGATAGGATGTGATAAGATGTGTATGAGATGTGATAGGATGTGACAAGATGCATATGGGAAGTGATAGGATGTGATAAGATGCATAAGAGATGTGATAGGATGTGATGAGATGAGATAAGATGTGATAAGATGCGTATGAGAGGTGATAGGATGTGATAAGATGTGTATGAGATGTGAAAGGATATGATAAGAGGTGTATGAGATGTGATAGGACGTGATAAGATGCATATGGGATGAGTTAGGGTGTGATAAGATGTGTATGGGATGAGGTAAGAAGTGTATCTGATGGGATAAGATGCATATGGGTTGTGATAGGGCGAGAATGGATGTGTTGTAAAAGAATAGATGTGAAGGCGAGAATGGATGTGTTGTAAAAGAATAGATGTATATGGGTTGTGATAGGGCGACAATGGATGTGTTGTAAAAGAATAGATGTGAAGGCATATGTGGATATATGAATGGGAATGTAGAAATGGATGTATGAATATGAATGTGAATATGGAAGTATGGATGTGGATGTGGATGTGGATATGGATGTATGAATATGGATGTGGATGTATGAATGTAGATATGGATGTGGATGTGGATGTATGAATGTAGATGTGGATATGGATGTATGAAAATGGATGTATATGTATGGATGTGGATGTATGAATGCAGAGGTGGATGTGAATGTGGATGTATGAATGTAGATGTAGATGAGGATGTGGATGTAGATGTGTGAATGTGAATGTGAAACTGGATGTGTGAATGTGAATGTGGATGTGGATGTACGAATGAGGATGTGGATGTGAATGTATGAATGTAGATGTGGATATGGATATATGGATGTGGATGTAGGGATGCGGATGTGGATGTATGGATGAGGATATCGATGTGGATGTATGAATGTGGATGTGTATGAGGATTAATGAATGCGAATATGTATGTGAATGGATAGGATGTCGAGATGAGTGAATGGATGAGATGTGATGATAGGTGAATCAGAATGTGAATGAATGATATAAGATGAATAAATGAGATTTAATGAGAAATGTAAGAAAGATAGGAATGAATGTTAGGTGAAGTGAATGAATCTGAAGTGATGGGATGGAAAATGATGTATCTAGTTTGAAAATGGATACGTTTATGATTGGAATTGGGATAAGTAACATGGATTGATGTGGAACAAATTGGAAAGACGAGAATTCATTATAGAAATTGTATTTGTGACCTGTTTGTAAATGACTGTTTTATGTCAAGAATGCTAGGGAGGCATTTTGACCGTCTTGTGAATAAGGTCGTGGAGACCTAGCTGATAAAGTTGCAATAGCTGACGGAGAGTCAACGGAGGACGTCTCACGTAGCAAGGTTGGCCGAGGTCTTGACCAGCCTCGGTTCAATTTAAATGGTGAGCTTCCGGTACGCTGGATGAGGGACCAAGGAAGCGGCCTATGAGTGAAGCGCGAGGTGACCTGCGAAGGATCCTAGAGGGTGCTGACCATACGGTGCTCGGGATTTGGTTGTCGAAGATACCCACACGTGCATCGTGTGGGTATTGGAACAAGGAGTAAGAGTTGTTTTCTAGAACCGGGCATGGATCTGGTTGACTGACCTTGCTAGTCCTCAACGGATGAGTCCATGGCTCTTTTATATGGATCTGTTGGTTGATCTTGCTGATCTTCAACGGAGATTCCATCTTGATTTTTATAAGTGATTATATTGTCGGGTACTATGGGCTAGGAACTATTGAAAAGGCCCCTGAGTGGACAGGTGGTGAGCGTTCTGGTTGCCAATGATGCCATAGATACTCCGATGAAGGAATGATTGGAAATTAAGATTCAACCGGATATTTTGGAGGATTGTGATCAGTGGTACTATGGTTTCATTAAATGATCGTTTTAAAGATGGCTGAATCTGTGAAAAAGGCAATTTCATATTAGGTGTGTAAGTGGCATGACTGTGTTAAATTTGTATGAATACCCGGCTAGGGGGCCTAGGAACTCTTTTCCCTGGTACCCGGGACAAAACCTAACCAAGTTCTAAATTGGATCCCATCACTACAATGGTTGGGCGGTTTGCTAACCCATGGGGCTGGATGGGGTTAGGCTGGACTGATGGATCCATAGAATGAGACTCCTTTCTGTTATTACGATAGATGAAGTAAATCTCGGATAGTAATTGTTCTATGGATAGGAATCAACGGCTGTGCCTCTTGATGGGGAAAAAAGTGTTGATCTTTATGATCCAAGTGCCAGTTTCTTTCTTGATTTGGCCGAGTATCTTTATAGGTACGGTCGGATCAGTTTGGTCAGTAATGATCTTGACTATGTTAGAGTAAAATTTTATCCTGGAGGAATCGCCTGTGCTTTCTGGGCAAGAGAAGTTTTTTCAAGTTCGGTTTTGAAAGAACCGACGAATTAGTCACCTGTCCGGATATCCGTGGGCAAGGCCCCGAGTGTAGGACCTTGCCTGCACTAGATGTACTACTTCCGCTGCTAGTACCCCGAATCCGTTGCGCGGTGGGGGACACGGATTTTACATCTTCAATGTGCATGTAGGGGAATCTGCGGGCACACGCATAACACCATCCATGGACCTAGTGTTATGGTGCCAAGTCATCAATCCTGTAATGGATTTGCACTTGAACATTGTTTTAATACAGAGAATGATGGGAAAGTGTCATAAAACTTTTGCTGATATCCTTTCTCCTTATATATCTTGTCTATATCTCGATGTACCACAATGCACACATTGTACTGCGTTGTTATATTCTTGTTCATAAAGAATACAATCATTTGGACAAGCATGGTGTGTGTTGTAGTCCATGCCAATCGAGTGCAACATTGCTTTTGCTCGACTATGGTCCACTGGCATCTCATTATCTTCTTGCAGTATTTGATGTTTCAATAAGCTGTTACACAAAATAGTCAGGCTAAGAAAATGCATATAAAGGTACATAACTCACTAATTGCATATGATATCATCACTTACGCAAAAAAATTTTGATACGCTCGTATGAGACCATCCAAAAATCAATTGCAAGTTCAATATGGATAGGCAAGTGTGTAAACCAGACACATGTGCTCCACCATTTAGTGGAAGACGAGCAAGCCTGCATATCTCTTTCTCTTCTTGGGAAGCGTATTCCACACATCGTGTGTTTTCTTCTACCCCTTCATGTTCCAAACCTCGATCTTCTATTCCATCATGTAAGGCATTTATCATGTCATCCATGTCATGTTCTAGTATTTGCTCCGAATCTGCCTCAAGTTCCTTGGGTTGGTGGATCACCTCGTTTGTGGCTACTCTTGTTGGTCTCCATCGTTCAGGCCGGATATGCACTGGTTCATCATTGTTGAAGCATGCATTGCCACTAATTAGATGTTCCAATCGCTCCACCAAAAATATTCTCCATTTTTTTGTATGATCATTGCAAATTTGTCAACGTGGCATTGTCCATGGTTTCCATATTGATTTGCAATGGGAACAAATGCTTTTTTTAAAAGGGGAATCCTACCTTAAGTATTTGTGGAGGGTGGTAGTCGGTGATAGGTAATTTGAAATGTTGGGGGCGTGCACGATCTAGAAAGATTTTAAATTTGAAAGAAAAGTAGCGATCGTCGAAAAGGTCGTCGAAAGACCGTCGAGATATCTGTCAAAAAGAGCATGGGAAATTCATTTTTTCGACGCTTATTTCCACGCTATTTTTCACTTACTTTTTGATGCTTTTTTTAACCCTGTTTCAATGCTTTTTTCCACGCTTATTTCAACGCATATATCGACGGAGCAAGTTTTTTCAGTAAAACAGAATCTCTCTTTTTTCTGAATTTTTTTTTTGTGCACGTGTGTTTTGCTTACTCACCAGGTTTTGCCTCCTTTTCCCTCACTCCCATCTCCTTTTGGTTACATGTACATGTGTTGTAAAATGTTTGTGTGTGTAATTAGGGGTAATTTAATTGTTTTTTTACTTTCTCATTTGTTTTGCAGGTTCTTTCTCTCTCCCAAGCTCTTCTTCACCTCCTTCTTTGCCCTCCCTCCCCTCTCCTCTCCTCTCCTTGGTTGTTAAATTGTGTGTGTTGAAGGATAAACCTCCTTGTGTATCCATGCTATTCACACTTTTAGGGTTTTGTATTACTAATTATTTTCTCAACTTTTTGTTGTGTGTGTGTTGAAGGATAAACCTCCTTGTGTATCCATGCTATTCACACTTTTAGGGTCTTGTATTACTAATTCTTTTCTCAACTTTTTGTTGTGTTGTAGGTCTTCTAATCCTCTCTTTCAACTTCACCAAAAAGAGGTAAATTCTTTTCTCTCTTTCCTCTCTTTTTGATTTTGTATGTATGCATTAGGTTCTTAGGGCTAGGCAATACTAATCCTTTGCTCACCCTTTTATTGGTTTTGTAGGTCTTCTAATCTTCTCTTTCAACATCACCAAAAAGAGGTAAGTGCTTTTCTATCTTTCCTATCTTTTTATCCTCTCTTTCCTCTATTTTTATCTACCAAAAAGAGGGGTTTTGTTTTGTAGGTCCTCTATTCATAGAGCTTAATCTATGAATAGAGCTCTAATCATAGATCTTAATCTATGCATTAAGTTCTATTCGTAGAGCTTAATGCATAGATTAAGCTCTATGCATAGAGCTCTATGCATAGATTAAGCTCTATGCATGCATTCATAATGCATATAGATATATGCCTAGATTAAGCTCTATGCATATAGCTCTATGCATGCACTAAGCTCTATGCATAGATCTTAATATATGCATAGATCTTAATGCATGCATAGAGCTTAATCTAACTTGCATGTATACTCAATGCATAGTGCCATGGTACAATTTAGTTTTGGATAGTGTGGCTTGCATAGTGCTTTATGCATAAGCCTCATGCATAGCTTTATGCATATGGCCTCATGCATGATTTATGCATATGCCTTATGCATAAGGCCTCATGCATATCTTGATGCTTAAAGTTTTGTGCATAAGGCCTCATGCATGCTTTATGCATAGGATTTAGCATAGCTTGCATAAGGCTTGCATAGCGAAATAGTTTGCATAAGACTTGCATAAGCTTTGGCATAGCTTGCATAAGCTTTTGTATGTATGCATTACTAATTCTTTCCTCACCCTTTTGTTGGCTTTGTAGGTCCTCTAATCCTCTCTTTCAACATCACGAAAAAGATGTAAGTGCTTTTCTATATTTCCTCTCTTTCCTCTATTATTATTACACCCTCGGGTGCTGGGGATTTGTTTTGTAGGGTTGTGCAAAAGTTTTATGCATAATGCTCATTCATGCTTTATGCATAAGCTTTTTGCATAATTCTTTATGCATAATGCTTTATGCATAAGCCTCATGCATAGCTTTATGCATAAGGCCTCATGCCTGCATTATGCATAAGCTTTATGCATAAGGCCTCATGCATAGTTTTATGCTTAAGGCCTTATGCATAGTGCTTTATGCATAAGCCTTATGCATAATACTTTAAGGATAAGCTTTCTCCATAAGGCCTCATGTATAGCTTTATGCATAAGGCCTTATACATAGCTTTGTAGGTTTGTGCATAAGATTTATGCATAAGGCCTCATACATAGCTTTGTAGGTTTGTGCATAAGATTTATGCATAATGCTTTATGCACAAGATTTATGCATAATCTTTATGCATAATGCTTTATGCATAAGATTTATGCAGAGGCTTTATGTATAATCTATTCACATTTTTAGGCTTTATGCATAAGGCCTCATCCATAATTGAATGAATGTTGAGGGATAATTCATGTATATGCTCTTATTAAAGTGTCCATGTGGGATTTGTTATGTGTGTGTAGAAATATGTCTCGCACTCCAGATGAGACATCGTCTTACTCTCCATACTTCTCTTTATATACCATGTCGCCTGACCAATTTATGGGTTTTTTAGCACAAGCCACACCTTAGCAAAGAGCAATGGCAAACAATATTTTGGGAGAGGGGCAGGCACTTAGGCCGCACTATTGGGCACCACCACCGCTAACCCTAGTTCACCTATAGAAACCCCACAAAGAGCTACCAGAACCCCTCCCTCAGGTCGCTCCTCCACTCGCAGAGAGGACAATGCTCGAGTAGTGGAGGTGGAGGCGGTTGTTGTCCAAGTGGGGTCACGGATGGGTCTACACCCCCACGTGAGCATCCTTCCCCATCTAGCGCCAGAAGCACTCCATGCTCGTGATCATCGCGACGTTTCAACACACAGCCCACACCCGCCGATGGGGGAAAATATTACATAAATAATTGTCAATGGCAATGTGGTTTTGGATAATGTCGAGCAAGAGATGAAGATCCGCATCTGCGAGCTTTGCCACATTGTCTTTGCAAATGACTTCATGACCTAATGGCCAAAGTTGGTAAAAGATAAGAGAGATAGAGTCATAAATCAAATCAAGGATGAGTACAAACCACCCGTTGGTAGTGATGTCGTCCCCATAAGGTGGATAAAGGACCACGTGGTGGACGTCATGAAACATTGGTGGGGAGATGTGACTAGGAGAGTGAGGGAAGGGGGTGAGACGCCTTGGTACATGAGCACTGAGGATTGAAATGAGGAGAAGCAAAAGCATGCAAGAAATACCCAACGCTACAAGCAACAAGAGGATGTGGCCAAAGCCCCGAATAATGGAGAGTGTAGGAAGCTCTCACCTTGGAAGCGGCAGTTGGGATGCATTCTATGTCTACTTTGTAAGTATCAATGCTTATCTTGTATGTTTCATTTGATGTTATATCTACTTTGTAAGTATCAACTAACTTGTTGTTTTGGTACTTTTAGAATCAAGTGGTTAGTCGGCCGGCAAACAGGAGAAGAGGAGGACATTGCTCGCCACCATAACATGTACTTTCTTTTGGAGAAGCTTGAGCGAAAAGGCACTAACCTCAATTGGGGGCGCATTTCAGATATGGTAAGTGGTGCGGCAAGCCTTAACCTTATGATTTGTATACTTGCTTTGCCATGTCATGTTATATATCAAAAAAAGCATCTTATATAGTTTTTGCACAGGGACCAATGCCTGATCCTGAGTGAGGGCTCCGCATAAAGTGGCCTTGCCCATGTCTTTCCTCTTGTACGTACATATTTTGGTCAGCTCACATCTTTGTTTGAGCTTGTATAGCTTGTATGCAACTACTTTATGCAATTTTGGTCATTCACAAGTATAGCTTGTAGAGCTTGTATGCAACTTTATTGATCATCCACCAGTATAGCTTTTGTAGAGCTTGTATGCAACTACTTTATGCAATTTTGGCTTATCTCATCACAGCTTGATATGTAAATTTTACATCTTGCAATAGAATTTGGTAATTGTTTGCACTTTGTGTGAATTATGTACCTACTTTGTAATGTCGAAAACGTTGTGGCACTCTAACTTTTTCAACAAATTCGTTTCATTCTTCACATCAGAGTACAGTTGCCTTTGGTACTTAAAAAATCTAATACCTGCACGCATCGAAAAAACCATCGAAATAGGAGTCAAAATGTCAGTCAAAATCGGATTGGAAATGTCAGTCAAAATCGAAGTCGAAATCAAAGTTGGAATATCAGTTGAAATCAGTGTAGAAAAGTACCTTAAAAAAAGCATGGAAAACATAATTATTTTGGCCCTTATTTTGACGTACATATCGGTGCTTATTTTGACGTTTCCATTTCGATGCTTTTTTCGACGTCGTGTATTTTGATGGGATAATAAGCTCATAGACGAGGGGAAAAAATGGGATGAACTCATTATGGCACGTGATAAGCACAAGCTAAGGTCAAGATGGTACAAGGTTCCCATGACCTTGTTGTGCCAATTCTTATTCCAGGTATGCTATTTTTTCTTACCTATTTGTAGCAATTGCTTTACTTTTGAAACTTCACATCTTAATATATGAAGCTTTCGTCCTTGAGTGAAATAGGTGGAATTCAAAATAACATTAAACATGAGGACATCGTAATCATATTCCAACCATTGTGGAGGTCGCAAAATCTCACAATCTCTCTCTCCGGACACTGTACCTAGAGATGCAAGGAGCTTACCATCAGATTGATGATGGAACTGAGGAGGTGACCTAACAAACTATGTTTACATATAAGTATATAGTAGTTTTATCAATGGTTTGAACAAAAATGTCTAACTTGTAATTGTGGGGCCCGATGCCCAGTATACTTATTGGAGTGTTTGTATGCATTCCACCAAGTAGATATAGCCCAACACTTAGATGTTAGGCTCCAAATTGTGCTTTTTTAATAGTTTTGATCTTATGGATCTTTCCTCCATTGCAATGAAGTTTTTGGATTATCAAGACAATTTTGGGTATATCCATGTAACCTTTTGAAGACATGTGCAAGGTGACCTTGAAGGAGGCAGAAAAGCCATGTACTTGTGAAAATATATCAACCAATACTCTCATGAGTTCAATAAAAGGGGTATCTTAACACCACAATAGATACATTCCTTTTACACAATTCAATAAAAGATATACTTATTTTTATATTTAAAAAAATCTTGTCATGATATCAATAAAAAGTGTTTTTTTTAATGCCAAAATTCTGAGTTGCGGGATGAAGGGCAGTGACGCCGACTGCACTGTGACGAACAACTCTGGGCAAGACATTATCATAGTTCCTGTGTCCGTGACCGTGACCATTACCATAAATGTTGAGGCGGGGGCGACGGTAACGGTGCCCCCGAGCCAGCAGAAGTGCATGCTCAAGAATGCGGCGTCCGGACACGAGCTCGGGCCCGTGACCCTTCCAGACGACAACCTGGCGGTCATCGTGGACGCCGAGATCACCGGACTCGTCGATGTCTACGTAGCGTCCCTTCTCTCTGGAATACTCCAGCTGGGCGCCAGCATCTGCGTCTCTCTCTAATTTAGGCTTTTTAATGGTACAGATTCACAGCTTTCTTACACCACATATGTACTCACCATCACCACCAAGGCGCTACCCTTTCTTTTCTCAAATGAAAATTGTCACACCCTTCCACTTCCGTACTTGGAACTACAAGCACTGCTTATATTCATGATGTTGTTCATGGCTACAATGAACCAAGTTGAACTTTGTTAGAACAGAACTTTTATACGGTACACCAATTTATGCCTTTCCTTGCCATAACCATGGATGTTTAGAGAGAGAAGATATGGATTTCTTTTCTTAATAAATCTCAATGTTAAATGGTTTAATTTTTGAATTTTTGAATAGAGTAAGGGTGCTCCTTTGGGACAAATATATCCTTCAATGTCGTTCTATAGAGTAAGGGTACTCCTTTTGAGACAAATATAAGCTTCAACGTCAAATACTCCACGTTCTGTATTTTTATACAAAGTCCTTGGAGATAAGTAAACTACCACGTGTCTTTTAAAGTTGGCAATGTTTTCAGTTTTGCCACTTGAATACAAAGGTTGCCACTTGGATTTTAAGCATGCCTAGAGAGAAGAAGGCATCTCTTACACAATGGCTCTCTTATACAAGGAGGTTTTATGACCTATGTGCTTCGAATAGGTAAGGAATGTTTTCAGGGCTTGATAGAACAAGGAGAGAACAGATGAAAGATTACATTAATTAAACGAGTGCTAATTTGATGCTTTGTGTGAAATCTCGAGGACTTGAAAGGTGTGCTTATTCAAGATCATCCGATTTAAATTAAATACACACATTTTACAAAACTTTTCACCTTATTCAATTAACAAAATGGAAGCCTATTGATGAGGTAGTAGCCGAGCATGTTTTATGCAGTTATTGCTAGGATAACAACACAGCCGGGGTCCAACAGCCATTCTTGTAGCCGGGCCACCTGAATCCATCAATCAAAAGACTAGAGAGCTTGATCAATTTGATTTGATCTGGGTACTACCGGGTAAGGTGGCTTGTAGATGGAGGATGACAAAGAAGTAAGTTTGGTTGAATGAGATGATAATTCGAAATAGAGGAAGAGGGATCATATATTATCGAGAAAGGGAAAAGGAGATCATAAAAAAATCAACCATTTCTTAGATTAAGAATAGTACATGTACTAGATGCCTCACAATTCATTATCGGCTGTCCCTTGAATTAGATCCATATATGGAAAGGAGTCTATCTCTAGGTAGATTCATAGCCCCACCCATGGCCAATCCAAGGTCAATAAAGAGATCTAGTTCACTACTAGTGGTGGTGGAGGACTTGCGTCACGGTCTCTACCACCAATATCATCATCATCACCACCAATATCATCATTTGGTGTATTTGTGCATGGGACACCTTCCCCTATATTGGTAGGTTGTAACTCATACTCTACATCTTCCATTTTCTCATCGACATATGCATCTTACACTCCCACCTCTTCCCTAAGCTCCTCTATGTCTTAGTCTTGGAAACTATTAGAGCAACCTGTATGACACACCACCACTTCTTGGCATGCATGTCCGGTTGAAACACAGCCTATCAACAATGAGGGGGGACTGAGTGTTAAGCATAAGCATATAATATAAGTAAATTGTAATGAGTCATTTTTAATAATATTGTACCAATTCACAATGTTGAGGTAGTACAAAAGTTCCCTTCTTCTGTTGTGCCAAATTTTTTTGGAGTATATTAACACCATTTTAGGGAATTTGGGAAAATCTCTTTTCCCAAATGGCAAATCCACCCTAAAAAGAAAGTGACTATTTTCATAAGCAGGGCCACAACTCGTGCCTATTTTAGTATGTAGGCTAGAAATCATAGCAAATTTCATGAATTTTATGTAGGCTTGTACTATGTAAATACATATAAAATAGTCTAAAGAGGTACTATTACGCCATTTCCCAAAAATATCGTCACCACAATGTACAAAGAGTAATGTACAAAGAGTTTGAGTGTCTCAAAAATGGTGGTTTTTTTATAAACACCTTATATAGCTTCAGTGTTACAAATATTCATAAAATTGTAAAAATGTATACATACCAAAAGTATTATTTTTCACTTATCATTACTCTCTTCAGCATGTTACAGAACTCTCCACTTGTTGTACATCACTTATGGCCGTTTCGCCTTAGTTGCTTGAATTGTGTTGAAACATGAATGTATCTCAAAAGATTTGTGATGTTTAGAAACACCTTTTATTGATCTCATGACAAGCTCTATTTAAATATTAAAACAAGTGCATCTTTTATGGAATTTTGTGTCATTTGGTTATGGAAGAGGAATTTTGTACTTATCATTACTCTCTTCAATATGTACAATAAATTTTCACTTTTTGTATGGCACTTAGGGCTATTTGGCCTTGGTTGCTTGAATTGTGTGTTATCTAGTTTTGAAAGAGGAATGTATCTCAAATTGTTTTTGCAGCACAATTGTACCAAAAATAGCACTCTTGTTTGACCTGCACTTACTGTTGTATTCTCTGCACAACGATACTATAGTGCACCTAAACTATCACAACCAGTGCCTTAAATTGCAGATATACACCCAATGACAACTTGAGACCTCTTTGCAACACACACAGTGTCTATACAACCAATCTTCCTTCCTGCAGTTTTTTAAAAAATAGAGCTCTGCAGAGAATTGAAAGTTACCTTGCAGCGCTGTGGAGTGAATGCCGGTGAATTGAAAAATGAAGGCCCAGACGTGCCTGAAACGCGTTTTCGGCCTAAAAAACATTATCCAACAAATAATGGTCAAACTAAAAGGATAAACCAAGTAATCGAAGCTATACATCGGTCATGCTGTGTAGGGAACCTAAGAAGTGCCCTGTGGCTCTCCTCCCATGAAGAAAGCACCTCAATCAGAGTTCGTCTGCTGGTGCCTCCCCAAGAGCTCCCGACAAGGGTATAGTAGGCAACATAGAGGGGGAAGAGTAGATGAAGCTCTTACCCTCGTATCGGCTCCTGTGCTTCTCTTGCTTGTTTCTCAGCCCCCCTTAGCTCTGATACCATGAAAGATGCAGGGGAGAAGAGAGCTCGAGCTCTTGCAAGCACACACACTCACACAAACCCTAGAAGAGAGCACACAAGGTGAGAGACTGAAAATTTCTCTTCTTCTTCTGATAACAAAAGAGGTCTATAAAGAAGATAAAGTGACTAACACACATAATAGAGACTGAACCGATGTTAAATTAGGATTTTAAGTCATTATTAAATTTTATTAATCCTTATTACTTTTTACTAATTGAGATTATTATTCTTTATAAATATAGAGAAAACCCACTAAAAACTACTTCATTCCATTGTAGCCACCTTTCCAAACCCTCCCCCTTGCCAGGTTCTCCCTCTCTCTCTCTCTCTCTCTCTCTCTCTCTCTCTCTCTCTCTCTTTTTCCCTTCCTTTGTATTTGTTTTTTTGATCATCATGATGTTTTGTCTTTTAAGAGCCTAACAAGTGTTGTTGTGTAAGTTGTGCCTTCAGATTGGCCTTTACATGAGGGTAGAAGATGGCTCCTAACACTCGTTCTAAGAAGGCTCATACACAACATGATGTGGTGGATGTCTCTCAACCAGAAGGATCCAAAAGCACCAAAGTGCCTCGTGGAGTGTGGAAGCCTCTGCAGTAGTCATACTCGCAGTGGATAGTCATGTTGGTGGCTCAATGACCCCCCAAAGCTCTAGAAAAAGGCTAGTTCGTGAAGACCCACCAACAAAAGATGTGCCTTATTTGCCAAATGAGTTTGGCTAGTTGGTGACTACAGAACTATTGCAAGATTGGTTGTCCAAGCATTTCCTGGTGGACAAGGAAGAGAGGCTTTGAGGGGTACCATTGTGTAGGCTTTTGGTGAACCCAGCCATCATAAGGACCATGGATGATCATCTAAGAGAGCTCGAGGAGAGTTTTGATCAACATGGGTATGTGCCTACACAGGGTGAATTTATTGTGTCATAAGAGTTTTCCACGAGAACAACGAGTGGAATTCAACCCTCGAGAAGCAAAATGGACTAATGGATTTTGGACAAATCAGTCCCATCATTTCAATGTGGCGGTGAGCTATTAATGTACGTGGCAAACCTAAACAGGTGACTTTGTGAATTGACCTAAATTTATTTGCATATATTTTATAGTGTAGCATGTCTTTGACCTTGTATAAGGTACTTTAAGCAGAGTGACACACATGCATGTGCCTCAAGCGATGCCCCATGATGTATTTTTAATGCAAAGGTTTGGGCTTGCCAACCCAACCACCTTACTCAATAAGCTCATAGACGAGGAGCGAAAATGGGCTGAACTCATTATGGCACGTGATAAGCACAAGCCAAGGTCAAGATGGTACAAGGTGTGTTGAAATATACAAGTGAATAGGGTGTGTGCAGGAGCAAGCCCTTGGCGAGAGGCTGTAAAAGAGAATCTGTAAATGTGAGAGAGCCTGTGAAAAGGTGAGAATAATCTACTAGGAGAGAATAAAGGGTAGCATGAGGAGATTTAGGAGGTGTCGAGATATTCAAGGAGAGGCGGAGAGAATCAAGCAAAAGAGCTTTCATGCTTGAGTGAAATAGGAGTTCAAAATAACATTAAACGTGAGGACATCCTAATCATATTCCAACCATTGTGGAGGTCACAAAATCTCATAATCTCTCTCTCCGACGGACACTATACCTAGAGATGCAAGGAGCTTACCATCAGATTAATGATGGAACTCAGGAGGTGACCTACACAAACTATGTTTACATATAAGTATATAATAGTTTTATCAATGGTTTGAACAAAAATGTCTAACTTGTAATTGTGGGGTAGGTGCCCATTATACTTATTGGAGTGTTTGTATGCAATCCACCCAAGTAGATATAGCCCAACATATATCCGAGAGAATGGAAATGATGTAGTGAATGGGAAAGGTTTTCGGCCACATTCCATTGCTATTTTAGAGTGTGAATATTGCAATAGGAAAAAACCCAATATGAAATATGGTTCGCGATCATAAGCCTCTATGAGGTCCAACTGAGAGGCTAGTGGTGTCTGCAAGGTATGAAACAAGAAATAGCTTTTTATAATTTGAATTTGTGAAATCATGCTCAAGATGGTAGGGAATGTATCTATTTTTTTTTTACTTTGCAGTGGTTGCATAGTTTTAAAAAAATGAATTTGTTAAATCATGTTCAAGATGGTAGGGAATGTATCTAATTTTTTTTACTTTCTAGCTGGTTGCTTGTAACTTTCACCATGGAGGGGGACCTAGTTCTTGAATGCTTTGCACGAACATCATGTAGCATGGAAAACGATCACGATCGGGGACAAGCTTATTGTCCAATCGATGGGATATATGAATCCGAAGTGCATTATTTTGTCCAGTTACACCTTGACCCTTTTTGCATAGTTGGAATTTATCCAGTATATTTGTCGTCGGATGGGGACTCCATCCTCCCTCAAATTGATCTGATGTTGGTAGAATCAGGGGTCAATCCCTTTTATCTTGGTATATCTCCATTAAAAAACATCCTTGAAGGACGTGAGCAATATCCCAATCATTTCCTAGATTGCAGCATCCAATTTGGCACTGATTCAGATAAACTTTGGGACGACATCTATACCCAAATTCATCTCGATGAGTTCATCTTCCCCTTGACCTGTTTGGATTGCTTCAGGTCCCTTTCAAAGGATTTCTCTACAGTAATGATTTGCTAGAGACTCAATACACTGCCATCATTGGCTAAGACTTCATAAAATTCTTTAGCCTCATCAGGATATTCCCCTTTGCTTAGTAGATCTTGCTAATCCTTGCTAACTTCATTCTTGTGATGACGAGCTGGTTGATATCTCTGTATTATACGTATCACATCAACCTCAAACACACTGATGAGATTTGCATTTTACTAGAGATATTTCTCCTCTTCATCCGGGTCCAATCCTTCCATCATGTTTACTCCAGCTACTTTCGACCGAGAAGGATTCTCCACTTTTCTACGAGACTGGCACACTGAAAAGCTTGATTTTCTTCTTTCCTCTCCGGATGGTTATTCTATCCGCATCCCAATCCTGCTTAATCCATGCCTTCATGAGCCATGGTCTTCCTATAGTAACATATTGGGTAGGCACATTTTATGTCCTTGTTGCGCCCAAGAGCTTAGTGGCAGTAGAGCACTCACTCTGAGTAATTTGACTACCTTCCATGTCATAAGCACCACCTTTGTACTATACGTGTGAAGATGGCGAGACATAACCATCAAAGTAGCCTTTGCTAAAGATCAAGAAGACTAAAAGGATGGCACAAGGCGAGCATCGCGAGATAGGGGAGAGGGTGCTTGCTAAAGATTATAGAAGAGCATGTTTTTAGTCTCGTGTCAAGTAGTTTCTCAGTTGTAAACTTGTACTGGTTCTGGAAGTAATACAAGGGAAATGTTGCTTTTCCCTTCATCTCTATGTAATATCTGCAATGTGTTGGATAGGAATGCTATAACTCTGTCTTAAGAAACATGTTCTATACTTGAGAGAGAGAGAGTGAGAGAGTTATGTGGTACTGTGAGAGAAGAGAATGAGTGTGCAAATTCCCAAAGTCGTGCGGTGTTCTCACTATCCCCATGACCATACTAGAGTTGGTGTTTGAATCTAGAAGCTCTGGTGGGTGGCTACATGTCTCCCATGGCATTGTCTAACTGGTCCATTACAATGGACTGTTGTGTTGCCATAGGGAAACAACGAGAAACAAATGGCAATCGTGTTGGGGATTTAGTACTGCAAAACCATTAGGAAACTTCTTGTTGAAAGATCTCTACTCTTTCTTGTGGGATACCTCGATGAAGCAAAAAAAACTCGATGAGTAGCATTTTGCACCTTCAAGAAAAGGTAACTCTGAAAAGGAAAACTCCGGTTCCACACAACTAACTCTATATCAAGCCTAGAGAAGCCATAACATGGAGGGATTTTTCTAGGAAGGTCAGTACTACGGAGAACGTTTCACCACACTACCCAACCAAGAAGAATCCATTCATGTATACCTTCTGCATGATGATGAACCTAAGAATGGAGAAAAAGTAATGCCTTCATGAACACCTTCAAAGATAGATCCACAGAAGACAACCATTTCTATACTTATGAAGAGGTCATGACTGTATTTTTGGGGAGATTTTGTAAGATAAAGTCTGCAACTCAAGGTAAAGTTTTGAGAGAACTTCGACAAGAAGACATGGATGTGGAAGCTTATGCAACAAAAACGCTAACCTTGAGATAGATACTGGCAGAAAAAACCTGATCCTTGATGCAAATTGTTGCAGATTGGTTTATCCAAGGACTTAAGTTGGACATCCATGCACTGGTAGGACAAATCAAGCTGAAACTGAAGAGGAGTTTGGGGAACTATTTAAGTTGGCCAAAATATGAAAAAAAATAAGCCAAGACAGAAGGCAAAAGAGGATCCCAAGAAAAGTGTCACAACTGAGGAGGATGATTCAAGCAACACCTCACAAGACACCCTAGTGGTGGCAATGAAAAAAACAAAGGACAAAAAGAAGAAATCCACGAAGGTAAAAATGAGCCCCACAGAACTTGTGCGCTATAGGTGAAGCAGCTGATGCAAGAAATGAAAAAAAGAAAAAGCTTAGAATTCCGCAAAAATGTGTTCTGCTCTCAATGCAAATAGGAAGGCCACCTCAAGGAGAAATGCACAGTGCCACTAACGTGTACCATTTGTAACATGTACAATGAAATTGCATGGAAAATATAGTCCCCATGGTGAACAACATGGAAGGAGAGGAAAGAAGACCCCTGGGAATGGGAAGGTGTAGGAGTAGAGGCCGCAAAAATTACTCAGGAGGAAGGAGAAGCCAAGGACATGATGGTGGATCTAGGACCCTTCACATGCTACTATTGCCAACAGAAAGGGCACACCAAGGCAAAATGTGCCATGAATAAAAAGCATGATGAGGAGAGACAAGTGGAATTGATGTAGCTCAAAGAAAATCTACCAAGCACACCAACAGAGGTTCACGATATCCTGGTAGTCACAAGGGCTAAAGCTAATGAATTTGGTATAGTGATGACTCTAGTGGATAATCTTGACTAACCCAAAGCCCTCAAGAAGGCAGTTGTGGACTAGGGTCATCAAGAGAAAGTGACGATTCAAGCCGCAAAGGAAATAGAAAGAAGGCAAGGCAAGCACAAGGAGGATAGCTCATGTGAAGTAAGTCATCGCGCAGATCTAACAAAGGCAAGAGAAAATCTTCACAAGATGCGAGTAGAGCTCAATAATGAAAGAATCTTGGAAGAAAGCAAGAAGGATGTTTATTGGTTGTTGCAAAACCATGTGGTATCAATGTTGTTGGATAGATAGGACCTATTGAGACAAGTGTTGGATTTATGTTCAAGATTCAAGGCTAAAATCTTGAGGGCAGGCATAGGAGGAATGATTAAAAAACTGAAAAACTATGAAGAAGAAGAAACTTTGGAATGTAGCAGAATGCAAGCTGAGGACCTCCATTTTCCAGAGATGATGAACTGGTCAAAGTCACAATTCAACTCATCAATGATGCAGTATTGGATGGTGGATCCGGAGTAAATTTCATTACAAAGAAAATTACAGTAGGATTGGGTGTCAACTGGGAACCCATTCCATTCAACATAAGAATGATAGATAATAGAATGGTGGTTTGTAAGGAAATTATAAAAAATGTCCTCATGAAAGTGAAGCAAGTAGACTTTAGGGTCAACCTAGTGGTAATGACCACACTGGGTCCTACCATTTTGGATGTAGATGATTATGTGTCGGGTAGAACATTTGTTTGACCACTATGAGATACTTTGGAAGACATGTGAACACCTATTATGGTTTTGTATTTTGGTATTAGTATTTGTTGTAGGACTAAGGCCTCAAATCTTTGTACATACGAATTAGTATTTTTTACTTTTGGTAGGCCCAAGACTTTATATTTGTATTTTTGTAAGATTTTTTATGCTCAAAAACTCAAAATCTCTTATACTTTTGATTTTGGAATTATCCTCCAATAGACTAGTTGCCGCAAATGCCAACATTTCATCATACCACGTATAAGATATCAGTGTGACTACTTTTGCTCTGAATAGCTCTGCATCGGGTAGATCATTCGCTACTCCAATCGGGGCTTCACCAGACTCCAGTCGAGATAGGTAGTTCGCCACACTGTATGGCTAGTTGCTGGGGTGAGCACGATGCTAAACTCGAGCCCCTAAACTATTAGCATCGACTCTGCCATCTTGCTTTTGCCAAGATAAAGCAAGGCAAAATGATCCACATGGAATGTGAATTGTTGCCTAGTAGATAGTGGTGAAACTTGCCAACTAAGTAGATTATGCCAATCGATCGCCTCCCTATGGGTGGTGGAGTAATTTCGCTCGGAATCTAATAATCTCTAGGTTGCATAGTAGACAGGCTAGAACCACTTCTTTTCAGCTTCTTGTATTAGCACACTACCAGTTGCCACATCTGATGCATCCACGAAGACATGGAATGGAAATTCCCAATTGGGTGCTTGGACTATTGGAGCTTTGGATAGCATCACCTTGAGTCGCCTGAATGTAATGACACATTCCTCCGTCCATTGTAGATTGGCTTGCTTGATCTACTGGTGAAGTGGCATTTTGGTGTCACGGGACCCTTTAATCTTCTTGAAGAAATAATTCAAAACTCATAAAATATATCAAAAATTTAAAACAAATACTTGAATGAAATTGAAATCAATTCACATAGCATAACATAAGGCAAGATAGAAAGAATAACATCACCACCAAGACAAGATTGGGTGTAATCTCTCCCCCGATGTGTGTGGCTCCACTCCCACACACGATATTTAAATCATATTAACAAATTTAGCCCTTGGAGCCATAAATAGCATAGATTTTCCAGAATTGGGATTTAGACTCCAGACCATGTGCTTCTTTTCTCAGAGCTGCAATTACTGATGTAGCTTGGCTAGTGCTATGAAACATCACAAATCTCCACATATTCGATGCAGTTATTACTTTAAAATTTTGTAACATCTTTTGAATTTCTTGATAGGTATATGCTCTCTCGTCATTCGTAGAACCACTCATATTAAAACCATATGGGGGTTATTAACAATAACAAGACTGTAATCTTTCTTTGGAATGGTATTCTGAAGATTATTTACATCCCCACAAATCACTTTATAGGATGCTGCTTCACTTTCCTGTCCTGGAAGAAAAAACTCTTCTAGTTCATCTCCCTCAATTGGAGCAGCATTTCGTAGAAGGCGTCTTGCTTTCTCTTGAGGATCTCTTTCAAGGTGCACAAGAAAGTTTTGTAGACACTCTGATTCTTCTTGAAAGAGTGACTGTTTTCCTTTTTTAGTTGGAAAGACCGTATTAGGTAAAGTGGGAAAAATCCCATTCCCACATTGAAAAATTGTATGCATTTAATCTAGAATCTACCTTCTTCAACCTAGTATAAAAAATTTAAAAATGGTTTGCTTTATCAAGTGATGCTAGATCGAGCCTAGTAGCTTGATCTTAGAAATAGAAAGGTTTCAAGATTTTTCAGATCCACCACTTGAAGGTATCCTTATATACACAACCACTACAAATTAACATTATTAAGGATAGAAAGAGTCTCCTTGGAGTAGGATGCACTTTGTGAACATTATGATTATAAATTTTCATTTTGATGAAGCTAATTCTACTAAAGAAATAATAAAACTTTTGCATTAACAACCAAAAGATAGCTGGATAAAAGGAGTCCCCTTAAAGTAGGATGCACATTGTGGATGCATAAGAGGAGTCTCCTTAGACTAGGATGCACTCCATCTATGAATTTATTTATTGTGTTAAAAATTGTTCAATGCATTGCAAAGATACACAATTGAACAGTCTGCTCCCAAAGTTGGCCAAATTACAAAGATCCTCTATATTTTGTTATAATAGAGACCATATTCAAAGACCATTTACATTCAATTATAAAATGAAGTAACAAAATGTGCTAGTATCATGGGGGTGTAATTTTGATTTTAAGGGGTTCTAGCTCCACCACATGGTAGAGCTAGAATTTTGAGCTAGCTCTACCATGTGGAGCTACAACACATTGAGGGGGATTTAAAGATTTTTAGATCCACCACTTGGCCATTCTACAGTCCATAAGAAACCAAGATATAACATTTGATTGATCTAGACCCCCAATTACAAACATTGATACAAGAGATTGTATATTGAGAGTCCCCTTAGAGTAGGATGCACTCTCCAATTTTAAAGCTTCATTGTAATGAACAAGACAAAATGAACAAGATTTTATAAATTGAGGTGGTGAAGGTATTATACTTATATATACAATCGTTGCAGATTAACATTATTAAAGATAGAAAGAGTCTCCTTGAGTAGGATGCACTTTGTCAAAATTACGGTTAAAAGATTTCATTTTGATTAAGCTTATTCTACTAAAGAGTCTCCTTAAAGTATGATGCACTTTGTCAATAGATAAAAGGAGACTCCTTTTAGAGTAGGATGCACTCCATCTATGACTCCATTATAATAAAAGATTGTAAATGAAAATGAATTTATTTTTTTATGTTAAAATATGTTCAATGCCTTGCAAAAGGCACACAATTGAACAGCACGCTCGCGAAGATGGCCAGATTACAAAGACCCTTTATATTTTATTATAATAGAGACCATTTACAAAGACCATTTACATTCAATTACAAAAGGGAGTAACAAAATGTACTAGTGTCATGGGGGTGTATTGGTTGAATGAGGTATTGAGCTTCTTTTTAAGCATGTTCATTTTGTGTACTCACAAGATTACACACTTAGATTATTCTCTCAATTATTATCTTGATTATCATCTTCATTGTTGAACACATTGTAGTAGCTATCATCGAGTTTCAATCTATTCTTGTTGTTGTACAAAACATGGAAACCCCAAAAGAAATGAACTTTTTTGAAGAAAACCCGTGTAGTTATTTATCTGAAATGGACAATGTAGCGAGATATTTGCCTTGTTGCTCATATTGAGGTGTCTAGCTAGCATGGCTAGCAGTCCAATGTCAAACACTTTATCTCTTCACTTTACATCTAGCACTTGTCTATTATAGAGCTGAAAAGGATTTCTTGATCCATGACTTATCCATTCTAGATCTTGTTCCACCACTTGGACATTAAAGAGCTAGACTTCAGTGGATGCAAGCTCCACCAAATGGTAGATGTAGACTCAAAATTCTAGTCGTATTTTATGACTTCCAAAGGTTTAGGTCTACCACACATGGATACTAGCTCCACCATGTGGTAAGGCCAAAATTCCATGAAGAGACCATGGCTGCTACCTCCACCACATGGTGGAGCTAGAGCTCAATAAGATACCACATGGTGGAGCTAGCTAGCTCCATGAAATTATACAGCTAGACTTCAATGGATGGTGGATCCACCACATGCTAGATATAGATATAGAATGCTAGCTCTACCACGTGGAGCAAGAATGCATTGAAAGAACCAAGATCTACCATTTGTTCAATCTAGACCCCCAGGTAAAAACATTGATACAAGAGATTGTATATTGAGAGTCCCCTTAGACTAGGATGCACTCTCCAATTTTAAGACTGCATTGTAATGAACAAAGACTAAATAATTTGAAATAAGAATTTATAATTTGACATGGTGAAAGTTTCCTTATATACACAACTACTACAAATTAACATTACTAAAGATAGAAAGAGTCTCCTTGCAGTAGGATGACCTTTGTCAAAATGATAGCTAAAAGTCTTCACCTACTCTTACTTAAAAAAATAATAATTTGCAAAGTTTGACCAAAAGATAAAAGGATAAAAGGAGTTCCCTTAGAGAAGGATGCACTCCATTTATGACTCAATTATAATAAGACATTGTAAATGAACATGAATTTATTGCTTGTGCTAGAATTTGTTCAAAGGCAAACATTTGAACAGTATGCTCCATAAGAGGCCGGATTACAATATCATATTTCAATATATGGCTTTTTATTACATTAAAAAAAGGCCAAAATACTTGCATCCTCTACATTTGATTATATTATGGACAAACAAAATGAGCTTCATGGTGGTGTATTACTTTCATGATGCCTCCTCTTGTTGCTTTGCTTGATTTTCACTCTCTGCTTGCCTCTCTGCCTCAGCTTCAGCCTCCTCCCTTTGCTTTCTTTGAATTTCAAGTTGTTCCTGCCTCTCTGCCTCAGCATCAGCCTCCTGCTGTTGCTTCCACACCTTTGCCTTTTTCCTATTCTCTACTTCCAATTTCTCTTCTTCAAGCCATTTCTTCATCACATCATCTGAGAATTGGTTAGGCTTTTCTTCAAAGGCATTATCCCATGTATACTTTTGCCGATCTTCATTCTGTAGCCATAAAAACAACCAATTTCTTAAATCTTCTTTCAAAAAACTATACCTTTCCTTGGAAGGTTGTTGGTATAATTCTCGGACTATTAACCAGGTTCCTCGTTCATTCTTAAACACCTTATAGTAGCTATCATCAATTATCAATGTATTTTTCTTGTTGTACAAAGGATGGAGACCCCAAATAGTCTCAAGCTTTTTAAAGAAAACTTGTCTATTCTGCACAACCCATGTGGATTTTGAACAATGCTCTTGTGAGAGAACACCTCCAAACTTGGGCTTTTGTTGTGGAAATACTGTGTCAATTATTCTAGAGAGCTTAGTTCTCCTACATGCGCTCCAAATAAAAACATAAAAGAATTGAATACACCAATCTAAGAACTCATGTGCATCCTTGTGACATAGGACATAACGATATTGGTTAATTGGGTATTTTACCAACTCGTTGCTGTAAGGAGGATCCTTCTCCTCATATTGGGTTTCGACAACATGGCACAACAAACCATTAAGGTTTAGAATAATAGCCCTCCTATCATCCTCTTTGCGTAGGGGTACGCATATTGGGTCTGACGAATACCATGTCAGTATGATAACCCCCTCAGAGGGATGCACAAAGCGCAACCTTGCATCAATTTCCCGTAGACGGTCAAGACGGCGCTGAACCAACTGTCTTCGTACACTCTGGATTTTCTTGGACATGTGACGTACTAATGCTCTGTGACAAAGAAGTCGCCTCTGCCAATTAGAATCAATCACATGACCTGGAAAAAAATGAGCATGCTTAATGATAAAGGTGGGCATGTGGGGGAAGGCATGTTACAACTACTTTTATGCAAAGATAGATTTTAAACAAATACCAGAATGTGGTGAAATTAGAATGCATTGATCTAGATCAACCACGTGGTAGAGCTAGAATGCACTGTTCTAGCTCAACCATGTGGTAGGGCTAGAATATTTTGTTCTACCATGTGATAGAGCTATATCAAAGTATTCTAGCTCGATCCCATGGCAAAATTAGAAATAATATTTGAAGTCCAGCTCTAGCACGTGGTAGAGCTGTATCAAAATATTTTAGATAAACCCCATGGTAGAACTAGAATGGTTTGAAGTCCAACTCAACCATGTGTGGTGATTTGGAAGAGCTAGAATGCATTGATCTAGCTCTACCATATGGTAGAGCTAGAACGCTTTCAAGTCTAGCTCTACCATGTCGTGGAGGTAGAATGCTTTGAAGTCTAGCTCTACCATGAGGTGGAGCTAGAAGGCATTGATCCAGCTCTACCATAGTCCATATATGTAGGAATTAAAATCATAAGACAAAGATCAAGCTTCCATACATTTTCAAATTAGGAGGCCCCTTATAGTAGAGTGCACTCCAACATTTATAAAATTATTTGAAGAGTAATACATTTGCCACTACTTTAAAAATAAGACAAAATTTCTTGTCAATTCATGATTACAAAAAGATAAAATTCCTCCAAAAGAAATACAATCCTTGGTGACAAATGGCTTCTTTAAGTGAATACTCCTTGGAACAATATCCTTGAAATAAATCTGCAAGAAACCATCACAAATTAAGTTTCTTCATTGTGAATACACAATTGTTGTATAAAATCATGTATTTAGTTATAATTATTATTTATGTTGGGTAGTACCTTAGTTATTTCTATCCCGTTGGAGAAGATTGTACTCATTTAACACCTTGTTTATGAAAGCCCTTGCATTGGCTGCCTTCAACTGCGTTGTGGTAGAACCCAAATTTCTAGCTAGAGAAATCAATTGTGATCCCCTCATGCTAGCAATACTGACTCGTTCTTTTGCCATAATTTCTATTATCTCTTCTCTTTTGTTTTCATATTGTCTTGCTAATACCTCTTGATTGTCGACATACTTTTGTATAATCTCTGATAGTGGTAGCCTATCAGTGTAGATTGTCTTCTGTGACCAATTTAAATTGCGCTTTCTCCAAAAATCTACCACACCTCTGTATTCATTTTCATTGGATACTGGAGGTTGTCTGTAGCGATTAGAGCCAATGATCTCACGCACATCTTCACTCTCATCAAGCTGCAACAATAGGTAAGGGAGCAGCTCATCAATGAGAATATTGTCGACCATCTTTTCTTCATCAAACTTTGCAGGATATATACAATTATTATCAGGAGAAGCACATCCCTTGTATGGAGAGTCATCAATAAGAACCGTTCTACGAGCATCACAATCAAAACATGAAGCAATTTTTGACAATGGCTTGAACATTGCCTAAACTGTTGGATTATCAGGTCTAGCTATTTTACCACTTTTATCCTTCTCGCAAACCTCTTGAGCCCAAACTACAAAAAAAGGCAATATCTCTCCTGCTCTGTCTTGTAATATTCTCAATATTTGAAGAACATTACTCTCTGTCGTTGTTGACCAGATCCCAACATTAATATTTTTTAATAAAATCTTCAAGAATTGGATACATCGTGGCCTTAGTACAATATATCGTTTTGAATCCATTTGAATAGTTTCATGTATTGAAGATGGTTGTTGTTGACAACGTTTCAGTAGTAGACCATTCAGGTCCAACACAATTGTCAACACTAATTTCTTGGAGATAGCAGTGTCGGTACTTCTTGGTACTTCTTCTTCGGGCTGGAAACTCTCACCCATTGCTTCATTTGTTGGAGATTTAGGTACCCCAATTTCATTGTCAGCATTTGTCTTTAAACCTTCTGGATGGACATCACTAAATGTGTGGGAGAAGCTCTCATCCACAGTTTGATTGTGGCATTCCGTAGCTACTTCACTTGGTGCTACTATCTCAATTTCGGGATCTAAAAGAAAAAAAAGTAACATTGACTCAACAATCTTTCAAACTAAAAGAATTTACAATTGTAACACTCACTCTTAACACATGTTTATTGGTGCAATCTAAAAGGAAATCATGTTTGGATACCAATTATCAATTCTAGTTACTCACTCTAGAATTGGAGGGTTTAAAATGGATTTCCAAATACACCCATTATTCTAGCTCTACCGTTTGGTAGAGCCAGTTTGCAAGGGAGCTCTTGTTGGAAGTAGGCCTTGAGATCCACTCTTGAGCTCCAAGAGTAGGTGGAGGTGAGAAACACAAAACCACTCAACTATATGGTAAAGCTAAAATTGTAGATATTGTAGATTTTCCATATGGTAGAGCTAAAATTTATAAGTCTTGCTTTACCAAGTGGTTGAGTTGGGGATCAAGATAGCTTCTTTATGGGTGGAGCCAGTAGACTTCCATAGATTCTAGGTCTAGACTTCAATGGGTTCTAGCTCCTCGCACGTGACAAGAACCAAGGAGCTAGAATTGCATTTGAACTAGCTCTACCATGTGGTGGAGCTAGAAATGCATTGGCCTAGCTCTACCATATGGTAGATCTAGACTTAAATGGATGCTCTGCAAAAACTGTCTTTGGGGGGTGCATTGGCCTAGCTCCACCACTTTGAAGAGGTAGCTAGACTTTAATGGGTTCTTGGTCCACCACTTTGAAGAGGTAGCTAGCTCCACCAAATTGTAGACCTATTGAAATCTAGATCTACCACAGGGTAGGATTGAAGTAAATGAGAGGATCTCTAGCTCTATCATCTTAGATTTATAAGCAAGATTTTCAGATTCACCAACTGGCCATTGTGCGACCACTAAGTAGGCTTTCCAAATTCACCAATTGGTTATGTAAAAAGTGAATTTGTCAATGAACATGTTAGGATCCATAACTTGGTGATTCTAGATTCCAAAGCCCAATTTGGAGAGAGCTATAAAAATACTACTAAAAAATGAACCAAGGATATAACAAGTCAAAACATCACCAAATCAAAGTATTGAAGATACAAGGAAAGCCCATTAAGAAGTTACATACTGTCAAAATCCAAAAAATCTCGAGCTGAACGAACTTCACCATGGCTCGATCTTTCCGTGGTATTCCTTGGATTGTTAGTAATAGGCGATACTGGTTGCTCATTTCTTGACTTTGCAAAGTCAAGAAGCCTTGTTCCCATCTTTCTTTGATCTTCAATACTCTCCACTAGGCAAATCACTTCCTTATTTAGTGCTAGCTCTAGCTCGATGATGTAGCCATTACTGAAAAGATCAACAAGCTTGCAGCCTTCTCTGCAATACTTTCGAATACATTGCTTGATCAAAAGATTCTTCTTGATTCTTAGAAACTCAATGTCTGGGATAGTTTTAACATCTTCATTATCTATATCAAGAAGTCCAGTATCCAATATTGTCGCTTGTGTACCTGGATCAGGAACATCTGCTAGTCCTTGAAAGGCATCTCCCTTGCTGAAAAACACTAAGGATGTGAAGAACTCTATTGCACCAATGCATCGATTGTCACGTCGAAAATGCAATGCCCCATTATACTGTTCCTTTGCTATGCCACTTAAATTTTTTAAAGCATTTTGCAAGTGAATAAAATCTGTAATATTTAGAAAGGTAAGCAACACATATTGGGATGGCAAAGATCTACCAGCTCTGCTGTAATGATCATAATGCCGTTCAAAAGATTGCAAAATGATTCCACATCCCAATGCATATTTCTTCCCAAATCTTCAGTGTTATCCAAAACACATAACCCAATGGAAATTGGATTGTTGAGGTGGCGCTTCAAGTAGTAACTCCCGTCGAATGGAAGACTCACAGCATAAATATACCAAGGAAGATCCAAGGACAAGGTTGAACTTTCTTTGCTAAGGCTGATATTCCACTCCACATATTGCCTTGCTTCTACTGGAAAATCAATCTTCTTTGATCCAACCTGTAGCTTTGACTTTATATACACATCACATAACTTCAAAAGAACTGAGTATACAACCTCATTGATGCTATAGGTGATAGTCAATTCTGACCAATCTTGACATTATTTGTCCTTGTTCAGAGTGTTGAACTCTACAAGCAATGCATCTTGAATAATTTTATCTTGCTTGAGCTGCTTGATACGCTCTGGCATGTCAATCACATCTACATCCTTAGTACCCTTTGAAAGAACAATTTTTTCAAACTTGATTTCTGATTGTATTTGTTTGACTTCTTGTTCATCTAGCCCAGCAAGACATCTGAAAATTGTGGCAGTTGGTTTCTTGTTTTGCTTCTCCATGATTTCAAGCCAGCCTTTGAAAACTTCATCAGAGTAAATGACCATGTGAGACTGCTTTGAAATGAAGGATGCTCCCACCGTAATTCTAGCCATTCGTAAAAATTTCTGCAAAGAAATAAAAGAAAAAAGATCAAAATCAAGTATTTTTTTCAAAACATATAATTATAAGAGAGCAAGGGATATGGACATACATCCCAGTCTACACGAGATGATGAGCCCTCTATTACTCCAGATGCTGGCCTTGACGGAGAATTATTGAAGATCCACTGACTCCTCAAGTGCTGCAAGACATCATAGTATGGTTGTTTGACATATAATGATTGGGCCTCTTCATTAGCTATAGCAGATATGGCCGTCGCAACTTGTGGCTCTAGATCTACAACAATTCGAGCCTTCCTTTTTTCATACACTTGTATCAGGTCTTGAGCACGACCATCTTTCTCCATTTCTTCATACTGTAAGAATTTTGCAGCATAGATGGAATGTTGGCCATCAATAATCCAATATGAATACTCAGTGAGTTTCTCCTCTATTACCTCACTTAGTTTCATTGGAATTCCTTTCTTCTTGCCAGCATTCTTTACAGGCATTAAGTATGCACACGCTCCTGGCCTGTTTGCACTTGCACCAAAAAATAACACGCATTCATCCACACCGTGAGGTTCTATTTGACGGGAGTTATAGTGATCAGGAGCTAGCTAGCATTGATCTACAGGGATCTCATACTCTTTGTACTTGAATGGAAAATACTTAGAGTATTTTTCCATACCCCCTGTATCGCTCTTTTGTGCCTTTTGCACCTCATTTTCCAAAACTTTGGGATCCACAAATCTTATTTTTGTTGAATTTTCCAATCCTGTTTTCTCTACTGTAGATTTAAGAACTGCTTCATCTACATCCATAATACTTGTACTGCTTTTTGCCTTTTTTTGAACTGGATTTTTAGAGGGCGTTTTCTCTTTTTTTTGTTTGCCTTTCACACAATAAGTAATGGAAGCTTGCAACTCTTCAAGAGTTATTTCTTGACTTGCACAATCTAATTTCCACCCTCGAGAGAACCTAGTATCTTGTTTATCTCTTACTAATTGTTCAATAATGAATGCCTTGGGATCTTGTTGATACTCATGGATCCCAGGTACCCCAATATTTACGCATTCAATATCAGGATGAGAATCAACTACAGAAATATAAGATAGAGTCATTGGTCCTAGATCCTCAAAAGTATCCACGCCCACATCACTAGCAACAAATAGATGAATTTTGTTAAATTGTGAACCCTGAAGACCCCAAATATCTAAGAACCACTGTCGTCGTTGATCAGCAGAGGCAAAGTTAACACTGTCCGGAACTTCCACCACTTTTCTTTTCTGAGACATCTTTCACCTACAACAAAAACCATTGTCAATTGTTAATTATAGTTATTGTATTCTTACACTTAAAAAAAACTTAAAATATCATATTCAAAAATCACAATATATATCCATGAAAACAATATGAAGGAGATGAAGAGTATTTCCATCTTGGAGATCTCAATACATTTGTTAGTCTTGCTCTACCACATGGTAGAGCTAGATAAATGCATTCTAGCTGGACTTCAAAGTATTCTAGTGCTGGTTTTTCAATGGATATTATCTCTACCGGGTGGCAGAGCAAGATTAATAAATGTATTGACCAGAATGCTTTGAAATGTAGCTCTACCATGTGGTAGAGCTAGAATGCATTCTTCTAGCTCTACCATATGCTTTGAGGTCCAGCTCTATCATGTGGTGGTTCTAGAATTGCATTTGAGGTCTAGCTCTACCATGTAGAGGAGCTAGAATCGTAGAGGTAGAAAGCTTTGAGGGCTAGATCTACCATGTGGTAGAGCAAGAATGCATCGATCTAGCTGTCTTCCATACACATCAACAAAACCAATTACTCCAAGAAGAGACCTACTTCTCATGACAAGAATCAAGGAGCTAGAATTGCATTTGATCCAGCTCTACCACATGGTAGAGCTGTATTTTGCCTAGACCACATCGTAGAGCTAGAATGCTTGAGGTCCAGCTCCACCATGTGGTGGAGCTAGAATGCATTCTTCTAGCTCTACCATGTGGTAGAGCTAGACTTCAATGAATGTACCGGCTGAGGTTGAATGTAACCGTGGTAGAGCTGTATTCTACCTAAACCACATTATAGAGATAGAATGCTTTGAGGTCTAGCTCTACCATGTGGTGGAGCTATTATTGCATTTGAGGTCTAGCTCTACCATGTGGTGGAGCTATTATTGCATTTGAGGTCTAGCTCTACCATGTGGTGGAGCTAGAATCGTAGATGTAGAAAGCTTTGAGGTCTAGCTCTACCATGTGGTGGAGCTAGAATCATAGAGGTAGAAAGCTTTGAGGTCTAGCTCAACCTTGTGGTAGAGCTGTATTCTATCTAGACTACATCGTAGAGCTAGAATGCTTTGAGGTCCAGCTCTACCATGTGGTGGAGCTAGAATGCATTCTTCTAGCTCTACCATGTGGTAGATCTAGACTTCAATGAATGTAACCGGCTGAGGTTGAATGTAACTGTGGTAGAGCTAGACCTCAAAGCTTTCTACCTCTACGATTCTAGCTCCACCACATGGTAGAGCTGGACCTCAAATGCAATTCTAGCTCCACCACATGGTAGAGCTAGACCTCAAGGAATTCTATCTTAATTACTCCATCTTGGAGCTCTGAATTATACATCTATTAGTCTTGCTCTACCACATGGTAGAGCTAGATCAATGCATTCTAGCTGGACTTCATAGTATTCTAGTGCTGGTTTTTCAATGGATATTATCTCTACCAGGTGGCAGAGCAAGATTAATAAATGTATTGACCAGAATGCTTTGAAATGTAGCTCTACCATGTGGTGGAGCTAGAATGCATTCTTATAGCTCTACCATGTGGTAGAGCCAGACTTCAATGAATGTAACCAGCTGAGGTTGAATGTAACTGTGGTAGAGCTGTATTCTACCTAAACCACATTGTAGAGATAGAATGCTTTGAGGTCTAGCTCTACCCGGTGGTGGAGGTAGAATTGCATTTGAGGTCTAGCTTTACCATGTGGTGGAGCTAGAGTCGTAGAGGTAGAAAGCTTTGAGGTCTAGCTCTACCATGTGGTAGAGCAAGCATTAGGGGAAGGTTGAGGTCTATAGGGGCCCTTTAAGATGCCATGTGATTAAAAGGTTATTAAGGAAAAGAGCCAATCGTGTGATGCCATGTATACAAAAATGTTGGGTGATTAAAAGATTCTCTAGAAGATGCCTTTTTGTACTTTTCATTTCCAAAAAGTGGGAGGGAAAGTTTTTGAAATTTCGGACGTCCATAACTTCTACATATGAGCTCAAAATTTGTCGGAGATTACAGATCCAGAATCTACTCGTCGAGCTCTTTCCATAGATATGTCACATGATATAGTTTTGCTCGCTCGATTTCAAATTCAATTTTGGCGGGAAACTTTGAAATTCAAACTTCTAGCCGTTTGAAGAACAAGAAGGTATCTAAAGTCAAAGACACTTAACATTTTAACAAAAAGTCATTAAAATCATAATATGGCAGCTTAAAGGGTCCCTATAGACCTCAACCTTCCCCTAATGAATGCATCGATCTAGCTGTGTTCCATACACATCAACAAAACCAATTACTCCAAGAAGAGACCTACTTCACATGACAATAACCAAGGAGCTAGAACTACATTTGATCTAGCTCTACCACGTGGTATTGCTGTATTCTACCTAGACCACATCGTAGGGTTAGAATGCTTTGAGGTCCAGCTCTACCATGTGGTGGAGCTAGAATTGCATTCTTCTAGCTCTATCATGTGGTAGAGCTAAGCTTCAATGAATGTAACCGGCTGAGGTTGAATGTAACTGTGGTAGAGCTGTATTCTACCTAAACCACATTGTAGAGATAGAATGCTTTGAGGTCTAGCTCTACCATGTGGTGGAGCTAGAATTGCATTTGAGGTCTAGCTCTACTAGGTGGTGGAGCTAAAGTCGTAGAGGTAGAAAGCTTTGAGGTCTAGCTCTACCATGTGGTAGAGCAGAATGCATCAATCTACCTGTGTTCCATACACATACACAAAACCAATTACTCCAAGAAGAGACCTACTTCACATGATAAGATCCAAGGAGCTAGAATTGCATTTGATCTAGCTCTACCATGAGGTAGAGCTGTATTCTACCTAGGCCACATCGTAGAGCTAGAATGCTTTAAGGTCCAGCTCTACCATGTGGTGGAGCTAGAATTGCATTTGAGGTCTAGCTCTACCATGTGGTAGAGCTAGACTTCAACGAATGTAACCGGCTAGGGTTGAATGTAACTGTGGTAGAGCTGTATTCTACCTAAACCACATTGTAGAGATAGAATGCTTTGAGGTCTAGCTCTACAATGTGGTGGAGTTAGAATTGCATTTGAGGTCTAGCTCTACCATGTGGTGGAGCTAGAATCGTAGAGGTAGAAAGCTTTGAGGTCTAGCTCTACCATGTGGTAGAGCAAGAATGCATCGATCTAGCTGTATTCCATACACATCAACAAAACCAATTACTCCAAGAAGAGACCTACTTCACACAACAAGAACCAAGGAGCTAGAGATGCATTTGATCTAGCTCTACCACGTGGTAGAAATGTATTCTACCTAGACCACATCAAAGAGCTAGAATGCTTTGAGGTCAAGCTCCACCATGTGGTGGAGCTAGAATGCATTCTTCTAGCTCTACCATGTGGTAGAGCTAGACTTCAATGAATGTAACCGGCTGAGGTTGAATGTAACTGTGATAGAGCTGTATTCTATCTAAACCACATTGTAGAGATAGAATGCTTTGAGGTCTAGCTCTACCATGTGGTGAAGCTAGAATTGCATTTGAGGTCTAGCTCTACCATGTGGTGGAGCTAGAATTGCATTTAAGGTATAAAGCTTTAAGGTCTAGCTCTACCATGTGGTAGAGCAAGAATGCATCGATCTAGCTGTGTTCTATACACATCAACAAAACCAATTACTCCAAAAAAAGACCTACTTCAAATGACAAGAACCAAGGAGCTAGAATTGCATTTGATCTAGCTCTACCACATGGTCGAGCTGTATTCTACCTAGACCACATCGTAGAGCTAGAATGCTTTGAGGTCCAGCTCCACCATGTGGTGGAGCTAGAATGCATTCTTCTACCTCTACCATGTGGTAGAGCTAGACTTTAATTAATGTAACCGGCTGAGGTTGAAAGTGACATTGGTAGAGCTGTATTCTATCTAAAGCACATTGTAGAGATAGAGTTTTTTGAGATCTAGCTCTACCATGTGGTAGAGCTAGAATTGCAATTGAGGTCTAGCTCTACCATGTGGTGGAGCTAGAATCGGTGAGGTAGAAAGCTTCGAGGTCTAGCTCTACCATGTGGTAGAGCAAGAATGCATCGATCTAGCTGTGTTCCATACACGTCAACAAAACCAATTACTCCAAGAAGAGACCTACTTCGCACAACAAGAACCAAGGAGCTATAATTGCATTTGATCTAGCTCTACCACGTGGTAGAAATGTATTCTACCTAGACCACATCAAAGAGCTAGAATGCTTTGAGGTCAAGCTCCACCATGTGGTGGAGCTAGAATGCATTCTTCTAGCTCTACCATGTGGTAGAGCTAGACTTCAATGAATGTAACCGGCTGAGGTTGAATGTAACTGTGATAGAGCTGTATTCTATCTAAACCACATTGTAGAGATAGAATGCTTTGAGGTCTAGCTCTACCATGTGGTGAAGCTAGAATTGCATTTGAGGTCTAGCTCTACCATGTGGTGGAGCTAGAATTGCATTTGAGGTATAAAGCTCTAAGGTCTAGCTCTACCATGTGGTAGAGCAAGAATGCATCGATCTAGCTGTGTTCTATACACATCAACAAAACTAATTACTCCAAAAAGAGACCTACTTCACATGACAAGAACCAAGGAGGTAGAATTGCATTTGATCTAGCTCTACCACGTAGTAGAGCTGTATTCTACCTAGACCACATCGTAGAGCTAGAATGCTTTGAGGTCCAGCTCCACCATGTGGTGGAGCTAGAATGCTTTGAGGTCTAGCTCCACCATGTGGTGGAGCTAGAATGCATTCTTCTACCTCTACCATGTGGTAGAGCTAGACTTTAATGAATGTAACCGGCTGAGGTTGAATGTGACATTGGTAGAGCTGTATTCTATCTAAACCACATTGTAGAGATAGAGTATTTCGAGATCTAGCTCTACCATGTGGTAGAGCTAGAATTGCAATTGAGGTCTAGCTCTACCATGTGGTGGAGCTAGAATCGGTGAGGTAGAAAGCTTCGAGGTCTAGCTCTACCATGTGGTAGAGCAAGAATGCATCGATCTAGCTGTGTTCCATACACATCAACAAAACCAATTACTCCAAGAAGAGACCTACTTCGCACAACAAGAACCAAGGAGCTGGAATTGCATTTGATCTAGCTCTACCACGTGGTATTGCTGTATTCTACCTAGACCACATCGTAGGGTTAGAATGCTTTGAGGTCTAGCTCTACCATGTGGTGGAGCTAGAATTGCATTCTTCTAGCTCTACCATGTGGTAGAGCTAAGCTTTAACGAATGTAACCGGCTGAGGTTGAATGTAGCTGTGGTAGAGGTGTATTCTACCTAAACCACATTGTAGAGATAGAATGCTTTGAGGTCTAGCTCTACCATGTGGTGGAGCTAGAATTGCATTTGAGGTCTATCTCTACCAGGTGGTGGAGCTAAAGTCGTAGAGGTAGAAAGCTTTGAGGTCTAGCTCTACCATGTGGTAGAGCAGAATGCATCAATCTACGTGTGTTCCATACACATACACAAAACCAATTACTCCAAGAAGATACCTACTTCACATGATAAGATCCAAGGAGCTAGAATTGCATTTGATCTAGCTCTACCATGAGGTAGAGCTGTATTCTACCTAGGCCACATCGTAGAGCTAGAATGCTTTAAGGTCAGCCTCTACCATGTGGTGGAGCTAGAATTGCATTTGAGGTCTAGCTCTACCATGTGGTAGAGCTAGACTTCAACGAATGTAACCGGCTAGGGTTGAATGTAACTCTGGTAGAGCTGTATTCTACCTAAACCACATTGTAGAGATAGAATACTTTGAGGTCTAGCTCTACAATGTGGTGGAATTAGAATTGCATTTGAGGTCTAGCTCTACCATGTGGTGGAGCTAGAATCGTAGAGGTAGAAAGCTTTGAGGTCTAGCTCTACTATGTGGTAGAGCAAGAATGCATCAATCTAGCTGTGTTCCATACACATCAACAAAACCAATTTCTCCAAGAAGAGACCTACTTCACACAACAAGAACCAAGGAGCTAGAATTGCATTTGATCTAGCTCTACCACGTGGTAGAAATGTATTCTACCTAGACCACATCAAAGAGCTAGAATGCTTTGAGGTCAAGCTCCACCATGTGGTGGAGCTAGAATGCATTCTTCTAGCTCTACCATGTGGTAGAGCTAGACTTCAATGAATGTAACTGGCTGAGGTTGAATGTAACTGTGATAGAGCTGTATTCTATCTAAACCACATTGTAGAGATAGAATGCTTTGAGGTCTAGCTCTACCATGTGGTGAAGCTAGAATTGCATTTGAGGTCTAGCTGTACCATGTGGTGGAGCTAGAATTGCATTTGAGGTATAAAGCTTTAAGGTCTAGCTCTACCATGTGGTAGAGCAAGAATGCATCGATCTAGTTGTGTTCTATACACATCAACAAAGCCAGTTACTCCAAAAAGACACCTACTTCACATGACAAGAACCAAGGAGCTAGAATTGCATTTGATCTAGCTCTACCACATTGTAGAGCTGTATTCTACCTAGATCACATCGTAGAGCTAGAATGCTTTGAGGTCCAGCTCCACCATGTGGTGGAGCTAGAATGCATTCTTCTACCTCTACCATGTGGTAGAGCTAGACTTTAATGAATGTAACCGGCTGAGGTTGAATGTGACATTGGTAGAGCTGTATTCTACCTAAACCACATTGTAGAGATAGAGTAATTTGAGATCTAGCTCTACCATGTGGTGGAGCTAGAATTGCAATTGAGGTCTAGCTCTACCATGTGGTGGAGCTAGAATCATGGAGGTAGAAAGCTTCGAGGTCTAGCTCTACCATGTGGTAGAAGAATGCATCGATCTAGCTGTGTTCCATACACATCACCAAAACCAATTACTCCAAGAAGAGACATACTTCACATGACAAGAATCAAGGAGCTAGAATTGCATTTGATCTAGCTCTACCACGTGGTAGAGCTGTATTCTACCTAGACCACTTCGTAGAACTGAATGCTTTGAGGTCCACCTCTATCATGTGGTGGTTCTAGAATTGCATTTGAGGTCAGATAGCTCTACCATGTGGTAGAACTGTATTCTATCTAGACTACATCGTAGAGCTAGAATGCTTTGAGGTCCAGCTCCACCATGTGGTGGAGCTAGAATGCATTCTTCTAGCTCTACCATGTGGTAGAGCTAGACTTCAATGAATGTAACTGGCTGAGGTTGAATGTAACTGTGGTAGAGCTAGACCATAAAGCTTTCTATCTCTACGATTCTAGCTCCACCACATGGTAGAGCTAGACCTCAAGTGCAATTCTAGCTCCACCACATGGTAAAGCTAGAACTCAAAGCATTCTATCTCAATTACTCCATCTTGGAGCTCTCAATACATTTATTAGTCTTGATCTACCACATGGTAGAGCTAGATAAATGCATTCTAGCTGGACTACTTCAAAGTATTCTAGTGCTGGTTTTTCAATGGATATTATCTCTACCAGGTGGCAGAGCAAGATTAATGAATGTATTGACCAGAATGCTATGAAATCTAGCTCTACCATGTGGTGGAGCTAGAATGCATTCTTCTAGCTCTACCATGTGGTAGAGCTAGACTTCAAGGAATTTAACTGGCTGAGGTTGAATGTAACTGTGATAGAGCTGTATTCTATCTAAACCACATTGTAGAGATAGAATACTTTGAGGTCTAGCTCTACCATGTGGTGAAGCTAGAATTGCATTTGAGGTCTAGCTCTACCATGTGGTGGAGCTAGAATTGCATTTGAGGTCTAAAGCTTTAAGGTCGAGCTCTACCATGTGGTAGAGCAAGAATGCATCGATCTAGCTGTGTTCCATACACATCAACAAAACCATTTACTCCTAAAAGAGACCTACTTCACATGACAAGAACCAAAAAGCTAGAATTGCATTTGATCTAGCTCTACCACATGGTAGAGCTAGAATGCTTTGAGGTCCAGCTCTACCACATGGTAGAGCTGTATTCTACCTAGACCACATCGTAGAGCTAGAATGCTTTGAGGTCCAGCTCCACCATGTGGTGGAGCTAGAATGCATTCTTCTACCTCTACCATGTGGTAGAGCTAGACTTTAATGAATGTAACCGGCTGAGGTTGAATGTGACATTGGTAGAGCTGTATTCTACCTAAACCACATTGTAGAGATAGAGTAATTTGAGATATAGCTCTACCATGTGGTGGAGCTAGAATTGCAATTGGGGTCTAGCTCTACCATGTGGTGGAGCTAGAATCATTGAGGTAGAAAGCTTCGAGGTCTAGCTCTACCATGTGGTAGAGCAAGAATGCATCAATCTAGCAATGCTCCATACACATCAACCTGGTAGAGCTAGATAAATGCATTCTAGTTGGACTACTTCAAAGTATTCTAGTGCTGGTTTTTCAATGGATATTATCTCTACCAGGTGGCAGAGCAAGATTAATGAATGTATTGACCAAAATGCTATGAAATCTAGCTCTACCATGTGGTGGAGCTAGAATGCATTCTTCTAGCTCTACCATGTGGTAGAGCTAGACTTCTATGAATGTAACCGGCTAAGGTTGAATGTAACCGGTTGAGGTTGAATGTAACCGACTGAGGTTGAATGTAACTGTGGTAGAGCTGTATTCTACCTAAACCAAATTCTAGAGATAGAATGCATTGAGGTCTAGCTCTACCATGTGGTGGAGCAAGAGTCGTAGAGGTAGAAAGCTTTGAGGTCTAGCTCTACCATGTGGTAGAGCAAGAATGCATCGATCTAGCTGTGTTCCATACACATCAACAAAACCAATTACTCCAAGAAGAGCCCTACTTCACACAACAAGAACCAAGGAGCTAGAATTGCATTTGATCTAGCTCTTCCACGTGGTAGAAATGTATTCTAACTAGACCACATCGTAGAGCTAGAATGCTTTGAGGTCAAGCTCCACCATGTCGTGCAGCTAGAATGCATTCTAGACTTCAAGGAATGTAACCGGCTGAGGTTGAATGTAACTGTGATAGAGCTGTATTCTCTAAACCACATTGTAGAGATAGAATGCTTTGAGCTCTAGCTCTACCATGTGGTGAAGCTAGAATTGCATTTGAGGTCTAGCTCTACCATGTGGTGGAGCTAGAATTGCACTTGAGGTCTAAAGCTTTAAGGTCTAGCTCTACCATGTGGTAGAGCAAGAATGCATCGATCTAGCTGTGTTCCATATACATCAACAAAACCAATTACTCCAAAAAGAGACCTACTTCACATGACAAGAACCAAGGAGCTAGAATTGCATTTGATCTAGCTCTACCACGTGGTAGAGCTGTATTCTACCTAGACCACATCGTAGAGCTAGAATGCTTTGAGGTCCAGCTCCACCATGTGGTGGAGCTAGAATGCATTCTTCTACCTCTACCATGTGGTAGAGCTAGACTTTAATAAATGTAACCAGCTGAGGTTGAATGTGACATTGGTAGAGCTGTATTCTACCTAAACCACATTATAGAGATAAAGTAATTTGAGATCTAGCTCTACCATGTGGTGGAGCTAGAATTGCAATTGAGGTCTAGCTCTACCATGTGGTGGAGCTAGAATCGTTGAGGTAGAAAACTTCGAGGTCTAGCTCTACCATGTGGTAGAGCAAGAATGCATCGATCTAGCTGTGTTCCATACACATCAACAAAACCAATTAATCCAAGAAGAGACATACTTCACATGACAAGAACCAAGGAGCTAGAATTGCATTTGATCTAGCTCTACCACGTGGTATTGCTGTATTCTACCTAGACTACTTCGTAGAACTGAATGCTTTGAGGTCCAGCTCTATCATGTGGTGGTTCTAGAATTGCATTTGAGGTCAGATAGCTCTACATGTGGTAGAACTGTATTCTATCTAGACTACATCGTAGAGCTAGAATGCTTTGAGGTCCAATTCCACCATGTGGTGGAGCTAGAATGCATTCTTCTAGCTCTACCATGTGGTAGAGCTAGACTTCAATGAATGTAACCGGCTGAGGTTGAATGTAACTGTGGTAGAGCTAGACCTCAAAGCTTTCTACCTCTACGATTCTAGCTCCACCACATGGTAGAGCTAGACCTGAAATGCAATTCTAGCTCCACCACATGGTAAAGCTAGACCTCAAAGCATTCTATCTCAATTACTCCATCTTGGAGCTCTCAATACATTTATTAGTCTTGCTCTACCACATGGTAGAGCTAGATAAATGCATTCTAGCTGGACTTCAAAGTATTCTAGTGCTGGTTTTTCAATGGATATTATCTCTACCAGGTGGCAGAGCAAGATTAATAAATGTATTGACCAGAATGCTTTGAAATGTAGCTCTACCATGTGGTGGAGCTAGAATGTATTCTTCTAGCTCTACTATGTGGTAGAGCTAGACTTCAATGAATGTAACCAGCTAAGGTTGAATGTGACATTGGTAGAGCTGTATTCTACTTAAACCTCATTGTAGAGATAGAATGCTTTGAGGTCTAGCTCTACCATGTGGTGGAGCTAGAATTGCAACTGAGGTCTAGCTCTACCATGTGGTGGAGCTAGAATCGTAGACGGAGAAAGCTTTGAGGTCTAGCTCTACCATGTGGTAGAATAAGAGTGCATCGATCTAGCTGTGTTCCATACACATCAACAAAACCAATTACTCCAAGAAGAGACATACTTCACATGACAATAACCAAGGAGCTAGAATTGCATTTGATCTAGCTCTACCACGTGGTAGAGCTGTATTCTACCAAGACCACTTCATAGAACTAAATGCTTTGAGATCCAGCTCTACCATGTGGTGGTTCTAGAATTGCATTTGAGGTCTAGCTCTACCATGTGGTATAACTGTATTCTATCTAGACTACATCATAGAGCTAGAATGCTTTGAGGTCCAGCTCTACCATGTGGTGGAGCTAGAATGCATTCTTCTAGCTCTACCATGTGGTAGAGCTAGACTTCAAAGAATGTAACCGGTTGAGGTTGAATGTAACTGTGGTAGAGCTAGACCATAAAGCTTTCTACCTCTACGATTCTAGCTCCACCACATGGTAGAGCTAGACCTCAAGTGCAATTCTAGCTCCACCACATGGTAGAGCTAGAACTCAAAGCATTCTATCTCAATTACTCCATCTTGGAGCACTCAATACATTTATTAGTCTTGCTCTACCACATGGTAGAGCTAGATAAATACATTCTAGCTGGACTACCTCAAAGTATTCTAGTGCTGGTTTTTCAATGGATATTATCTCTACCAGGTAGCAGAGCAAGATTAATGAATGTATTGACCAGAATGCTATGAAATCTAGCTCTACCATGTGGTGGAGCTAGAATGCATTCTTCTAGCTCTACCATGTGGTAGAGCTAGACTTCAATGAATGTAACCGGCTGAGATTGAATGTAACTAGGTAGAGATTGAATGTAACTAGGTAACTAGGACACTTGTGGGTACTCTTTATTCCAAATTCTACTCCAAGATGAGTTCTACTTCACATGACAAGAACCAAAAAGCTAGAATTGCATTTGATCTGGCTCTACCACGTGGTAGAGCTGTATCCAACCTAGACCACATCGTAGATTGCTCTGAGGTCTAGCTCGACCATGTGGTGGAGCTAGAATTGCATTTGAGGTCTAGCTCTACCATGTGGTAGAGCTAGAATAGCTGTGTACCATGCAAATCAACAAAACCAATTACTCCAAGAAGAGACCATGACGAGAACCAAGGAGATAAACAAGTGTGTTGAATGGCGCTGGGACCCAACTTTGACGTGTTGGGAGAAGTGATTGCTATGCCCAAATCCATGCACGGAGTGATGTGGACATAGAGCAACTTCCCTAGCACAAGTCCGTGTGGTCCGTTCTCTGATGGGGTCCCGGATTCTCAACTTCTAACTGTCCGAATCAAGGTTCTCGAAAAAGATGCAAATGAGAGCTCTCATGCAAAAAGAGCTCTTAATAAATGCGAGCTCTCATGGATAGGGAACTCACATGCATATAGAGATATCATGCAGCGCAAGAGAGCTCGTACACTCAATGCAAATAAATGAAAATAAGAGATCTTATGCATAGAGATCTCTTGCAGCCATGAGATATCTAATGCTCTTATAAAAAACTCCCATAGCACCCTGATGGGTTGCAACATAAAAAAGAGAGCATTGGGTTTAGAGCTTACCACAACTCGATCGGTAGGTGGTGAGGACCTAACACCAAAGCATGGTCAGGACGTGAGGTCAAGAGAATAACACAATAGAGAATTATTTACATACTTTTATTTACTGTGATGCATGTGTTATCGATTATGCATAGAGGGCTCTCATGCATATAGATCTAGGATATATCTACGCAAGGTGTGAGAGCTCTCATGCATAGAGAGTTTTCATGCATTGTGAGAGATCTTACATAAATCTCTCAAGCGTGGATCTCTTCCATGAGAGATCCATGCATATAGATCTCATAAATATAGAGCTAACATTGTGTGATTCATTGTGAGAGCTCCCATGCATATAGATCGCAAATCTCATGCAAAGAGAGCTCTAATGCATATAGATCAGCTATTATCAAGTGCGAGTCATTGTGAGAGCTCTTATGCATAGAGGGCTGTCGTGCATATATATCTCATGCATACATGCATATATATCTCATGCATAGAGGGTTATCATGCATAGAGGGCTATCATGCATATATATCTCATGCATGAGAGCTCTTATGCATATCGATGAGCTCTCATGCATATAGAGTTATCATACATGAGATCTTATGCATCGAGCTCTCTTGTATTCTAAGAGGTCTCATGCATGAGATCCCTCTTGCATTGTAAGATCTCTCATGCATTAATAGCTCTCATATGCATAGATCTCTCATATCATGCATGAGAGCTATAGAGATTTTGGTCTTGCACTAGAGCTCTCATGCAAAGAGCTAGGTCTTACATTAAGAGCTCTCATACATAGAGCTCCCATGCATAGAGCTTGGTCTTGCATTAGAGCGTTCATTCATAGAGATAGGTATTACGTTAAGATCTCTCATACATAGAGCTCGCATGCATAGAGCTATATCTTGCATTGTTATAAGAGTTCCCATGGATAGATCTCATGTATAGAGTGAAAGAGCTCTCATGCATAGAGCTAGGTCTTGCATTCAAAGCTCTCATACATTGATCTCACATGCATAGAGTTAGATCTTGCATTATTATGAGAGCTCTCTTACATACATCTCATGCATAGAGCTATAATATCTTGCATTATTATAAGAGCTCCCATGGATAGATCTCATGTATAGAGTGAAAGAGCTCTCATGCATAGAGCTAAGTCTTGCATTAAGAGCTCTCATACATCGAGATCGCATGCATAGAGTTAGATCTTGCATTAATTATTATAAGAGCTCTCATACATAGAGCTATATCTTGCATTATTATAAGAGCTCCCATGGATAGATCTCATGTAAAAAGTAAAAGAGTTCTCATGCTTAGAGAGTAAGAGCATTAGGAGCTACATCTTGCATTATTATGAGAGCTCTCTTGCATAGATCTCATGCTTACAGTGTAAGAGCAGGAAAGTACAATTTCAAGCAAGGAGAGAGGGGAGAAGCTATGCTATGAATAGAGGTACGATACTAGATGGATGGTTTTTCATTTCAAGTAATCTTGCACTAGTTTAAGTCATTTCAACTCAAGCTCTACCATGTGGTAGAGCTAGAATGCATTTTTCCAGCTCTACCATGTGGTAGAGCTAGAATGCATTTTTCCAGCTCTACCATGTGGTAGAGCATTCAAATTATCCCGCCCAATTTTAAATTCAAATTATCCCACCCAATTTTAAATTCAAATTATCCCGCCCTTAAAGAATTTAAAATGGTCTTGCTATTTTTCAAGTTTTCCTTGACGTCCATGTCGTTTATGTGATACAAACCTACTTTCCCATCTTGTCATTGACAACTAGCACTTGGACATCACCGCATCTATTATCAAATTCAACGATACAACAAGGTACACATATTTTTGTCTCAATGCATATTAAATCATTATCTATGATTAGATTTAAAGTTTTAAACATGTCAATTAAAAATCAGATCATACACATTGACATAGAGTAGAAAATAAAAGCATGCAAGAATTCAAAAACTCAAGAAATTATGGTTGAAGAGAAAAAACCTGATTCAGAAGAGGTATATGTTGGCTGCTCTCTCTTATTGCTGTAGAAGATGTGGCCTGCAACTATGCAATGTCTTGTATATGCTACGTAGGAGAGTGGGCCTGCTCACAGCAATAAGAGACGCCTAAAGAAAACCAAGCATGAGAGATTTATGGCCAGGGCCTGTTTATTTCCCTTTATGACCTACAATGCTCTTGCTAATGAAACTACTACTGTAACATGCTCTATCTTTTTTATCGTCTGATTCAGAAGAGAAAATAAAAAAATTAAAGTTTAAGAGACGCCCATATACCTGCTAGAATCCAGATTGCATGGCTGTGGAGGGACGGATAAGCTTAGATAGATTATAACCCCACTGGCAGGTGTACATAATGCTAGGCATCCTTTGATTTGGAGGTAAATATCTGCGAGTAGCTGCTAGGTAAGAGCAAGGTGGAGCTGCTGAAGGGGCGAGTGGCTGCAGAGAGAGAGCCGCCCAGAGAAAAGCAGGCCATGCTAGGTAGTAAGAGCAGCAAAGTTTAACGCTAGGTACCTAATACGGTCTAACGCTGTAGAGAAGCAGGCCACCCTAGGTTGAAACCTCTGTTTAACGCTGCAGAGAGAGCCGCCCAGAGAGGAGCAGGCCACCGTAGGTTGGAGCAGCAAACAGACAAAGCCCCTTAGCCGTGTTAGTAGCTTGTGTTGATGGAGGGAGAGCCGCCCACGAACGTGCGCCCCGCAGAGGATAGAAAGCCGCCCAAAACTGAACCCGCAAAGAGAGAGCACCGTCCGGATACGATTCGCCACGATAGGGTTGAGGATAAGTCTAAATTCGAGATTTTTATGAAAATAGCGTTGGTACATAAAATTAGCATTCAATTTGGTAACATACCAAATTTGAAGTTACAAAATTTTGGTAATTTTCTAGATCTTAAAGTTTCCAAAGATCTCTTCATTTCTCCATACATTTGGGATTAGGCCATCCCATCATGTACACAATTTTGAAATAAAAAATCAAGAGCAAAGATAATTTCATATAATTCTTTTTTTGCTCTTGGATTTACTTAAATTATGAAGATCAATTATTACGAATTTATCTTGACAAATCACCTTGTTTTATCTTCTGAACATGCAATGGCTGTGCAAAATGAATATTGAGGTCCCCGGCTCTTGACGCCTAATCCATAGTTTCCTACTAGACTCATCTATGCTCCTTATGGATCCATACACACGTGTGCGCGCATAGCGGACCGACATAGCTCCGGACTAGATGTTGTATGAGTTTCAAAAAATTAAAGCTATTTCTATCAGTTATTGAGAGAACTGAGAGAACTTGGAAAAAAGAGCAAGATATTATAGTGATTTCTACTTGGTGAACCTCAAGTTATCAATTTGAGCCTTGTTAAGCATGCATCATATAGGCTTATGGAAAAACCGTAATGGTAATTTTTTATAAAAGGTGATTTCTATAATTGATTTAGTGAACCTGGAGCTCCGATTGAAACTAGATAAGTTTAAGAAGGCGAGGGTTAATTTTTGTTTTTGGGATTTATGCTCGTAGGCTCTTATTCCAACTCACCGTGCCTATAGGCACTTATTTCAACTCACGGGTTGCAAAAAAGGGTTGTGATAATCCTTGTAAAGCATAGGAATAATTATAACAATAAGGTGAGGCTTGTGTCGAATATGATGTTTTTGAGGTCATGTGTTGGGCATGGGTCAAGTTGATACGTGGCCCCATCTCACCTTCTAAATCTAGAACCACCAACAAATTTATGCTTATGTGTGTATTAATTGATGATCAAGAGCCTCAGGTTAACAGGTATTGAGACTGAACATTGCCCTAGTTTTGATCATTATTTGGCATAGATATTTATAACTTCTTCAACTTAGTACCTTTTTCAAGCCTCGTTAGGTCTTTTTTTAATTGTAATGTGAAAAGACCCTAGTGTTTGTAGAAGTGGCACGTGTGGGAATGGCCCCTTGACTGGACGGATGGGAGAGAGAGGCGAGCAATGGGCCGTGAAGCGCTTATTTAAATAGGATTAAAGCTATATTTAAATATGTAGGTTAACTATAGTAACTTAAAGCATGTTTATAGTTTACAATTATACTTTACTTATTTATAGACTTTATATAGCTATATAAATCAAACCTATAATTTATATATAAACCCATATAATTTAAGTTTATAAATAACCTATTTTTAGGAGTAATGGAGTTTGACCTTTTTTCTAGAATCTGATCCTTGGTTCTCATTTTGTGAAGTAGGTCTCTTCTTGGAGTAATTAGTTTTATTGATCTGCATTAGCTCCACCACATGGTAGAGCTAGACCTCAAATAATTCCAGCTCTATGATGTGGTCTAGGTAGAATACAGCTCTACCACGTGGTAGAGCAAGATCAAATGCAATTCTTGCTCTACCACGTGGTAGAGCAAGATCAAATGCAATTCTAGCTCCTTGGTTCTTGTCATGTGAAGTAGGTCTCTCTTGGAGTAATTGGTTTTGTTAATCTGCATAGTACACAGTTAGATCGATGCATTCTAGCTCCACCACATGGTAGAGCTAGACCTTAAATGCAATTCTAGCTCCACCACATGGTAGAGCTAGACCTCAAAGTATTTGATCTAGCTCTACCACGTGGTAGAGCTGTATTCTACCTAGACCACATTGTAGAACTTTAAGGTCTAGCTCTACCATGTGGTGGAGTTAGAATGCATCAATCTAGCTGTACCATAAACCACATTGTAGAGCTAGAATGCCTAGAGGTCTAGCTCTACCATGTGGTGGAGCTAGAATACATTGAACTAGCTATACTATCTGGTAACTATATCATGTGGTGGAGCTAGAATGCATCAATGTAACTATATCATGTAATAGAGCTAGAGTTCATTGATCTAGCTCTACCATGTGGTAGAGCTATATCAAAATAATCTATCTAGACACCATGGTATCGCTAGAATGCTTTGAAGTCTAACTCCACCACATAGTAGAGATAGTCTTTAATGGGTTCTATCTCTACCATATGATAGAGCTAGTTCTAGCTCTAGTTCTAGCTCGACCACATGGTAGAGCTATACTTCATGGTAGAGTCTGATGTATGTTTCAATCTTAAAAAAATTGCTTGCTAGATTTGATTACTAGTTTAACAAGTCCAACATGATTATGTGCAGGATGGATTTCCAATCTGGAGGGAGGGTCTACATGATGTTGAACAATGATTCTGTTGGTATTGGCTGCGTGTGTAGAATTGATCCAAATTCCACTTGTAGTGGAACAAAGATTGGTCAAGGAAATGTGTCATTACTTGTGGAGGAATGCTTGAAGGATGTCGAACTACCATTCTCTACTATGGATACCATTTATCTAAAAAATGCATTATGGAGTAATGTTCGTTGGCCAAAAATGCTTTTAAGGCCTTTCACAAGGGAGCTGGAATTTGGAGAGTGGAGTGAAAGATGTAGTGATGCAGATCAAGAAGAGTCTATGGAACCTCCAATTATAGATGCAATACCGATAACATCTCCACAACTTGACATGCAAATCCGACAATCTTGGAAGAATGAGATGGTTCTTCTAAAGGATGAGAGCATGATGCAAACTATCAATCAAGGGACTATCTTATATGTGTTTCCATTTGAATGTGTCAACTTTCAACAACTTGGTGATGATTGTGTGGGTGTGGCTATTGAAAGTGCAAATGTATTTCAAACTATGCCGCAAGTGGATAGTATCACCCTAGTTAAATGGCCTATTAAACAGCTGACAATGCTGGATGGGAGCCCATTGCAATGCTATGTTTGGCTTAATGGCATGCATGTTGAACATGCTGATGTATGTAATGAGGATAATGATGGAGATGTAACTAATGAGGTTATTGTTGCCCAAACCTCTGCAAAAAGACGCTACACTTTCATAAACAGGATTCCAAAGTAGAGACCACAACCAGCTTCTGCATTATATATGTCACGTGAATCAGTTCAAAGGATTTCATCCATTGATTGTTGTGCAAAAAAATGTTGTCAGCTAATCGATCGTGATGTACTAATGAGGATACGACAAGACTTTTGGGGACAATCTCAGGAGTCTCGTACAAATTATGTATATGATGTGCTTTCTACAGCTTGGCATCGTGATTCAGCTCAAAAAATTAAATATGAATTTAGGTTAAATGGGGTGATTGTTTGTTGCAGAGCATGGTATGAGATGCATGGTATACCAAAGACATCCTTTTACCGTTACAGGGAAAAGTTTGAGTCCGGTGTGTGTCAATATCTGCATGGAAACACAGGGGTGTTGAGGAGAGGCCTACAACATGCTAGTGAGGCAAGAGCACTACTTGATGAATTTGTGAACATGAACTCCGAGCCTGCGCCACACAAAAGTAGAACAATGCTAGATGGCTCAAGGGAAACTAGGTTGTCAATTCCATCAATATTCAAGCAAGTTGACATTTTAAATGAAATCAACGCAACACTTGAGCAGTTGGGACATGAGAAGAGGCTATCAAAGTCATCGTTTAGTAGAATTTGGAATAAAGAGTACCCACAAGTGTCCCTAACAAAGGCAAGTGAGTTCTCCAAGTGCACCTTGTGTAGTGGTCTCAAGGCAAAACTAGAAGCCAAACCTAGTTTAGAAGAAAGAGCAAGGCTCCTCAGTGAAAGAGATATTCACATGCGACAACAACAAAGTTGCAGGAGCTTATACTATGCATGGCGCATATTTTCGGAAACCCAACCACAAAAGTATGTATGCATCATCCATGACAAGATGGATCAAAAGAAAACAGCCATTCCCAGACTACAGGTCCTTCCCAAGGGTGTGGATTCGGGATATAATTTACCAATTGCATTGATTGGTATGATCACTCATGGCCATGCAGAAGGTCATTATGGACACTTTATTTTGAATGGTTTATGGCCATCTGATCCCAATCTAACAATTGGCTCAATTGCAAGTTGTTTACATAACTTAGAGAGGATGGATAAGCATCCTCTTGGTGATCTAGTAACAAATGGGCTTCCAAGGAGTAATGTTTCACTTCTACATGCTTTAAATTCAAGGACAGCTTTAGACAACCACAATATGAGTGATGGTAAAGATCCCATTGTTGAACCATGTATAAATTGGGTTTCCTCGTTTTGCAAGTTGCCAGAAAACTTGTTGCTACAACTAGATAATTGTGCTGGAGAAAATAAAAATCGGTACTTATTTGCCTATTTGTCATTGCTTGTTGCACGGGGTGCTTTCAAAACTGTACAGTTGGGATTTCTAATGGTCGGACATACACATGAGGATATAGATGCCATGTTTAGCAGGTTTTCAGAGAAATTAAGAGTGGGGCAAACCTTTACTTTACCACATTTGATGGATACTTTAAGAACCAGCTCAACTTCTTCTCCAGCTCCCTTCTTGCTTACAGAGGTCCCTGACTTCAAGGCATATTGTGATGGCTACATTTGTGATGGGCAAGAAGCACTTATAGGTCACTCCAAACCACTTCTATTCAGGTTCTTCATGGAAGGAGACACACCGGTAATGTAATTTAAGGCACATGTAGCTATTCGTAATTGGAGTGGAAGTATCCGTCTTTGGAAGACAGACAGTGAAGGTAAACCAAGGTTACCAAAAGGAGATCCACCTCTACTACCAATGGCCGAGCATATAAAGATGCATGCAGAAGTAATATCAGGATTGAAGGGTTACATAAAATTTTGGCAGAATCTAAGTAATGGTTCATTTGTGCCAAGATATTATAGGCCCGTCATAGACTATTGGAGTAATGTAATCGAAGAGCTTGGAAAACCAATACAATCAGAGGCAAGAAAGTACACAAATTTTTGGCCAAAATCTGAAGGGTCCCATCAATTAGATGATATGAATGTTGAACAATTTCAGGCACAAAGATTCTTAGGTATTGAAGAACATAATGATCATTATTGTGGGCTTGCACGGGATAAACCAAGGGAGGCATTTAACCCTATGCTACATGTTCAACAAGGACACTTTGTTATGCTGCACCCAGATGACACAAACATCTATCTAGTTTGGCTTGCTATGGCTGAATCGGATATTGATGATGAGCCTACATCACCAAATTACAAGAAACTCTTGATTCAATATTGGGGACCTTGTGCAAGGAAAAAAGGTTTGACAGATACTCAAGCTTATGCTAATTGTTGGAAGGGATATTGGCAAATTAATGAGGTAGAACAACAAGTATGGGAAAATGCTGATGCAATTCTTTGGTCGTGGAGACCAAGGAATCCACCACCATACAAAAGAATCAAGATACCAGAAAAGGAAGCCCGTAAAGCAAAAGCATGCTTAGGCTTGGCCTGTGAGGATGAAGCTCATATTGATGGTTCCTTCAATGAGGAGTAGAATTTGTAGATGCAATATTGACAATGTGGATTTTTAGGTTATAACTCTAATATCCAAAAGAGATGTACTTTTGTACTATCTTCTTTTAAATTATTTTTTATTTTCACTTATTGAATGAAATTTTTCTTTGTGCCTCCTACATTTTTTTGATATAATAATGTTTCTATCTTATTTGTTCAATTGTTTCATAAATTTTGTGCAGTGTGCAACTCAATTGGTGCAGGTCCTTGTTGCAAAGAAACAAATACCACTTTCTTATTAATGGTGTTTATCAACACCACCTTCCTACATGATTATCAAACTCCTTTCAAAATATAATTATGCATAAATACTAATTATAGTACCACTTTTTTGGTTCGAACCGTGATTATCTCAACACTACCTTCCTCCGTTCTATATTAAGAAATTCCACAATAACTATTCCCACATTAAGTGGGAAATTCCCATAATACATGAAACCTCTCAATTTCAAAATTCCCATAATGCGGGATTTTTCCCATAATACCTAATACGGTCTTTGGAGGCTTTTGTTGTCAGTAGAAAGTTAATATACAAGAATATAATATTTAGTGGCTGGTTTCTTAAGACATAACAATACTAGCATACCATCACATTTTAATCTTTAATACAAAAACGAAAGAATATTACCCAATCTCTGACGGACAAGAAAAAATCTTTCAAAACTGCCTAAGAGCTAGACTGGGGATACTTTGCTCGTACGTCCTCCCAAGTGGTGCAATTTAGTTTTTTTATCATGACCTCTTGCATCTTCATATAAACTTTATGGTTGTAAGACACATGTAAAGACAATATAAATACTTCATTTACATCAAGAAGATAAAAAATGAATAACTAAAAACTTTACTTACTTTTGTAGCTCCAAAGACATTTCATTAAGTGATAGCTCCTTCGAAATGACACGAGATAAGATAGAAACTAGCAGTGTTTGATCTTTCACTCCTTGAAGTGCTCGCCATGGATTAAGCTTCATATCTTTTGCAAGGTCTTCAATTGATGTGTCCACCTTCTTACCACCATGACTTTTAGCCAAGCCACTAGATTCATTTAACCCTTTAGAGGTCTTCTGCCCTTTCAAAGCTTTATTCTCCCACATTGAAAAGATTCTATTCTGAAGATCCCAAATTTCTCCTATATAAAAAGCAAGCTGAAATACAGGATCATACTTTCTGAGTCCATAAGAGAGATCCTCTTTCTCCACAAGAATCCCAACCACCAAAAGAAATTGTCTTCGTAATATGCCATCAACCTTTTGGTGTCATGCCACATATTCCTCAAACTCATGGGTGAAAAAACCTAATTTTCTCAATCTGGGACATCTTTGCATGATAGTCATTATCATTATTATGATCCCATGCAAGAAGTTTTGCCTCTTCAACTGTGAGAGCAGCATAGATTTTGCAATCTATAGTGCTATAGCAAGGACTTTTTGGATTTTCCTTTAATAGTTCCCTCCTAACTTCAGTAGAGTGTGAGCCCCTCCTAGCCAGGCCAATTTGTAGTGGACGGAGGAATGTGACATTACATTCAGGCGATTCAAGTTGATGCTATCTGAAGATCCTATAGTCCAAGCACCCAATTGGAAATTTCCATTCCATGTCTTCATGGATGCATCACATGTGGCATTTGGTAGTGTGCTAATACAAGAAGCCAAAAAGAAGTGGTTCCGGCCTCTCTACTATGTAACCTAGAGATTATTACATTTCGAGTAGAATTACTCCACCACCCATAGGGAGGTGATCGATCGACATGATCTACTTAGTTGGCAAGTCTCACCACTATCTACTGGGCAACAAGTTCACATTCCATGTGGATCATTTCACCTTGCTTTATCTTGGCAAGCAAGATGGCACGGTGGATGCTAATCGTTTAGGAGTTTGACTTTAGCATCATGTACACACCAAGAACCAACCATACAGTGGCAAACTACTCTCGACTGGAGTTTGGTGAAGCCCCGATCGGAGTAGCGGATGATCTACCCAATGCGGAGCTATTTACAAACAGAAGTAGTCATGAGATGATACCTCATACCTGGTATGATCAAATGTTGGCATTTGTTGGCCACCAGTCTAATGGAGGATAACCTTTCTCAAGATTAGAGAAGGTAGATAGTTGTCTCAAGTCAGTCTTTCTAAGTAATAGTCACTCTAATAGCCACCATCTCCTTTTCCAAACTGCAAAAGGAAGCCACCTGCGCCTTGCAAAAGAGCAACACCCACATCAAGATGGGCCAGTTGCTCATAGTTCTCTTTCCGTTCTAGCTTGACCATGGTGTCCAAGGTCAAGCACAAGATAGTAGTGGCCTCCCAAGTCTCCAAAGAAAATAAGCAGCATGTCCTAGTGAAGCTACCATCTACGAAGCCGGTTGACAGACCCCCAACAACCCCAGTCGCCCCGGCACAATTGGTGTGGTGGTCTCCATCCTAGCGGGTCCCTCCACCCAATGCTCACCCATCACCATCCCCACGGCCAGATGGTATGCCGAGTAGCTGGCTTAATGCCTTCAAGGGGATGATCCATTTAGCACCCACCAATTTGAGGCCTAGATGCTCTGGGTGCAAGATACCATCAATTGACTCTAGGAAGAGAAGAACACCCTAAGAGAGGAGGTGACGGAATGCACAGAGAGAGGTGACCATGGCTAGGGAACCCAAAATCTAAGCTGTCGTTTACTTCACTGGCTTCCTGGACTCGCTCAAACACCAAGTCCTCAAGGACAAAACACAAATAAACTTTTTGGACACCCAGTTCAAGGTGCACATTGGCCCCTCCTCCAAAACCATCCAGATCGACACTAAAGTCCTAGCCGAGCTCTCTGACACTCTGGACACCTTGCTCAAGGTGCACATTGGCCCCTCCTCCACCAGTACTATCCAAATCGACACTAAAGTCTTGGTGATGGCCGAGCTCTTTGCAGAGGATGACCTGAGTCATCTCTAGGACCACCTCATGGAAAATCTTTGTCTGATCCTCACCGACAAGTGCAAGAAGTAATCTAACCAAGCGAGGATGTTGAGTCGGATAACGAAGGGGACACGCAATCCGGAGCACTGAGCCGAATGCCCACCCACCAACATCAGTCGGGTAGTACTGAGAGCCTCGACAACTCAGACCTGGTCCTCCCCACCACACCGAAAGCATCGACCTCAGCCCGCCACAGCCCGTTAGGACCTCCTCATGAAGATGGACTAGTGAGAGCAAGAGCTCGCTCGCTACTACAAAGAGCAAGATGTCAAACTAACCACCCTGGGCCTTTCTAGGAACGCAATCCAAAGGACATGCAAAACCTACCAACTAGCCATGGTGCCATATGTCAAGGAGCCACATTAAGGGAAGTCTCAACCATGGCCGTCCTAAAAGACCATGCAGTGGCCCTCCATAAGTGGCCCTCCATAAGAACTACGACAAGATATAGGACAAGATGGCAGCAGCAGCCATGAAGATGGCCTACAACGACCAACATCAATAGAGTGGGCCATGGAGGAGAAGGGGAAAATGCAAGTTCACGTTGATGATCTCAAATCCAAGGTCACAAGGAAGAGGCCCGTAACTCGAAAGAAGCCCAACGAGACACACGAGGATATCCAATAGGCCATTGCGAGCAGCTCAGAGGCGAAGAATGTGACCCTCCGCATCGAACTTGCCTCTACCCAAACAGAGATCACAAAGCTGAAGCCACCCATCAACAATATGGAAATAGGGTAAACTCATGCAAACAATCCATTAGGGTTATTACACAAATCCTAACTGCCATTGTGGCAGCCAACCTACCCAAACCCCGAGTGTGGAGGAGGATGGACACCTTTCTGCAACATCCCATAAACCATCAGCCCCTCCCCTAAACCATCAGCCCCTCCCCAACCTCACCCCAGCTCTACCCGACCCGAACAATCAAACCCACCTGCTCCTCCTCACAATGATGATGATGATATGGGTGGGAGTCAAAGACTAGGTCTTCCGGACCTATCGAATCAGGAATGTGCCTAAGCCTTTCAGGGTTAGGATTTCTTGAAAGCACAATGTGAAAGAGAATGCCCAAGAGGATCTGTACTTCTATGGCACTGTCACGGATGTGCGTGTCTCACTGGGTTCAAGAGTCTGGGCACTAAGGTTTCATAGGAGGATTAAATGGTATTGCTATCTGTAGTCCGAAATCGGGATTGTGCCCATGCTGAGGAGGATGCTAAGGATAATCTAACATGGTCCCTATCTCTGGGTGATTAACTCTACTATACTAACAACATCGGGGAAGACTGAGAGTTCGAGTCATCGGATTGGAAATCCGACCCACTAGGCGTGCCAAGTGTTGATCCGGAGAACCTCTAGGCCGGACAACCGCGCTGAGGTGGAATATCGTCAGAACGTCAAAGCCATGGCCCACTCTGATGAGCACTTAACACTATGGTCTATCTGGTTAATTGGGTGATTATTGATGTAAATCAACTATGCTCAGACACTATGACACATCGAGGGTGTAGCAGCGTTTTTGGGTGGAAGGAAAATATCAAGGGTTTTCAAGATGCTCAGCAGCGATCTTTTGCTACTAGGCAACGCTTTTTCGTTGCTCAGCAGTGCAATATTGTTGCCCAGCAACGCGCTATTCAGTAGCCTCTATAAGAGTGAAAAAATGCTACTACACTGTAAAAATATCATGATTTTTTTGTCGCTTCTTTTGTTGCTGCATAATTTTATCTTTGAATACAATAAACTTGTACTCTGAGTTTGTTTTGGTAGGTTTTTACCTTGTCTATCACTTTACCTCTCTATCCTATCCTCCTCAAGCTCAAGCATTCATTTCCTATGCAAACAAGCTTTCCATTAAAGCTTTCTTGTAAGTATTTCCCTTCTCTTTTAAGCTTTTCTTTTCTTCTTTTTTTTTGCTTCTCATTGAAGCTTAACCGTAACCCTAGCTTCTATATATAAAAACCCTAATGAAGAGATTTGATCGAGATCTTTTTTCCTTCTCATTGAAGCTTAACCGTAACCCTAGCTTCTACATAAAAACCCTAATGAAGATATTTGATCGAGATCTCTCCATCAAATCTCTCCATTATGTTTTCTATTTAGAAGCTAGGGTTAGGGTCAAGCTTCAATGAGAAGGAAAAAAGAAAGATTCAATAAGTTAGGGCAAAATGTTTCATTAAGATTTGTATTAAGATTAGGATTTTGTATATGGTTTCTATTAGGGCTAAGATTAGGGTTACTAATACTTTTTTTCTTTATTTGGTTTAATTTTGTAGGTTATCCACACATGCAATCCCCATAAAGTAAGAAATCTCTCCCTTTTATGTTTTCTCTCTTATGCTTTTACATGTAATAGGGTTTGTAAGTTTTAGGATTCGTTATTTTTTCTCCCCTACATGGATAGCATAGCTCCTATCTAGAGGTGGCCATATGCCTTAGCCTCATATATGAGACTAGTGCTGCTTAAAGCTTATGCATTAGCCTTATGAATAATCCTCATACATAAGGGTAGTGCATAAACCTCATGCATAAGACTTATGCATTACCAAATGTATAAGCCTTATGCATGAGGCTTATACATAAGGTTTATGCATGAGACTTTTGCATAAAACCTCATGCATAAGCCTCATATAGTAAAGTTTATGCATTAGCACGATAAGCCTGTATGTATAGCCTTATACATAAGCTTATCCATGAGGCTTATGTATTAGTCGTATGCATAAGTACCATGTATAAAGCCATATGCATAAGCCATGTATAAAGCCCTATGCACAAGTCTTATGTATAAAGCTTATGCATATGGCTAATGCATAAGATGGATACATAAGCTTTATGCATCAAATTTTATGCATAAGCCTCATGCATAAGCCGCATACATGAGGCTTATGTATAAGCTCATGCATAAGCCGCATACATGAGGCGTATGTATTAAGCTTATCCATATGGCTAATACATAAGCCTCATGTATGCGGTGGCTTATGCATAAGGTTTATGCATAGCTTTATGCACGCTACGAATGCATAGCCTCGTGCAAGCTATGAATGCTATGCATGAGCCTTATGCACAAGGCTTATGCATTAGGAAAGTGCTACCTAGGCAACGTAGCTACCAAAATGCACCAAAAGCTCCCATTACATGCGGGGTGCTACCTATGCATGCCGGTAACTACCTAGGCATGCCAGTAGCTTCCTATGCATGCCGATAGCTACCTAAAAATGCCGATAGCTTCTTATGCATGATGGTAGCAACCAACGCATGCCGGTAGCAACCAACCATGATGTCGGTAGCTTCCTACACATACCAGTAGCAACCGATGCATGCCGCGTGCTACTGATGCATGCCGGGTGCTTCCTATGCATGTCGGGTGCTTCCAACGCATGCCGATAGCTTCCAACGCATGCCAGTAGCTTCCTATACATGCCGGTAGCAACCTATGTATGCCAGTAGAAACCTACGCATGCCGGTACCTTTCTATGCATGCCGGTAGCTTCCTATGCATAAGCATTTTACATATTTATGTTTTTTCTTGGATAGATGGAAAATAACTTTAGGCGTGATGTTACATGTGAAGAAGGAGTTCATATCTCGATAATATTTGTAAGTGTATATTAGCCTCACATTGTATCTTATCTTTTAATTAAAGAAGGTTATCTTAGATAACTTTCTAAAATGTTCACTTGTTTGTACAACTGTAGCTTGAAGCAGTGGACCACCCCCTATGCAAAAGGAATATGATTTTGCATTATAAAATGAGGTTTGCAAGCTCTATTTGATAGGGTGCAAGATGAAGGATGGATTGTTATTACTGGAGGAGATGCTTGGCACGCATCGTAAGTAAGTACATTCCTAAACCCTAAACCTCTTTGTTTCTCCAAAACTAATTCTCACTTGTGTTAGTTTTATTGTGTTTTAGGATCATATAACTCGAAACGGTGGTGCAAACGTATCTACCAATAGCAATGGAAATGTGAGAAGGGGATGGTGCCACAACGAACAATACCAATCGCACAACATGAGATCCAGATATCCCCTAGCTCCATAGTTTTCTATTACGCTTTATCTTATATATGAGTTTTTTGGAAACATACACTTATGTAATTCACTACGTATTATAATTGAGTCTTGACATTCCTAAAACCATGGTTCGAAAATGTCTTTTCTTTTTGGTATTTGTAAGTTTTACATTACACTTGTCCATGATGATGTGAAGTTATGTTAGTTTTATTATGTCTGCATTAGGGAAAAAAGAGCTGGGGCAAATTGGGGAGTCTTGTGCAAACTCCCCAATCTACCCCAACTATTTTTTATTCTGCAATACGTTCGTTGCTTGCTCAGCATCGAGACTAGCAGCATAATTTTACTGATTAAGCCTTCTGTTAAGCAGCGAAAAAGTGCTGCTAGTTTTGCTGTTGTTGTTGCTGAGCAGAGAAAATAGCAATGTGTTTAACAACGGATATAGGCCCGACATCTCCGCACACTTCTAGTTATAAAAGCGCTGCTATTTTCATTGCTAAACCATCATTCTGTTTAGTGAGAGCAAGAGGGCATCTTTATACCACTCTATAATTGTGTATTAAACAGTATAAAGATGTAATCAAATTCTATACATAGAATACTTTTAGCCGGGGTGGTGCTAATCAAACTGGGATCATTTTGAATCATTTATGTATATCCTTCTCATCTGCCATTCTCTAAACCCATCTTTAAAGTCTTCTTTGTTTATATTGGCAATTAGATAATATACACAAGTCGATCTATCTTGTATAATCGTTTCTTTTGCACAATCTCTTGTAAATTGATACGTTGTTTTTTGTGTTTTCCTATGCATGTTTGGCTATCCAACTAGTGTATTGTTGTGTGCATAACTAAAGACACTCAATAGGTTGATCTGGTAGCAGTCGCCTGCCAACACACACGCACACACACATGCACACACACACACACACACACAATCTCTTGTAAATCGATACGCTATTTTTTGTGTATGTTTGTGTATCCAATTGGTGTATTGATGTGTGCATAACTAGAGACACCCCTAGGTTGATCGGGTAGTAGCAATCACCCACCAACACACATGCACACACACACACACGCACACACACACACACACACACACACACGTACACACACACACACACACATGCACACACACACACACACACACACACATGTATGTGTGTGTGCTAATCAAACTGGGATAATTTTGAATCATTTCTATATATCCTTTTCGTCTACCATTCTCTAAATCCGTCTTTAAAGTCTTATTTGTTTATGTTGGCAATCAGATAATATACACAAGTCGATCTGTCTTGTATAACCGTTTCTTTTGCGCAATCTCTTGTAAATTGATACGTTGTTTTCTATGTTTTCATGTGCATGTTTGTGTATCCAACTCGTGTATTGTTGTGCATAACTAGAGACACTTAGTAGGTTGATCGGGTAGTAGTCACCCGCCAACACACATGCACACACAATCTCTTGTAAATCGATACGCTATTTTTTGTGTATGTTTATGTATCCAAGTGTTGTATTGATGTGTGCATAACCAGAGACACTTTTAGGTTGATCGGGTAGCAGTCACCCACCAACACAAATGCACACATGCACATGCACACTCACACACACACAATCACATCTATGTGTGTTTGCGCATGTGTGTGTGTGTGTGTGTACATAGAGAGAGAGAGAGAGAGAGAGAGAGAGAGAGAGAGAGAGAGAGAGAGAGAGAGAGAGAGAGAGTTTAAGAGGATTTACAATGTTGTGATATTACAGAAGAAAATGTCCGTGCACTAATTGAAATCTAGGAAGAATTAAAGTGACATCAAAAAACCACATTAGACTTGCAAAAATTTAGAACAATGTAGACAAGAGTCTCCTTTCATGCTCGTATAGAAGGGGCGACCAAACATCATAGAGATATAATTCTAAGAGTTGAAAAACATGAAACATTAATTGGATATGTACACCCCAAGTCATGAATAAGATAAGATATATACTTGACAAGAGAGAGTGTGAGAGTTATGAAGAAAGGAGAAATAGATTTTTAAGTGAAGAGGAAAAACTAATGACTACTAAAGAGTCATGAAATTCAAACTTCTTTTATAGCTTTCTCCAAAATCTTCTTATATTTCCTACCCCTCTCCCTTCCACTTTGCCTATCCCTCTCCCTTCCACTTTTCCTACTCCTAATCATTTGGCTCCTACCACAACATGGCCTACTCCTAGGGGAGAGACAATGGAGAGGGCTATGCATAGGAGTATTGGAGTGAGGCAAGGGAGGGCGGTTTGCGCAATCCAAAATAAGTGCTCATGCTAAAGCTTTCTCACTCTCCACCCACCTCCACTCTAGGTTTTTCTCCATCACAATCACGACCAACTTACTTGGTATTCTATTGAAATGGCTTGTAAAGTACATTGGGTTCTACCCTAAAGGACTCCCCAACAGGCAAAATCAAAGTTTCTCTTTGATGGGATATATTTGAAGTGCACTTGCCTAAACATAATCCAAAACTTATGTAATATTTCTCTTTCAATCGAGCCATTCACATATAAAATTAAAGTATTTGACAAGTAATTCACATACATGAATACATCCATATGTCAAGAGTATTATTCTTAACATGCATTTAAAATTAAAGAGATTATTCATCCCACTTGCCCACTTCTAGTAGGAACCTAAATCTGGTTAATTTTAAATCCTTCTACTAGCCAGCTTGCAACATCTACATTCCCTTTTGAACCCAACTATAACAAATGAACAAGGTACAAGCTCCCCCTTGTTGCTAGAGATATGTTACAACATTTAGCACATTGATTTCCAACTCTCCCCCTCAATTTGATGAGAGTCTATCACCTAACAATCTACATTAACCTACACACCTTGTGATGTGCTGGAGTGGTCAGTCTCAGCTTGCCCTACGCTCCTTGTCATGTGTTTGAGTGGTCAGTCTCTCAGCTGGCCCTGTGGGGGCTATAACGTTAGCTTTGTCTTGACACTTTACCCATGCATTGGGAGGATAGGGTTTCAACCAAGGGTAAGATCCATGTCCATTATTTTGTAAAGAAACTGTTTTGGGTTTCTTACATCTTGGGAAGCCTTGTCTTCATTCTTGAACATTACATTTCTTGACTTTGCTTATGTCTTGTTCCAGTAATATTTCGCCATGTGGCCTACTAGTGGCATTTCACCTTTCACCATGTGGCCCAGTAGTGGCATGCCACCTTTGTCTTTGGTCCTTCTTGTCCCCGTAGTCTTTCACCATGTGGCCCACCTTCTTGTAGTAGTGTTAGGTCACCTTTGTCTTTGGTCCTCCTTTGTTCCTTGGTCTTGGTCCTCTTGAGAAGAAAGCATTTTCTTCTCCCGATGTAGCTTGTGATGTCTTTCCTTGGATCCTCTTATCTTCTTGTAATTTCCTTCCTTGGATCCTATTTTCCTTTTTTCTCTCGATGTAGCTTCTGATGTATTTCCTTGGATCCTCTTGTCTTACTCCATTATTGATGCTTTTGCACCATCAAGTGTTGGTTCCAAGAGATTTTTGAGTTTAGCCACAAATGGACTAAACTCACCTATCGTGATACTTTTTTAATAAATTGACTATGGAATCTTATTCTTCCCTGGGTGTACCAATGCTAGCCAACTACTACATGATGTGTTTCATTTTATTAAGATATGGTGATATTAATTCACTCTCATTTACATCCAAGAAAAAGAATTGTATTTCAAACTTACCTTTGAATTCTTTTGTTTCGCCGCAAATAGTTTGTCATCCAATGCATCTGGGACGCACCCTAAAATGTATTTTTTTGCTGCAATGTGGTCTTGGGGGGTTCACTATATGTAAACCCTCTGTATCACATGCGTTTAAGGCCTACTTTAAAAACCCCCTATCTTTGGATAAAACACACCCTTTTTCTTTTCAACCTGTGAATACCCCCTTTAAATGGTACCCTTCTGTATGTAAAAAATGTGAATATTCTCTAATTCATATATTTTTTCTCTCACCTTCTGAATATTTATGACTCCCATAGCCTGCATAGTACCTTTTCAATCATTTTTTATAGGGCTAGTCTCACATAAATTGTCTAATGCTTTTAATGGTAAATATTTAGAAACGACTAAATACATTTTATAGCCTAATAACATGGAGGATATCACTATACACCTAATCCAACCTCTCCATCACAAGTTGAGATTGGTAGCATGTCGGCTACAAAACTCCTTGATCGTTTAGGGACAAAAGATGTCATAAAAATTCAAACTAGAAATTGAGAAATTATTATTTTGGATATTTTAAAGCTTTTTTGTGTGTGAAGGAGACATATTTTTGATGTAAAGAGATATTTTATCTACCTTGTTGCACCACATATGGAGAACAAAGCAATCCATGCCTAGAACACATTCAGATTAAGCAGTATTGTACACTCATTCTTTATAATTCTATATACAATGACCGAAATGTAGTCTAGTGCTAAGTTTTCTCACATCACAAAACAATCCAAAATTATCCAAGATACAACATTCAAGTTATCCAAACAGGAGTTACCGGGTGATTGCAAGGCAAGGGTAGTCATTTTCCTTCACTCTCAAGGAAAATAGGGCATCAATATGTAAGAAGCAAAACTCACTGGCGGGATATTTCGATTGAGATATGAACATCACAAATAGCTTGACACATGTCCCCCGAGCCAATAGCCCAACATCTCGATGGAGATACCAAGAACCGCCATGCCAACAACCTCAAAAGGGCTCTCATATCTCGATCACGGTCCATGTCACTAAAACACATCCCCGCCACCTAGATATCTCGATGGAATTACTAGATTTTTATGGGAAGGTCAGTACACGGAGAACCTTTCACCACACTACCCAACAAGCAAGAATCGATTCATGCATGCCTTCTGCATGATGGTGAACCTAAGAATGGAGAAAAAGTAATGCCTTCCAAACAAGAAACCCTCTAGGAAGCTCGTAGGTTGGAGTGCCTTGCACTATTCTAACCAGGAAGAAAAACTTCCACAACACCACACGAGCAAGATGGAGTACTAGGGTTCAAGAATAATTTGGACCAAGAAAAAGAGTGCCAAGAGCTAGAAATTAAGCAGAGTCCGAGTCCAAGAAGCCCAGTCGATGGTGCCAAAACACTTCCTAATGTCGAATGTCAACCGCTCGAAGAAAGACGAGCTCTCTTCGGAAGATACTGCCGTTAGGCGTTTGCCACACCCATAATACGGAATTCATTGAAACCAGACACACAGCAACAAAATCTGAAAGAATAGACACAACAACAAAACCTTCGAAAAAGGTTCAAGGGAGCCATGGCATCATTAGCCAAGAATTTTATAGTGTTCTTAGGAGAGAAAGGGGAAGATGTAGACTTGCATGTAAGGATCTTTGATAAATACTGGAAAGTAGCTAGACCTAGGGACGTGGAGTTGAGTAAAATCCACAGAGATGCTTTCATGAACACCTTCAAGACAGATCCACGGAGTGGGTATCAAGATACCAAGACAACCATTTCTATACTTATGAAGAGGTCATGATTGTGTTTTTGGGGAGATTTTGCAAGATAAAGTCTGCAACATAAATCTATGATCAAATGAGAGAACTTTGACAAAAAGAATGGATGTGGAAGCCTATGTAACAAAAATGGTAACCTTGAGATAGAGATCGGTAGAACAAACCCAACCCTTAATGCAAATAGTTGCAGATTGGTTTATCCAAGGGCTTAAGTTTGACATGCATGTAGTGGTCAGCACAAAGTAAACCAAAATTGAAGAGGAATTTGAGGAATTGGTTAAGCTGGCCAGTGAATCAAGGAGAAATCAGTGGGATTAGATGCTTGGATGTAAACCTTATAAATTAAGGCATTGGCCTAATGAGAATTTGCTGGTTTTTGATTATCCATGCCAAATAGATCTGAACATGTTAAGTTAGCTTAGGTTTATATTATTTGAAAAATAGAATGGTTAAAAAAGTACTGTTTTATCATCCCACCATTTCAAATGCTCAATTTGCATGGATATGGTGATGATTGGATTGGGATCTAAGGGAAAATATTTTTGTAGATGTAATTTGCCTTGAAAGGCCAAAGTGAAAAGATGCCTGTAGGAACCTTGAGTAAGGGAGAAGGTAAAAAGTCGGTGGATGAGGGCCAAGGGCCATATACACTTCTGGAACTCTACGAAACTAGGGAAATCTATCGAGTGTCATAAAGCCTAAAGTTTGTGGATGGGACTGTCGTCAAATTCTATTTCTAGGAGCCCCTCACTTTCTCAAAAAAAAAACCCCAAATCCTCGAACATGACTAATAAAGATTGAGGAGAAATTGCACAAATTTATTACTTGGCACACCATTTTTGTAAACGTGCTTTGTATATACATGTACTAGCTTGAGCACATGTTGATTTATTTGCAAAGCCTTAGTTTATAAAGCATAGACTTGATCTTTAATAATATTTTGTAAAGCGTGATATGCTTTAAACCCTAGACTCAATTTATGGGCACTCTATTTTGAGCATAAGAGAGTCCTACAAAAAAAACACCTTTTTATATTTTTGGAGGCTATGGCCTAATTTGGAATAAAGTATCTCATAAATACTAGGCCACATACATGAGAAGGGATGATTGCACCCAATGTTGGAGTCGTGCTTTGTGAGCTAACTATTTTTATTTGATTTCTCTCAATTATTGAATATGTTGAGCATGTGGAATTTGAATTAACTCCAATCCATTAGCATGTAGCTATAGTGTGAAATGGTAGGTGAGTAGATATAATCCTCTATACAAGAGAACATCATATCATAACCTAGCCTCAAGATTGTTGAAATATACAAGTGAATAGGGTGTATGCGGGAACAAGCCCTTAGCAAGAGGCTGTAAAAGAGAATCTATAAATGTGAGAGAAGCTATGAAAACATGAGAAGTATCTACTGGGAGAGAATAAAGGGTAGCATGAGGAGATCTAGGAGGTGTGGAGATATTCTGGGAAGAGGTGGAGAGAATCAAGCAAAAGAGGTGGAGTGAATCAAGGAGAAATCAGTGGGATTAGATGCTTGGATGTAAACCTTATAAATTGAGGCATTGGCCTAATGAGAATTTGCTGGTTTTTGATTATCCATGCCTACATTAAGATATCAGTTAATTGATCACGTCTTATTATCATTTGATCTCTTTTTTAATGATGTTGATTCTAGCATTTGCTCCACCTTAGCTCATCACATTGTTGCAATTTAACATGGTATCAGAGCCTGGCCTAGAATCCATCAAGTTTATGAGCCCATTATCTTGCTAATCACCTAGCTAATTAGGATTAGTAGATAATTAAGTTTTTACCTCTTTTTCAAAGAGCTCTCTGCACCCCCAGCTAGTGGAGGAGCTCTCTCTCCCTTCATACATAAAATTAACCCAAACCACTTTAGCCACACATAGCCACAAGCCTTGTGCTTTAGCCCATTCAAACAAATCATCAAACTGCTGAGCGCGGTAGCCGATTTTTGCTAATGCATCGTTTTTTTCTGAGAAGAATTGCAGATCTTGTCTACAGCAAATGGAATGGCTCTATTTCCTCTTGACCCTAGGGGTTTTCAAGGGTGCTCTACAAGCTGGTGAAGACAGTTTTTGATTTGATCAAATCTACAGTGAGATCCAAGCTCTTCATCAAATCCGCAAGTGACTTTGGTAAAATAGAGATTAAGCATTCAATGTTTGGTAAAATAGAGATTAAGCATTCAATGTTTGGTCAAATCTTGTGTTTCTTGGGTTAATCCTCTACTAGACTAATTGCTATTGCTGGCCTTTAAAGGATTTGAGCTCATTTCAACTCTAAGGCCTCAGATCTAGACTCCCTGTATACTCTGTTTTTTGCAACAAAATACAGGATTAATTTTCTAATTAGTGATTAATCAACACTAATCACTATATTTTGGTGCAATTGAGGATTCAAATTAAGCATTCGATATCTGATACAGATCCCTATAACTTCATATTGCAATTTGGAGATGGTTTGATACTCCAACTATTCCGTACAGATTTGTTACCCTTGGTAAATTTATGCTGATAAATCTATTTGTAATCATCACCTAAACACCAGATTGAGTTGTAAAAGGGTAGACACTGCCCTTGAATCTTGAAATTGGATCAAGAGGTAAGAACCCCTTCACATCATCACATGAGTATGACACAAGAGATAGCCAAATTGAATGGGGAGCAGTTTTACACATGGCAGACAAAAACCATGTATCTGCTCATGAGGAGAAATCTGTGGGGGCTAGCTGAGGGAAGAGATGAATGCCCAGAGGTGAGAGGGGAAAATGAGTGGAAGAGAAAGAATGAGAAAGCATTAGGACTTATCGCACTCAGTTTAAATGATGAAATCATTCATCACATCACAAGGATAATTATTTGGCACTCAAGCAAAAAATTCAAAGATAAATCTGTTAATGCAATTCTACAAACTGGATATGAAGCAAAGTGAGCCTTTAGTCTCACACTTGAACAAATATAAAAGCATTAAGCAACAACTGCCAGCCATTGGCAAAAACGTAGAAGATCATGAGGCACTAGCAGTGCTTCTGAAGAGTGTGGACAAAGATGAATATGAAAACATTGTAGCAACATTACAGAATGTACCTGAATTGAAGCTGCACGAGATAGAAGGATCTCTACTAGAGCAAGAGACCAGAGTCAAAGAGAAGAAATGGCTGGACTCAGCAACAACTGGAGAAGAAAAAGCATTCTTCACCCGAGGAGGATTCTCTCGAGGATGAGGGCGAGGAAGAGGCAGAGTAGGAGGAAGGACCTTCACTTGCCACAACCGTGGAAAGCCAAGACACATGGAAAGAGACTGCTACAGCAAACCCAATGGTGAAGGAACGACATCGGCAAACTTCATGGAGGCTCCTAAGGAAGTGGAGTCAGATCATCTTTTCTGAGAGAGAGAGAGAGAGAGAGAGAGAAACCCCACAACCTAATATAACCTGCCCCAACAGAGTGAAACCACCTCTGAGCCACCGATGATGTAGGCCATGTGGTAGATGTAGTAGCCTTGGACACATAGAGAGAGAGAGTGTCAAGGACTATGAGTCTCGGGACTTGAGGCACTGGTCACGGACTATCAAGTAAGAGGGAAACTTGGTATAGGGTCCAGGTGTGCTAAGAGTATTCACTTGAGGGGAGGTGTTGAAATATACAAGTGAATAGAGTGTGTACGGGAACAAGCCCTTAGCAAGAGGCTGTAAAAGAGAATCTGTAAATGTGAGAGAAGCTGTGAAAAGGTGAGAAGTATCTACTGGGAGAGAATAAAGGGTAGCATGAGGAGATTTAGGAGGTGTGGAGATATTCTGGGAAGAGGTGGAGAGAATCAAGCAAAAGAGGTGGAGTGAATCAAGGAGAAATTAGTGGGATTAGATGCTTGGATGTAGACCCTATAAATTGAGGCATTGGCCTACTGAGAATTTGCTGGTTTTTGATTATCCATGCCTACATTAAGCTATCAGTTAATTGCTTTCACTAATTATCATCTAATCTCTTTTCTAATGATGTTGATTCTAGCATTTGATCCACCATAGCTCATCACATTGCTGCAAATTTAACAAAGATAACATAGTCTTAGCCTCCCTTGAGTGCCCCATGCCCCTATTATAATAGGAGGGCCCTCAAGTGACTCTTGACTCTCCATTTCCTATGTGTGACCCTTGGATGCCAGACCCTAACCTTAACCCTTAAGGTTACTCCTAACCCATGCTCCACTAGAGCTTGTTCCCATGCTCCCATGCTCACAAGCCTTATCTGGGTTAGCCTCTTAGTATATGCACACATAATGTGCATATAACAGTGTGGCAGCACATATCTTTAGTCGATATGTTGCTGCATATGAGAGGATGTTGTGAACAACTACCAGATCCCCATCTACTTTGCAAAGAAATTATACACAAAGTTTGTCTTGGGGGAGCAGGTTGACTATACCAGCCATCGGCCCAACAATGGTATTGGTCGAGGTTATCTCTAGGAGACCAAGGGAGGCGGCCTCCACCAAAGCCCTACATGCACTTTTGTTGCTCCACATCCACCATTTGTACCTTTGCCTATTATCAAGGAGGCACTAGGGGCTCAAGTGGGAATCGATGTGCATAGTACCACTTCTAGAGCATCCAACATGTGGTGCGCCATTTTTTACAATTGATGCCGATAGATAATGAGGTATTTATATATATTCATTACTTGTATAGGTTTTTCATAGTTGTCTATTTTTTTGTTTACATATTTGTTATATCTACTTTTCTAAGTTTTGAAAATTAATCGTGGTGGATTGTGTCACCTAGGGTCCCACATCTGCGAGAGCAAGAGACTCACACAAGAGTTGCTAGAGATGAGAGCAGAGATTGGCCATCTTAGAGTAGCATTGCAGATGGTAGAGGAGGCAACCACTATAGAGGCCCTTCGCGGGCGTGAGATATTAGCATCCACCTAGTAGGTTTTTGTCTTTGTATTTAAAAGATTTAAATTTTAAGGTCTAAACTTAAAAAATTCTTTAAGTTGTACCTCATTAGAGAGAATAATCATTTTTTTGTATTGTTTACTTTTTGAGCAGGCCAGGGTTGAAATCGAGAGTGCTAGAGCTATGGCCAGGCAACATATGATCATGGAGAGGATTGCTCAACATAGGACAAAGCAGTTGATCCTGCATATTCAAGAGTTCCACGAGTTTTTTGACGTAACAATGCCTTACTTACCCTTATATCCATGGCCTATTAACGGCTGAGCACTAAAATCAAGGCTCAAGGTAAGACCCCCTTCCAAATCATGGAGCATGTAGAAGTCATCTCAAGATTTAGTGGTGATGGTTTCTTCACATGGCAAAGCAAGACCATGTACTTGCTTATGCATTTAAAGGGGCTTTGACACCTTATTGAGGATGAAGAAGTGGAGGTTGAGCCACTTCAAAACAACAAAGCATTGGGCCTCATCGCTCAAAATCTTGGTGATCATGTGATTAGTCACATTGCTGGCACATCAAGGATGCCAAGTTGGCATGGCAAGAACTTAACAAGATTTTCGACACCGACTCAAAGAGCTTAAAGATCAACCTTCTCATGTAGTTCTACAAGCTGTACAAGAAGGAGACAGAGACCATGGCACAACACATCAATAAATTCAAAGGTTTCAAACAACAACTTAGTGCTTTAAATAAAGTCATTGAGGAAGATGAATCTTTTGTTGTATTGCTAAAAAGTATTGATAAAGAACCTTATGAATCAACTATTGCCACACTTGAAAATGTACCTTGATGTGGTGTGGAAAACCTTAGCAAGGATATGGTGTGAGAAGGTTGATTTTTTTTTAATATGGTTATTACTTGAAATATAAATGCGTGGAATGGTAGGCGCAGTGGAAAAATTAAAAATGGGAAAAGCGCGATTTTAGCTGCAAAAGGTGGTGTGGGGGCCGGCTTCCTCGCGGGAAAGAGGAGAAAAACAAAGGAGTTGCAGGCGGCGCTTATCTAAGGAAAAATCTGCAGAAAAAAACCAGGGATAGAAGCATGTTCGACCAGTGTGTTTGATTTCAGGCATTCAACGACTGTTTATGGCATGTTGGGGCTTGAATTAGAGAGCAGAGTTACTACTTCCTATTGATATGCCTTCTACAAAATCACAAAAATCAGCTACGCGCCAGCTGTGCGCCGTCTGCAGCGAAGTGTGGGAAATAATTTTTGAAAAGAAAATCGAATAAGATCGCTTCCCCGCCTTCAGATAAGTAAAAATTAGATTAAATTTTATTTACTTTCCTACCTACCACGTTTGTAAATTCATGGTGCCAATAAACCTTCAAAGGTTTTGTTTAAAAAAAAAAGAGGTGGTTTGATATGAAGAGATGTGAGGATATTGCATCAAGGGACATGGAATCAAAGAATCAGAAATACAGCAAGGACTCTATCTAAAATTGACTTTGATTCTATCTTATTGGATCTAAAATGCAGGCCATGGATTTCTTTTAAAATCATGTGAATATGTTAAAGTTATGCCATATATCTTTTTGTGTTTGTGAGTTGTTGGAATTTTAAGCCAGATTTTCAGGTGATAAAGAACATTATGAGATGTTGGGAATGGTGACAGTGGATGTATGGAATGAAAAGGGTCACATGTATGTTGGAAATACTTAAAGGTTATGTTATGCCTATATGTGATTAGCTGGGAAGTTTTGGAAAAAGAGGCCAGTGAATCTATGCTTGGAAAGGGAAGAGCAATTGGTACACGAATTCAAGGATGTATTGGGATGAATTGACACATGTATATGTCATAAAAAAATGGATTTGTCCTATGCTTTTTGGGAAATTTTGAATGTGAGTTTCCTTGTTAGGTTTGGTACCAACTCTCACAGCTAGAAGTCTCGTACTTTCCTGGCTATTCCGCACACGTCACGACAGCGTGTGAACGTCTCTTAATAGGGACATTTTTATTGAACATTAATCATAATTAATATTTAATTATGATTAAATAAATTAATTTTTACTTAATCCTCCTCTCTTAACAGAGAAGGAGGGGGTGGAGATAGAAGGATAGAATGGTTTGGAGTAGCAAGGAGAGGTGATTGGTGTGAGGAGAGAGGACTCCCTCATGTTTTTCAAATCGCGCAAATGGGGGGCAGGGGGGGACTGCGTTGCAGCCTGCAGGCGAAAATCGCCCCCTGTAAAAATATGTTTTAAAGCTTTTGCTTAAAGCTTTTATTTATAAAAAAAAGTGGTTTTTTTTAATTCCAAAAAAAAACTTTCCAAAGCTTGGAAAAAAGTGGAGAAAATATGAAATTTAGGAAAAAAATTCTTTGTATATTTCTAAAAATTATTTTCTTGAAAACTCTTGGCTTTCCGCATTCCCGAGAAACCTTTTGGATTTCCAAATTCCGGGAAATATTTTGACCTTTCAGATTCTGGAAACTTTTGACCTTTCACATTCTGATTTTTTTTTTGTCTTTTCATTTTTCCGAAACTGTTGGTCTTTCCATATTCTAGGAAACACCATTGGGATTCTAAAATTTTTTGATTCTTCGTATTCTTATACGTTCTGGGTAAATTATTTTTTTTAAAAAAAATCCATAAAAATTAGACAGGTTATTTTAAATTTCTAAAAAATTTGCGGTTGGTGTTTGACATGTGGTGTGTCCATTCGGGCGCCTGTGACCATTCAAATTCCTTTAAAAATATATTTTTGACCCGCAAAATTAGAAAATCCATTAAAATTATAAATTTTCATTAGATTTAAGAACTGTTGGGTGAAACTGGAAATTTTGTGAACGATGGGATTCTCATGAGAAATTAGGAATATTCTAGAAATTATTTTTTGAAATCCTAAAAATTGGTATTTTTAAAATATCAATGCTATTTTGGTAAAATTATTTGATAAAAAATTTTGGTGGAATTCAAAATTATCATATTTTTAGGGAAACGTCATGATAATTCTTTTTCTTGAGAATTTAATATTTTCGAGGGTTGTTTAACATTGAAGTACATTTTCTCATGCTGACATTAGATAGATGCGAGTTTTTCACATATTATTAATACGATTGTACCTTGTATTAGTAGTTATTTCTATTTGGATTAATTTTGAACGATGTTTTCATGATTTTTAACCATTGTTTAGTCATTATTTTTGGACACGATGTTCCTAACTTTCTACAATGATGGCTAGTATTTGCGTTCAAAGTGTGTCTCACCTTTGACACTTTTCCATGATAATTTATTTTACATTTGTTTAAGTGTGGTCTATACTTAATTTCTTAAGCCTAAGACAAATTCTATCATGGGTTAGTTGATCTGTTTGTTTTGGTGGATTTATTGGATGTTTTCCAAGTTTTATATGAACTCATCAGGTTCTGCCGAGATCACTTGTGTCTAGGGGTTTTTTATTGAGTGCTACACACATGTGTTTCACTTTCCTACTTTGGAGTTTTGTTTGAATGATACTATGTTCATATACTCCGGATTGATGAGTTGGCCACCAACTTTAATGCTTCTTTTGGTATGATTAATGACTATTAGATGTCATGCATTAATTTTTATGATCAACTATGGTTTTCATGGATTCGAGAAGCTTTTATGCTTTTATCTATGGTTTTATAAGGATCATTTGATCTTTTGGATAATTTCATGTGCTTTGAAGGTAGCATTTGGCTTCGTTTTTTGCATGTAATTTTAGACTATGTTACTTGTACTCTTGTACATATTCCAACTCGGATACCTAGTTACTTATGTATCTAGGTGAGTTATTTTTCTACCATAACTTTATTGTGTTCTGGGTAGTTATCATTAGAAAGGCACCAAAAATTCAAATTCTTTTTAATGATGTACTTGGAAAGAGTTATTCCTTGATGTAGTCTCAGGTATATAGAGACAAGTTTTAGTATTTGAAAGTCTAGGATAAGGCCATTTTATTTCTTTTATACAAGATTTTATTCATATTTCATAAACGGCATACTAGGGAGTTTCAAATTGGTAAGGTATGTATGGGTAGTATCATGGTGGTATATCCGCTAGCGATCCCTCACATATATTATCTTATGGGATAATTTGGGCTCAAGATTGTTGCTTTGCTTATATCACTTAGCATGTTGACCTCAACATTCAAAGATAATCTCATTTTCTGAATTCATTTAAAGTTGTTGTGGGCATTCTCTAAATAAACTTCTTTTATCTATAGCCTGCATGTATTTATAAGTGTAATCTCATCAGCATTTTCACTTGTTGAAATCTCTTTCTTTGGAGTTTAACGAGTTTATCTTGTTTTGTTCTTCGGATTAAGGAAATTTGGATTTTTCCTTTGTTGGCATTTTTTTCTCTAGTTTCGTACTTTAGGTGATTTATACAGTCAACCTGATGGTTTACGGATGGACATATGTGACTCATCGAGATGTTGATGACTCTCTATGTTGATATGGGTAACTCAGGACAGCGATAATTCCATGAGAAGATGTGGGGTACATCGGGCTACCGATGATACTTGGTTCTTGCTATTATAATGCCATGTTTTCCTACTTTATTCCGAATAGTTTACAATGAGGAAACTACTTTGAGTATGAGTTCCTTTGATCATCCGTAGTCTGATGGGGAAACAGAGCATATGAATGATTGTAGAGGATATGCTTCGTGCATGTCTCGGAAAAATCATCAAATTAGGAAAAATATCTTCCAATGATGGAATTTACCTATAATAGTTTTAAACATATGGCTATTATTTTTAGTCCATGCATACTTATGTATGGGTATCAACCCAACGGCACCTATTGATGTCAGTCTTAAGGACATCGAGCTTGATGCATCGAGGGATTTCTTCACTAAAGCTACATGCTACTGGATTGGAGTTATACCTCTTGATGGTATGGGATATCAAGGTAAACGTATGATGTACTTCATTATAATTCATGTGTGCATCCCTTAGGGCGGGTGGATGAGTTTATGCCTGATTTATGCATGTTTATGCATAACAATTATCTAGAGAGATCTTAGGGTTTTAACACACACGAGGATGTGAACACCGTAAAATAGTAAGGGGCTTTCCTACCCCAGGGTGCATCCCACACAGCAGCTATCAAGAAAAAGGTCCAAGTATCATGCTCCATCTTCTAATAGGTCCAAGATCACATACCTGATGATATGTTAATATATGTGATATTGGAGAGAAATACGATAATGTGCTATCCTCTCATCTACATAAACAACATCGTGAATGCTATGAAGGGATGACATTATTGCCTCCAAGTCTGACATGATATGTAAAGTAGATGGTGTGTCTCTAGTACTCCTATGGATAGCCTTTTACTCACGGTCTATCTTTACAATGAGGTCCACAATAGAAGAGCGGCCCTCCTTACATGACTTCATGCTAGACCCTAAGGCAAACACAAATGGGGTGGCCAATGTGAAAGGTCCAATGACTAGTACTAAGAAAATACTAATCTAGCACTAATGAGACTCTAAAACACCACTGATGTTGGATTAAAAGCCCACTATTTATGCTTCAAATCCAGAGAGAACACAAAGAAACAAACAGTGAGACAATGAAAATGACGTAAAAGAATGAGCGATAAAAAAACTTATAGATTTTATAATCTTGACCCAGGTCACATGGCATAACTTTTAGGGTTTGCAAAATGAATGGCCCCGATGTATGCATGGTTTTAGGGTTTGTAAAATGAACAGCTTAGACTTGTTTGAGAGTATCTCGATCAAGGTACATGGACGGCTCCGATTAGAACCAAGTATCTCGAGATCTAGATAAATTTACGACTAAGATAACATATCAGTATCTCGATCGAGATACATCAATGTCTGAGATCACATCTCAGTATCTCAATTGAGATATGTCAACGGTCGAGATCACATTTTCATATCTCATTCAAGATACATGGATAGTCGAAATGGCATCATTGTGCATGATGCTGATTATACATCCGAGTAGGCAGCTACTACTATACATATGTCAATGCGGATCCTAGTGGTGTCACGGATCTAATTTTCTAGGAAGATAGAGTCTTTAAGAAACTTTTCAAGCATTGATTTAATTCAAATGCCACATGCTCAACATATTCAATAATTGAGAGAAAGCAAATAAAAATACTTAGCTCACAAAGCACGACTCCAACATTGGGTGCAATCATCCCTCCTCATGTATGTGGCCTAGTATTTATGAGATACTTTATTCCAAATTAGGCCATAGCCTCCAAAAATATAAAAAGGTGTTTTTTTTGTAGGACTCTCTTATGGTCAAAATAGAGTGCCCATAAATTGAATATTATTAAAGATCAAGTCTATGCTTTATAAACTAAGGCTTTGCAAATAAATCAACATGTGCTCAAGCTAGTACATGTATATACAAAGCATGTTTACAAAAATGGTGTGCCAAGTAATAAATTTGTGCAATTCCTCCTCAATCTTCGGAATCCTCTTCACCTATGAAATAACTAGCAATAAATTTGTGAAACAAATATTCCATAAGTGTACAAACCATAACCACATAGATGTTTGCTAGGCATAAGTAGCCTGGGAATCACCCCTCCACAAAAACCAACTAAAACAAACATTGGAGGTCCCAAACATATGTCAATATCCACCAAACATATTAATATTTATATGTCTTGTGGCATGGATCTAATTTTCTAGGAAGATAGAGTCTTAAAGAAACTTTGCAAGAATTGATTTAATTCTAATAACTGATCAAATACCACATGCTCAAATATATTTAATAATTGAGAGAAAGAAAATAAAAATACTTAGCTCACAAAGCCTGACTCCAAGATTGGGTGCAATCATCCCCCCTCATGTATGTGGCCTATTCCCCACACATGAGTATTTACGAGATACTTTAGGCCATAGCCTCCAAAAATACAAAAAGGTGTTTTTCTTGCATGACACTCTCTTATGCTCAAAATAGAGTATCCAGAAATTGAGGCTAGGGTTTAAAGTATATCACACTTTACAAAATATTATTAAAGATCAAGTCTATGCTTGATAAATTAAGGCTTTCTAAATGAATCAAAATGTGCACAAGCTAGTACATGTATATACAAAGCTTGTTTACAAAAATGGTGTGCCAAGGAATAAATTTGTGCAATTCCTCCTCAATCTTCGGATTCCTCTTCACCTTTAAAATAACCAACAATAAATTGGTGAAACAAATATTCCATAAGTATACAAACCATAACCACACACATGTTTGCCAGGCGTAAGTAACCCAAGAATCACCCCTTCACACACAAACCAACTGAAATAAACATTGAATGCCCTAAACATACGCCAATATCCACCAAACGCATTAATAGTTTTAATGGTAACACCCATGAAATTAACAAAATTTGACTTGACGCAAAGACAATCCAAGCATCTCGGAATTATCTAAGAGGGTAGAATAATATTTTTAAGAGGGTTTAAAATATATTCCCATAACAAGTGGCCTTAGTAATTCGATCGAGATATCTAGGTGGCAGAGATGTGTTTTAGTGACATGGACCGTGATCGAGATATGAGAGCCCTTTTGAGGTTGTTGGCATGGCAGTTCTTGGTATCTCAGTCGAGATATTGAGCTATTGGCTCAGGGGACATGTGTCAAGCTATTTGTGATGTTCATATCTCAATCAAGATATCGCGCTAGTGAGTTTTTCTTCTTGCATATTGATGCCCTATTTTCCTTGAGAGTGAAGGAAAATGACTACCCTTGCCTTGCAATCACCTGGTAACTCCTGTTTGGATAACTTGAATGTTGTATCTTGGATAATTTTGGATTGTTTTGTGATGTGAGAAAACTTATCTCACTAGACTACATTTTGGCCATTGTATGTAGAATTATAAAGAATGAGTGTACAATACTGCTTAATCTGAATGTGTTCTAGGCATGGATTGCTTTGTTCTCCATATGTGGTGCAACAAGGTAGATAAAATATCTCTTTACATAAAAAATATATCGCCTTCACACACAAAAAAGCTTTAAAATACCCAAAAGAATAATTTCTCAATTTCTAGTTTGAATTTTTATGACATCTTTTGTCCCTAAATGATCAAGGAGTTTTGTAGCCGACATGCTACCAATCTCAACTTGTGATTGAGAGGTTGGATTAGGTGTATAGTGATATCCTCTATGTTATTAGGCTATAAAATGTATTTAGTCGTTTCTAAATATTTACCATTGAAAGCATTAGACAATTTATGTGAGACTAGCCCTATAAAAAACGATTCAAAAGGTTCTATGCAAGCTATGGGAGTCATAAATATTCAGAAGGTGAGAGAAAAAATATACGAATTGGAGAATATTCTTGCATCTCTTGGTGCACGTGCCTGCACACATGTGCTTATAATTATCATTTAGAAGTTACACTGGTGGCATGGTTTTGTTGCACCACAAGTTTTATATCTTTTTGTTGCCTTGTCTGTTCTTTTGTTCTTACATCTTTCTCTTTTGTTAGCATTGCCAGTATAAGCTCCTCGTTAAAAAAGGCTTTAAAATATCTAAAATACTAATTGCTCAACTTTGAGTTTATGGCATATTTTGTCCCTAAACGATCGAGCAGTTATGTAGCAGACAATCTACGAATCTCAACTTGATATGGAGAGGTTGGATTGGGTGTATAGACTCAAATCCTCTATGCTACTAGGCTATAAAATGTATTTAGCCCTTTCTAGATATTTACCATTGAAAGCACTAGGCAAGTTTATGTGAGACTAGCCCCATAAACAATTGAAAAGGTACAAGGCAACTACTTAGGTGGAAGTCAGAAATATTTAGAAGGTGAGAGAATCATCCTTTAGCTTTATGTCAAATATATTTTCTTCACAACTAAAAATCCTTAAATAAAAGTCCTAAATCAATGATTGTTCGATTTGAGTTTGAATAGATCTGTGGCTCAAATTTGAGTTGAAGAGATTGTTGTGGCTTTATGCCTAAATTACAATAAAATAGTTATGTACCAAACATTCTACACGCTCAACTTGAGATGGGAACTTTAGCTTAGATGTATAGTCACATTGTGATCCATGTTATTGAGTAGTAGTCCAATTATACTTTTGGAATATTTTGTCAATCAAGGTAGCAGACAAATGGGCCCTTCTAAATGTGTGAATGAGAGAGAGAGAGAAAAGGAAAATACATGTTGGGTCTGTTTGTTTGGAGGTGCATGCATACTATATTATCTATAGTATTAATATTCGAGTTTTAGAAAAGGTAGGAAACTAGAATGCAAAGAGTTGTTATTGATCACGTCGCCGAAAGGGTGATTTTGACTTAAATGTGTGATTAAGGCTTTTAAGAGATGGAAATTGCATGGTAAGGACAAAGCTTTCAGGTTCTTGGTCTTTGCTAGCGTGGGTTGACAAGGGCGCCGCCAAAAAGCCGGTGCTTGTTGACAATTTTTTATTTTTTTTATTTTTTTGGGTTGCATGCACCCGTCTTTTCAGGGTATAGAATTCATGTGGGCACCTTAATGATAGAAATGTTCAGTGTGATTAAAGTTAGGTTAACGATCTCCGACCCCCACTTCTTACCAAAATCACAGCCTTAGTAAATAATACCACGGTAGCAATATGAAGAAGCCCTAGTGGGCGTAACCCTGTTGAGTTGCGGCTGCATGAAGGGCGCTGACGCCGACTGCACGGTGACGAACAACTCTGGGCAAGACATTATCATAGTTCCTGTGTCCGTGAGCGTGAGCATTACCATAACTGTTGCGGCGGGGGAGACGGTAGAGGTGCCCCCGAGCCAGCAGCAGTGCATGCTCAAGAATGCGGCGTCCCTCCATAAAGGAAGCTATAGGCTTTCTTTATACGTAAGTGCCCCATTTGGGCGGAAAAGGATATTTTGTATTGGTCCTTGGGGTCGATCTCAACACCTGGATGTATTCCGAGAATCCATAAAGGAAGCTATAGGCTTTCTTTTCTGCGACATGTTCTAGCACATATTCAATGAAGGGTAAGGGATAATGATCCCTTATGGTGGCATCTTGCTCTCCTTGTACCAAGAAAGTATAAGGTGGCAAACATGGTTGTGTACTAGATTCTTTGATTGAGGAGCTTCACACACTATGGCGAAGTTTCAAAGTACATGACGATCCAAGGACAATAAATAGGCATAAGGCGGAGGTAAAAGGAGTTTTGCTTTGGACGATGCATGACTATCCCGGGTTCTCAAAGTTCTCAGGTACCTACTTGAACCTTATATGCATAAGTCTTTAGTCTTTAAACTTTAAATTTATATCCCTATCTCAATCATCTAAGTTATAAACTATGTTTGGCAACCTTCCGACATCATGCATGTCCGATTTGTGGACCATCACTTGTTTCAGAAAGACCCTCTACACTTAAGAAGGTGGTGTATGAAAAACATAATTGATTTCTCCCTCCTTCACATCCCATTTATGTGCCACATGATGTCTCACCACTTATGAGATGAGAGGTAGATAATAATTTGAGGAGGCATGGAGAAGCACTCCCAATCCACCACCAAATGGGATGTCTAGACACTCAATCTTCTTTCGACTTCCTTATTGCTATGACATAATGATCAATGATCTCTTAGATCCCATGAATATCTTCAAGAATGTGGCAACAGATATTTGGGACCATTTAATTGGTAAAATAGATACAAAGGGTGCAAGGAATGACTTACAAAACATTGGACGGCTTCAAAGTGTATGGCCAATTGAAATTGAGAGTGGCATCATAGTCCTACCAAAGGTGCCATGGGTATTAACCAAGAGAGAGAACAATAAGGTGAAAAGTGTGATTGCATGTTTTCATACACCAACGGAAGTAATGCATTCATTGAAGGGTGCCTTCAATGAATCACAAAGACAAAAAACAAAGGAGAGAAATAATTATATGGCCTCAAGACACATGATTGGCACAAGATATTATAGGTATATAAATATTTGCTTACTCATTTTCTCTTTGTGGTACATAATTTGTATGCTCATATACTAACTTCAATTTTTTCTATGCATAGTTTATCCTTCCAATTGCTATAGTTGGTTGTGGAGACAAGAAGGTAAGAGAGGATATTTATAAAATGGGAAGCCTGGTGAGGTATGAATCTTCTCTTGAATTCACTAAGTTATATTGTTTATTTGGAATTCTCATGCGCTCACAAGTTATGTATTAGTAGATAGTACACATAATTGCTATGTATGTAGGTACATATCCTTAAAGGAGATAGATCCTACATCCATTAAGATGGCTCGTCTCAATGCTATTGAGGTAGTGTGTATGATTGAGGACAAATTTCCTAGAACAACTCTCACTAAGCCAATTGCATCCTGTGGTGCATTTGGTTGATGAAGTGGCGTTGTGTGGTGTTGTTCATGTTGAATGGATGTTTTTCCTTGAAAGGTTCATGAAAACCTTAAAGGAATTTGTGAGACAAAGAGCAAGGACAAAAGCAAGCATGGCAGCGGGATGGTTGATGCAAGAGTCTCTTGTGTATATCTCAAAATATCTATCTCGCATAGATCCTTCTATGCCACTACTGTGGAGCAATGAGAAGGATTACCGACTAATCACTAATGTGCCTCAAGGAAAAGGAAGGCAACGAAGACTCGATGAAGCATTACGCCACAAGGTGAACACATTCTGCATTCTAAATAGTCCCATCATGGAGAAGTGGATTGGGAGATACAAGGATGCAATCAATATATGAAAGGATGAGAGAAGAGCTTTCAAAAGAGAAAATAGACGCTTGCCATTCCGCCTAGCTTGGAATCTCTACCAAATGTGATCAATATAGAATGGCTTCATATGGCAATATCAATGGCATCACAAAATGGAGAGATAATCACAAGAGAAGAGCATGATTATGCAAGAGGATGTGACCCTCAAGTAAGTACATTTTTCATCTGTATCTCACGTATATACCTTGTTTAATGCACTTTACTAAATGTCATGCTTTTGTTTAATGTTGGTACAAACTATATAATGCAATTCAGAGGGAAGGCACTTTCGCATGGAGTGTGTGGATTGTAAAAGAAACACATTTGATCATGGTGTGATGGCAACTTTTGAGCAAGAAAGTCGAGCTAGTAGACATGATACTCAGGGAGGTCACTCATAAATATGTAAGCGTAGCATGTGGGTTTAACAGAAGGGATTTTTTTAATCCTTATTTTACACATTTTTTACATACACAAGGGTACCATTTAAAGGGGATATTCATAAGCTGAATAGAAAAATGGTGTATTTTATTTATGAAAAATTCACAAATAAGGGGTTCTTAAAATAGGCCTTGAAGGCACGTGATATAAGGGGTTTACATATAGTGAACCCCCTGAGACACGATACCAATGTCATAGAGGACAATCTTGAGTATTGTGGAACTATTCAAGATATTCTTGGGGTTAGATTTACAACATTTAGTCTATTCATCTTTGATGTCAAATGGTCCAAGGTGATATATAGAGGTACTCTAGCAATCGTGAAGAAACATCCAAATGGGTTCTTTCAAATTTATTCCACCAAGTTTTGGAATGATGTGAAATATACCTTTGTACTACCACAACACTATAAATAGGCTAGTAACCCAACCAATCCCAAATTAAATATTGATTTAGTATGATAAAAGTGTAACCCCTTTGCTTTGTGATATTAAGTTGTGTTTCATGCCAATTGAATTGATCCAAAGTGGTGGTATATTATACAAGTTTCCCCTCATTCAAAACATATCTAACATATCTTTCAAGATCAAGATGTGGAGGCCGAATCTTTGGATGAGGTGCAAGTACTACCTCAAATCAGCTCATTGGAAGAAGACGATGAAGAAAACATTTTGGATGGGGCCGATGAAGAGCATGGGGAACATCAACTCGAAGAAGATGATGAGTTACCTAGTAATCATGACAATGCTTCATTGGATCATGATAGTGATATTGATATTGATATGGAACCCCATCTTTTCATTGAGCTTCCATTAGATCATTGATAAAGCAACACATATGGATTTATTACAAGATGGGATAGATTCATGATCTTAACATTATTTCACTTCTCAAAAGTTTTCAACTATATATATATATTTTCTTGAAACATGGCTCTAAGGGTTCTAATGGACGCTTTTTTAAAACTATATAACATTTTCTGTGTGTATGTGACATGCATTTTTAAAATTCATGTAGTGAAAATAGCAACATAATTTCACTGCTATTATCACTGTTTAGCAACAAAACTATAGTATGGTAGTGAAATTTCGCTGCTATAAACGTTGTCGAGTAGCAAAATTTTGTTGTTATAAGTGTTGCTAAGTTGTTGGACTGCTAGGAAAACAAAATTTTGATGTAGAGCAGCAAATGGAATCCCCGACATCTCGATAAAAAAAGTGATGCTGAAACGCTGCTATGCCTCCCCGACGTGTTGTACTGTAGGCCTCGCTCCTCCACCAACCATTCCTTAAGCAACATCCACTCTAGCCATAGTATGGCTAACACCAGAAATGTTAAGATTAACCATGGAAATTGGGAGGGGGTGGTTGCAGGCATCACTCCTCAGGCCCAGTACAACCTACACCAGAACCGAGATTAGAGTGGAATAAAGCCGCAAACATCTTAAATCTAATCACTACATTTGATGGGAATCAAAACCCCATCCCACTTTTTGAGATGTTCAACCAAATATATGAAGCCTTTGGCCAAGTGGAAGATCAAGTTAAGGTGAGTGCCTTTGGCCTCACCCTAGATGGTAAAGCCGGCCAATGGTTTAGGTCCTTAAAAGCTGAGGAGATCGAAGCCTTGAAAGAGGCCTTCAAGGTAGGATATTCTTGTGAAGGGACCAGATGGAGTCCTCTTGAGTAGCTGTATAATGTTAGACAAAAGGATGGTGAGACCATCTGAGACTATCAATAGAGTGAGATATCTCCACTCATGTTGTAGTTCCCAAGACAAGTTCTGTGATGAAAGATTAATAAGAAGATTTTTGGAGGGTCTAGATGACATACCTCTACACAATTCATTGTATGCCTTGGCCCATACCTCCTTCAAGCAATGCTACAGGAGTGCTATGGACTTTGAGGACAACTTCAAGGCAACACATTCCCAAGAACTTCATGAGGGTACATCAGAAGCTACATTCAAGACCACCAGCACAAAATTTGATGGAAAGAGCAAGGAGTCCATTTCTAGACAACAAGTTGAGTAGTTGGCCACTACAGTAATGTAGTAAATGACCTAACATTGGAGAATCGGCCACCACGGATTGGGTTGGCCAACCCCATCTCTATCAAAGAGGGAGCTTGTATGGTCCTGATTTTTTGAGCTAAGCATACCAGCATGGAGTGTCCACATTTGCGATCCCATCCCACCCTATATTGTATATATTACCAAAGATGGGGTAATCACGAGGTCACAAACTACTATCACCAAAGGGCTACTCAAGCCCGCACTCTACCACCTCAAGCCTTGACTATAAACCCAAGGCAACCATTGGCCTTGCCAGCTCTTGCTCTCCACAATACACCTAAACTAGGTCAAGAAGTGGCCCAAAGAGGAATTATTAGGGTACCTTAAATGCCCTTACCACACCCCTAGTTCTCCCACCTCTCAACCCCCATTTCATGAATCACACCAGTTTGTCAGCTAACCTTGATGGAAATCTTTGAAGAAGAGGATGAGGGGAAAATTCAAGAAGGTCTTGCCTTACGAAACCCTTGAGCTAACCAGTCCACCCTCTCAAATTCAAAGACACTATGTGATGGAGGGTGATCAAATGTACCCAATGTACTTAGCAACCACACTGCCATGGGGCCGGGACATGAATACAATAGCAAAATGCAATTCTATAATTGCATAGGGCCCCAATGAGTGGCTGAGTGTCCAATCAAGAAAGGGATGGCAACCACCTCTTTAGGCTCTCCCGCATTAACCCCGTTATGTGTTGGGTGTGGAATTGATCATATGTATATGAATTGTCTACTAAGAACTAGAGCAACAAGGAAGGCGTGTGAAGCTAATCCGAGCACTATCATTAACCTACTAAGTGTAAGAGATGACCTTATCCACATGGTCCCTCTTAACGTCGTGACTAACAGAGACAAAGGACCACAGATCCTGTGCTCTGCAGAGTAGAGGTATAAACCTCACGAGATCAGGGATAAGAAAAGGTCTTATCCTCAAGGAATGTCCCTGCACAATCATAAATAAATAGACTCTTGAGAAAGAAAACCACGAAGATCAGCAAAGGAGACAACCGGGTAGTTATCAAGAGTGGTTTGGAAGATTGCACAACACATGCATTAACTTCTTCGTTACGGGAGATATCCATGTTACTATTTGCACATGCACACATGATTTGCATGTTTGAAACTGTTTTCGCATGACTTGTATTTTTGTGTTTGCCTGCTTGACGTGTTACTTACTGAGCGGGGATGCCTGCCAGTGAGTCGTGAAGTCTGCTCTGTATTCTGACGAGCTTTAGTGCATGTGCTAACCAGCTCCCGAAAAAGCTTGCTAAATACCCTAATCCCATAGAGGAAAAATAAAGACTCTTGGCAGCCCAAGAATTGGTCTGGGCTTGCCAAGCACAAATACAAGATGAACCGCCCATCACTTACCTTACTGTATTCCCTTTGGTCTCCAACCCAAGACCCACTAAAGAAGCTAAGGTATATACTAGAGATCTCCCAAACCAGTCACACCCCCACAAAGGCCAATAAAAGCAGCACCTGCCACTGTAGCTACCCCCCTACACCACGGAAACCGGTTAGCTAAATATGTTAGAAATGTGGGGGATGACAATATTAAAAGAATGGACACAAAAATCCCCATCCACATACCGTATACACATAAAAGATTAAGATTAATACAAAACGACCTTCCTCACAGAATAGCATTTTCTCCTAGAGACATTTTTGATCTCTCTTCTTTCCTCTCTTCCCAGATCCAGATCCCCATATGCACCTTGCTTAAAGGTAGCCCAAGCTTATGGAAAGATCTTAAAGATTGGATGGAGGGACATCTCGGAGCAGGCATGTAAGAATCCATAGAGCTAGACAACTCTAATGAGTCACAGGAAGAGGAACTTGTTGTACCCTAGGAGATCACTAGAACCCCCACAGTTCGAGTAAATAAGCTCGGATAATAATTCAAAGGTGATGAACAAAAGTTAGAATTACCGGTAGAAGAGACCAAACAAGTAACCAACCGCTTTAAGACCAAACAAGTAACCAACCGCTTTAAGACCTTTCAAATGGCCGATAGATTTGTGCAATATGACGGACCAAAGGTCCCACAATGGGAAACCAAGGACCTTGTATGATGGTCCAACCAAGGTAAAAGAAATTAACCTAGCAGTCCTGAGCGAAGAGTGGAGGCAAGTATACATTGAAGATGACCTCTCTATAGAAGAAGAGATCGAGCTCATTGCTCTGCCTACTGAATTCATTACTCTACCTACTGAATTCTAGGACTTCTTTGCCTAGAAGTACACGGATATGAAAGGTGTACCTCACCATCCCAATGGTTGATGGAGCAAGGTTGGCCAAACAAAGGGCTTATCCTATGAACCTGAAATATTCCAAGATGGTCCGAGAAGAGATTGACAGACTCAATGACACTGGATTCATCTATGAAATAGAGCATATGAAATGGCTATCACCCATTGTGATAGTTCCCAAAAATAATGGGAAGGTTAGAGTGTGCGTGGACCTTAGAAAGGTCATGCATGATATGACCTTTCTTGATTGCCATCCATGGAGGGAGGTTGTATTCACTAATACAATAGGCCAAATAGACCATGATGTGGACTTGAAGCCAAATGGGCTAATACCATTCGTGCCCAATCCAAGACATAAATGACGAGGCTTATCTTTCAACTCTGGCCATTAATGCTTCACATGTTGCCATACTGGTGAATCATCTACGATTCTCACACGTTGCCATGCCGGGGTGAATCATCTACGATCCTCATGATTTTGAATTAAGGTTCCTATGGACCAATTAGATTAATCCAAATGTAGGAAGGAGATAAATTGAAGAATAAAAGAAAATCCTCCCAAAAATGAGTAAATACTCACATAAGATGAAGAGTTGACTAAGGACAAGGTTATTAGTTAAAAAAAGATAAGATATATAGAAGAAATGATGCATTTTTGACACCTCAGTGTGGGGGATTTCCCCTCATGAAGGAGGCACCTATTTCACATGTGTGGTTAAGTTTTAAACTCACAAATAATGAGATATTTTCATCTCTTCTCTCTCCTACTTCAACTAGATTCAAAAAGTAAGCTAAACTGACCTAAAAATGGTCAAAAAATGACCAAACTGATCTGGAAAATTCTAGAATCGGTTTGCTTGGTTAGGGGCTCAATTTTTCCTATAAATGAACCCTCCCCCTTTGTAAAGGGTTAATAGTGTTTTATGCACTGTTACTCTACTCCTCCCAAAGCCAAAAACAATGAATTTATTGATAATTCATTAGTTTTTGACCATTTCCTCTTCAAAAGAATTGGTGGCCACTCTTGTTGCAAACAAGAGTAGATCCCTCAAACCATCAAGCCAAAGGAAAGCTCATAAAAATTCATGTAAGCTAGAAATCCTACTTTTTCTTTATTCCATTTAATGGTTTTCTAATTTTTATTTTCTATAAAATGAAAAATGATGCTATGCCTTGTTGGAAAGGCTTTCCCCCTCTCTTCATTCTTGAATTCAGCCTTTCTTTATCCTAGATGTGTAATTGAATTGTTGGAATTAAACTTTTCATATTGTTTCTCTTTAAAAAGTGGAATTGGATTAGTTTAGAATGCTTTAAACCATTTAGGACAATTTCTAAGTAACTTGAGAATGAAAAAATTTGAAAAATGGTCAGCCATACAAAGGAGGTTATAGCAAAATTTTCTTAAATTTTGTGAAATAAGTTTTATCGTTTATTATTCAAAAAGAGTAATCCCCACTGCTTGTGTATTCTAAAAGTGTTTTTTTTATTATATGCATAGAAAAATGCATAGTAGAAATATTTTTATAATAAAAGTGTTATTTTCATTAGAATTAATTTCTTTGCATAGAAAGATGCATATTGGGAATATTTTGATTATAAAAGTGTTACTTTCATCAAAATTAATTTTTATGCATAAATAGATGCATAAAGAAATTTATTTTTATTTCAAAAGAGTTATTCTCATCAATCTTGATTTTATGCATAGAAAGATGCATAAAGCAATTTATTTTTATTTCAAAAGAGTTATTCTCATCAATTTTGATTTTATGCATAGAAAGATACATAAAGAAATTGATCTTGATTTCAAAAGAGTTATTCTCATCAATTTTGATTTTATGCATAGAAAGATGCATAAAGAAATTTATCTTTATTTCAAAAGAGTTATTCTCATCAATTTTGAATTTATGCATAGAAAGATGCATAAAAGATTTATTTTTATTTCAAAAGTGTTATTCTCCTTAAAATTGAATTTATGTATAAATAGATGCATAAACGGATTTTTATAAAAGTGTTATTTCCCACTAAAGTTGTTCTTATGCATAAATAGATGCGTAAAGAATCTTTATATCAAAAATAAGAAATCTCTTACATTCTATAAATAGATGTGATATGAATCAGATAGATGAGAATGAATAGAGGATGGATGTGATGAGAATGAATAGAGGATGGATGTGATGAGAATGAGAGGTAAATAGATGTGATATGAATCAGATAGATGGGAATGAATGGAGGGATAGATGTGATGAGAATAGAAGTGATAAGAATGAGAGGTAAATAGATGTGATAAGATGTGGTATGAATCAGATAGATGGGAGTGAATGGATGGATGGATGTGATGAGAATAGAAGTGATGAGAATGAAAGGTAAATAGATGTGATGATATGTGATGCAAATTAGATAAATGTGAATGAATAGATGAGATGTGATGTCATGCGAATCGGGATGTAAATGAATGATATAGGATGTGAATGAATGTGATAACATGTGAATCGGGATGTGAATGAACGATAAGGGATGTGAATGAATGTGTTAGCATGTGAATCAGGATGTGAATGAATGAGATGTGATAAGATGCGATGTAAACTAGATAGATGTTAATGTATGTGAAGTGATGAGATGTATGGGTAGATGCAAGTAGATGTGATCTGATGAGGATAAATGAGGAAATAAGTGATGAGATAGAAAAATATGTGATTAGATGAGAATGGGAATACATATGAAATGAATGTGGATTGATGTGGATGGATGTATGGATGCATGTATGGATGATGTGTGGATAATGTGGATTGATGTGGATGGATGTATGGATGATGTGTGGATAATGTGGATTGATGTGGATGGATATATGGATAATGTGGATTGGTGTGGATGATGTGGATGGATGTATGGATGATATGGATTGCTGTGTGGGTAATGTGGATTGACGTGGATGGATGTATGGATGATGTGGATTGATGTGTGGAATGATGTGGATGGATGTATGGAAGATGTGGATGGATGTATGGATGATATGGATTGATGTGTGGGTAATGTGGATTGATGTGGATGGATGTATGGATGATGTGGATTGACGTATGGATTGATGTGGATGGATGTATGAAAGATGTGTATGGATGTGTGGGTAATGTGGATGGATGTGGATAATGTGGATGGATGTAGGGATGATGTGGATTGATGTGTGGGTAATGTGGATTAATGTGGATGGATGTATGGATGATGTGGATTGATGTGTGGGTAATGTGGATTGACGTGTGGATTGATGTGGATGATGGATGAGTGGATAATGTGGATTGATGTGGATGATGTGGATGGATGTATGGATGATATGGATTGATGTGTGGGTAATGTGGATTGACATGAATAGATGTATGGATAATGTGGATTGATGTGTGGATAATGTGGATTTATGTGGATGGATGTATGGATGATGTGAATTGTCGTGTGGATTAATGTGGATGGATGTATGGAAGATGTGGATGGATGTGTGGATAATATGGATTGATGCGGATGGATGTATGGATGATGTGGATTGGTGTGGATGATGCGGACGGATGTATAGATGATGTGGATTGATGTGGATTGATGTGTGGATGATGCGATTGGATGTGGGAATGATGTGATGTGATAGGGATCGATGAAGAAAAAAAATGTGAGAAGATGAGAAAAGATGGGGACTAATGTGAAAGGATGTGGAGTGATGAGAAAAAATGGAAATATTGTTGGAACTGTATTTGTATGTGAAATCTGTTTTCAAATGACTTTTTTATGTCAAGAATGCTAGGGAAGCATTTTGACCGTCTTGTGAATGAGGTCATGGAGACCTATCTGTTAAAGTTGCAACTGCTTTGATGGAGAGTCAACGGAGGACGTCTCGCATAGCAAGGTCGGTCGAGGTCTTGACCAGCCTCGGTTTGATTTAAATGGTGAGCTTCTGGTACAGTGGATGAGGGACCAAGGAAGCGGCCTATGAGTGAAGCGCTAGGTGATCTGCGAAGGATCCTAGAGGGTGCTGACCATATGGTACTCGGGCTTTCGTCGTCGAAGATCCCCACATGTACGTCAGGGAAGATATTGGAACAAGGAGTAAGAGTTGTTTTCTGAATTCGGGCATGGATCTGGTTGATTGACCTTGCTGGTCCTCAACGGATGAGTCCATGGCTCTTTTATATGAATCCGTTGGTTGATCTTGCAGATCTTCAATGGAGATTCTATTTTTGATATGTGAATATATTGCCGGTTACTATGAGCTAGGTGGTGAGCGTTCTGGTTTCCAATGATGCCATAGGTACACCGATGAAGGAATGATTAGAAATAAGGATTCAACTAGAGATTTTGAGGATTGTGATCAGTGACACAATGGTTTCATTAAATGATTGTTTTAAAGATAGCTGATGCTGAGAAAAAGGTAATTTCATATTGGGTGTGTAAGTGGTGTGACTAGTTTTAATTAGTTTGCATGAATATCCGGCTAGGGGGCTTGGGAACTCTTTTCCCTGGTACTCGGGACAAAACCTAACCAAAATATTAATTGGATCCCATCACTATAGTGGTTGGGCGGTTGGCTAACCCACGGGACTAACCCCGTAGGTTGGTCTGATGGATCCTTAAATTGAGACTCAATTCTGTTATGGTACGATAGATGAAGTAAATCCCAGACAAAAATTGTTCTATGGAAAAGAATCAACAGCTATGCCTCTCTCAATGAGAAAAAAAGCGTTGGTCTCTATGATCCAAGTACAATCTTTTCTCTGATCTGACTATGGGACTTATGGTTTAGGCTTCTGACTACGTTAGAGAAAAGTTATCCTAGAGGAATCGCCCGTGCTTTCCGGGCAAGGGAAGTTTTTTTCGGGTTCGGTTTTGGAAGAATCGATGGATTAGTCTCTTGTTCGGATATCCGTGGGCGAGGCCCTGAGTGTGGGACCTGCCCTGTGCAAGAAGTGCTACTTTCGCTACTAGCATCCCTGAATTCATTGCGCGGTGGGGACACGGACCTTATAGGTGGTCTTACCGAAGATCCATAAGTTGTTTGCAAGTTCAATAGCTCCAAGTTTGCTTGCAATGTGGAGTATGAACATCCCTCATACAAAGGGGGTGCTTTCCTCTCTATGCAAGGTTTCCTCCTCTTGTGACATTGGAGCTTGCTCACTATCATCTATAACCTCCTGTCCAAAGAAGTCATTCACCATGTCGTCCATGATGAGATTCTCTTTCTCCTCATGTGGCAATAGTGAGGCACCTCATTCATTGGTTAGGGAAGATGAGTCTCTACCCGATGTCACCGCATGGTGTGTCATGTTACCTAGCACTCTCCTATGGTTCTCCTCCGTGTCATCATCCACACTTGGTCGTGCCACTGTCTCATGAAGACCATATGTCTAGACATGCTCAATTGTTATACGACGTTGTCGTATATACTCACCCACACATCAATCACATACACATTGATTTGTTTCTCTCAACCATGCCTCAAAACCAACTTTTGGCCCTTGATGATCACTGTCAGACATCTTTAACCTAGCCAAAACGGATTTAGGGTTCATAAAAAACACATAACAACATCCAGAACTGCAAACAGAAAATTACCCAATGTTTCTCTACTGCATAGCAAACATAGCAAACATAGCAACGTTTTTTTACTCTGTGAAACAGTGAAAAACCGCTGCCCAGTAGCGCAAATACGCTTCCCAACAACAAAAACTCACTACTCAGAGCGACCTACGAATTGTGACTCCTGCCTAAATCACCGTCGCGAGATGGGTGTCAATACCTACCTACTTCCCCTATTCTACACAAACACAGGCTACATCTGCAGCCCAACTATTCCTCCCACCACACCTCTTCTCTCAAGGGTTTTGCATCAATCAACTCTCCCTCTCCAAGTAAGCCCTCTTTCTTGCTTTCTTCAAGCTTTAATGGTTTTCTTTAATCTTTGCCTTCTTCCAGGCTTTCATGGAAAGCTTGTTCATAGCTCAATGTGAGCTTTTCTTCCCCTTCCTCTCTCTTTCCTTCCCCTTTCTCCCTTTCCTCTCCCTTTCCCTAACCCTAGCCTAACACATAGAACTCTAATAGAGAGATTTGATGGAGAGCTCTCCATCAAAGCTTTCTATGCATAGAGCTAGGATTTAGGCTCAACATAAACTAAAATTTTCATTCACTTATGCATTAAGAGTAGAGTTTAGGGTACTCACCTCTTTTTGCTCGTATTCTTCTAGCTTGCTAATGTGTTAATGAGGACTAACTTTTTATTTATTATGTTTATTTTTTGTAGCTTTATTCAAGTGAGCAAGGGTTTGAAGGCCATATTAGGGAGATCGGGAAGATCCCAATTCCCATTTTGCAAGATCAAGAAAGGAGGGCACAGTGAATTCTTTTAAAAATTTGTCAAAACTCCCTCATGTAACATATCATTGGAAAGCTCTTGAAGAGGAGGTTCTAAATCCACATTCTCCAACAACTTTAGAATTGGTATGCTCAAGATACACCAAAAAGTAGATCGAGAAGCAAATTCCCAAAGTAATGGGATTTTTCCAAACTCCCTAATATGGTCTTTTTGGGCATAGCCTCTCATATGGTAAGACCTCTTTCTTCATTTTGTCTTATGCTTCTTGTCTTTCTTTTTTTGTACCCTTGGGTGCTGCACATTAGGGTTAGGTCAATAGGCCTCTTGTAATAGGAGAATGCATAAGCCCTATGCAATAGGTTTATGCATAGCCTTATGCATAGGGCTTATGCAATAGGTTTATGCACATCCTTATGCATAGGGCTTATGCATAAGACCTATGCAATAGATTTATGCATAGCCTTATGCATAGGGCTTATGCATATGCTATAGGTTTATGCATAGCCTTATGCATAAGCCCTATATGCAATTGGTTTATGCATAGCCTTATGCATAAGGCTATGCATAGGCCCTATGCAATAGGTTTATGCATAGCCTTATGCATAGGGCTTATGCATAGGACTTTATGCAACAGACATTATGCATAGGCCTTATGCAATAGGGATTTATGCAGTAGACATTATGCATAGGCCTTGTGCAATAGGGATTTATGCAATAGACATTATGCATAGGCCTTGTGCAATAGGGATTTATGCATATCCTCCTTAACAATAGGGTTTATGCATAATATGTGAAAATGAACTAATGTTGGCCTTATGCAATAAATCCTTATGCATACCCTATGCATAGTGCTTATGCAAGGTGCTTATGAACTAATGAACTAATGTTTTGATTTATTATGATAATTTTTTGTAGGTCTATTCAAGCAAACAACCACCAAGGGTTCCAACCACGTTAGCGATTCATACAGATTCGACTAGAAGAGGTAAGCTCTCTTTGTTTATACTTCTTCTCTTTGTATTTTTTACACCCGAGGGTGCCAAGGATTAGGTCTACGTCAAGAGCCTATGGCCCTATGCATAGCTTTGATTAGAATACAAAGGTTAGTTAAGGCCCTTGACTACGTTAGAAGATTTTTCTTGGGAGAATCGCCTATGCTTTCTTGGCAAGGGAATTTTTCTTAGGTTGTTCGGTTTGGAAGAGCCATCGGATTAGTCTCTTATCCGGACATTCGTGGGCGAGGCCCTGAATGGGAAAGTCTGCCCTGCGTGCAAGGTTTCTACTTCCATTGCTAGCACTCCAGAATTTGATGCGTAGAGAGGACAGGGATCTCACAATATGGAAGTTTTTCTATCAACCATGTCTCGGATCTAACTTCCAGCCCTTGATGATCACTGTTAGACATCTTTAACCTAGCCAAAACTGATTTAGGGTTCGTACAAAACATACAACAATGTCTAGTACTACAAATTAAAAATTATCCCAAGATTTTGCTGCTAAATAGTGACCCACAGCAGCACTTTTTCGCTGCGCAGTAGCAAAATTATGCTGCTCGACAAAATGAAAATTACTGCTCAGTAGCGAAGCTAGCAAAACAAACTTTTGCTACTCAGCACCAACCTACAAACTATGACTCCCGCCTAAATCACCCTGGACGGGTGTCAATACCTACCTACTTTCCCTATCCTGCACATGCACAACCTACGCTTGCAGCCCAACCTCTTATACAATAGGGCCTTATGCATAGGCTCTATGCATATCCCTCTTATGCAATAGGGTTATGCATAGACCTTATGCAATAGGGATTATGCATAGCATTATGCATAGGGCTTATTCATAGGCCTTATGCAATAGGGCTTATGCATAGCCTTATGTATACGCTATGCATAGGGTATGCATAAGCCCTACGCATAGCTCTCTTATGCAATAGGGCTAGGCTATGCATAAGCCCTATGGATAGCCCTCTTATGCATAGGCCTTATGAAATAGGGCTTATGCATGGGCCTATGCATAGGCCATATGCAATAGGGCTTAGGCATAGCCTTGTGTATATGGCTATGCATAGGCTATTCATAGGGTATGCATAAGCCCTATGCATAGCCCTCTAAAGCATAGGCCTTATGAATGGGGCTTATGCATAGCCTTATGCGCATAGGCCTTATGCATAGGGTTTATTCATACCCTTATGTATAGACCCTATGCATAGTCCTATTATGCAATAGGGCTATGCATAGGGCTTATGAACTAATGAACTAATGTTTTGATTTATTATGATAATCGTTTGTAGGTTTATTCAAGCAAACAACCACCAAGGGCATAGGCCATGCAGCGGCTCATAAATACGGATTCGACTAGTAGAGGTAAGCCCTCTTTGCTTATGCTTATTCTCTTTGTGTTTTTGCACCCTTGGGTGTGCCATGGATTAGGTTTAGGTCAAGAGCCTATAGGCCGTATGCATACAGCCTATGCATACTGCATATACGGCCTATGCATATGGCTTATGCATAAGCCCTATGCATACGGCCTATGCATACGGCCTATGCATAAGGCCTATGCATACGATATGCATAGGCTATGCATGGAGTATGGTGTAGACTATGTATATTCTATGGTTTATGCATAGGCTATGCATGGAGTATGGTGTAGACTATGTATATTCTATGGTTTATGCATAGAGATATGGGGCATTGTTATATGCCATCTAGAATTCTGCTTATGTCAAGCTAGGAGTGGTTATCCGTGGGCGAGTAGCGGTTATAGTGGACGGGGATCCCTCAATCACTACATGGGATCGAGCTCATACCCGTGCTCCTAGCCGCTAAAAATGACTTGTGAAAAAAAGTAGCGGGCCCGTGTATCAGCGCGTGTATCACCGCGGCCAGAGACATGCGTGTAAAAGCGCGTGTATAGGACTTTTCAGACGCGCTGATACATGGGCGTATATACGCGTTCTGTCAGTTCAGCTGCATTTAGACGCACTGATACAAGCATCTATACACGCGTTTTGTGACTTTAGATACGCTTATATACGCGTATTTCTCAGATTTGATGCGTTTATACACGCGTGTTTTACAGATTATCCGCGTATATACACGTAACTTTTTACAGTTCTGACGCGTTTATACACGCGAACAGAGAGTAAAAAAAAAAATCTAGAGAGTGCTTTTTGGTACCTGAATGCTGTTCCAGCATTCTAGCACTCAATAACACTCTCTGGATATTTTTTTTTGTGCATTGGACCATCCACGAAGAACATATCCACGAGGAAGATTAAGACAAGAACGACATGAATGCATACATTGTCAATACACGATTCAAGACAGATAAGAATGCAATACTATCGATTCACGATTCAATATTACTATCAAAATTTCACACATATATACAAGGGAGTCCATATGTCGAAGTAGCCCATGGCTTCAGTTTACAAAAAAATATATACAACCACATCCTCAATATGGAATGTGATACTATAAGTCTGAGTACTTCTCAGACCCAGATGATGACTCGGTGCTCCCTACATGCTCAGATGAGCTCACATCGGTCGGAATGTCCGATGAGTAGTGCTCACGTCCACCCTCTACAGTGGCAGCGGGTGGATCATCAGCAGCTTGTGCCTGTTCAAGTAATATATAGTATATAAGTATATATATATGTAATTCAATAAACCAAAATCATTCGTTTAGAGTTTTCAAGTACCTGTCGACCGTATGGTCTCATGGCCATCTCAAACTGCGCGTCCGTAATACGTCTCTCGGCTTTGAAGATGGCCCACGTGTCACGTCTGCTATGCCGGCGAGCATACGCAGTATCGTGGGTTGTGGGCTTCCTCCCCGCAACCCGTCTTGCTGTATCATAATCAACACAATTTGTAAGATTAAAACAATCATGGAATCAATAAATTAAGTAAACAATCAAATAAAGTGGCAAGATACTTACGAACTCTGCCTCCCATGACTCGACGCCGCTAGATCCAAAATACGAAGATCCAATGGTCTCCATCTAGATCCGTCGTGCCTCCACATGCTGCCTGCTCTTCACGCCACCCTCTGCTCGTTTCTTTGCCTCCTTCCACTCGCGTTTGTGTACAGTGGCAAGTTTCTCGGTAGGATAGCCACCCGCAGCTACATTTAGCCCATCATCGTACGCGAGTTTTTTAAGGTGAGATCTTTTACTAAGATCTCCCTTATTCGCGTCCTTCCCCATACATCCGAGAATGTAGCATGTGGGGGATTGGGGTACCGACTATGTACAGCCTCTATCACCTCCCCAACTAATTGGCTATTTTGATCTTTAAATTTAATAAAACAATTTCTATACAAGTTTGATACTACCCCACGCATGTACTCCATTACCACTTTCCCCCTCGCATCCATCACTATCCCGCCCCTATCCGTCACATCATAGCAGATCACTCCCTCCACCTCTCTCATCTCCTCCTCTTCCGAAGCATGCTAGCTTGGTAAGCATGCCAAACATGCTTTCCCACATGAAAATCATGTGAGTGCAAGGCCATTAGATGTTATACATTCAAATGTATGGGAAATGACCAAGACTACAACAATTTTAGGTTATAGGTGTTGTGTTACATTCATTGATGAACACACTAGGAAAGTGTGGGTTTACTTGATGAAGGAGGAAAGTAAGGCGTTTTCTCACTTTTAGAGATTTAAAGCTATGGTTGAGAAGGAAAATGACATGAAAATAAAATACCTAAGATCAGATTGTGGGGGCGAGTATCTCTCCAATAATGACTTTAGCGATTTATTGAAAAAATAGAGAATTAAGAGATAATTTACATTACAAGTACACTCCACAATAAAATGGTGTTGTAGAAAGAAAATATAGACACATTCTAGAAGTGTCACATGCCTTGAGGTTTGAAAATAATATGCCACATTATATTTGGAGAGAAGCAGTGGAAACTTCTATGTATATTATGAACCCACTACAATTGTTCATGGTATGCCCTTGAATAGAAGTTTACAGGCATAAGACCGTATGTATCTGACTTAAAAGTGTTTGGGTGTATTACATATGTGCATGTTCCTGATGTAGTGACAACAAAGTTGGATCCATAGGTAGAGAAATTCATCTTTATTGGTTATTCTATGGAGAAAAAAGGTTATAGATGGGTGGTTGGGAATTACCCGGCTTGCTGACTTCCTCAACGTACCATGGCACACGATCCCAGTGCATCGTGATGCTGATGACCTAGTAAAGAAATTGCACGTGGGCATGGCCATCAACCCGCGTGGCATTGAGACAAAGCTCACAAAAGATTTGGTGGTCGAGCAGTTGAAGTTTTCCCTCGACGGCTTGACAAAGATCGTCCAACCAAGCATGAGTACATGGTCCGCCATTCTGGCAACTGCATTAGTGGAGAACATAAGCTGGGAAAACCACAAGAACACCACCACCATTCTCTGCTATAGAATGTTCCTAGAACCCTTTGGGCTACAGAACAAAATGCAGCACATTTCGGCAGCCATGGGTTGAATCCGGAAGCTGGATAAAGGTGAGGATGTTATTTTTGGCCACCATCTCCTTTTCCAAACTGCAAAAGGAAGCCACCCGCCTCGCAATAGAGGAGCAACACCCACATCAAGATGGGCCAGTTGCTCATAGTTCCCTTTCCATTCCGGCAACATGCGAGTGTAGAATTCACCTCAGCCAGCCGAAGTGGAAAATTCTCTAGAACCACAGTTGGAGCCACAAAACTGTGTAAAACCTGATCAAGGTGGCCAATTTAGAGAGAACCGTCAGCCTAAACACCGAAAATGGGATGCACCCGATCCACGACCATGGTGTCCCAGGTCAACCACAAGCTAGTGTTGGCCTCCCAAGTCTCCAAAGAAAATAAGCAACATGTCCTAGTGAAGCTACCATCTACGAAGCCGATTGCTAGACCGCCAACAACCCAAGTTGCCCCGCATAGTTGGTGGTGATCTCCATCCTAGCAGGTCCCTCCACCCAATGCTCGCCCATCATCACCATCCCCACGGCCAGACGGTATGCCGAGTACTTGGCTCAATGTTTTCAAGGGGATGATCCATTTAGTTGGCGGTGATCTCCATCCTAGCAGGTCCCTCCACCCAATGCTCGCCCATCACCATCCCCACGGGCCAGACGGTATGCCGACTACTTGGCTCAATTTTCAAGGGGATGATCCATTTAGCACCCACTAATTTGAGGCCTAGATGCTCTGGCTGCAAGACACCGTCAATTGACTAGGAAGAGAACAACACCCTGAGAGAGGAGGTGGTGGGATGCACAGGGGGAGGTGACCATGTCTAGGGAACCCAAAATCTAAGCCGTCGCCTACTTCACCGGCTTCTTGGACTTGCTCAACGACCAAGTCCTCAAGGACAAAACACAAGTCAACTTTTTGGATGCCCAGCTCAAGGTACACACCGGCCCCTCCTCCAGAACCATCAAGATCAACACTGAAGTCTTGGCCAAGCTCTCTGACACTCTGGATGCCCAACTCAAGGTGCACACCGGCCCCTCCTCCAGTACCATCCAGATCAACATTGAAGTCCTGCGCCGAGCTCTCTGCACGATGACATGAGTCATCTCTAGGACCACCTCATGGAAAACCTCCGCCTGATCCTCACCGATAAGTGTAAGCAGTAATCTAACCAAGTGAGGATGTTGACTCGGATAACAAAGGGGATGCGCAATCCAGAGCGCTGAGCCAAATGCCCGCCCAACATCAGTTGGGTAGTACTGAGAGCCTCAATAGCTCTGACCTAGTCCCCCCCACACCGAAAGCATCGCAACCTCGGCCATAGCCCATTAGTACCTCCTCATGAAGATGGACTAGTGAGAGCAAGAGCTCGTCCGCTAACAAAGAGAAGAATGCCAAAATAACCACCCTGGGCCTATCTAGGAACCCGATCCAAAGGACATGCAAAACCTACCACAACTGGCCATGGTGCCGAATGTCGAGGAGCCACATCAAGGGAAGTATCAACCATGGCCCTCCTAAAAGACCATGCAGCGGCCCTCCATAAGAACTACGACGAGATACAGGACAAGATGGCCTACAATGACCAACATTAGCAGAGCAGGCCATGGAGGACAAGGGAAAAATGCAAGCTCACGTTGATGATCTCAAATCCAAGGTCACAAGCAAGAGGCCCATAAATCGCATCGAAAGAAGCCCAACGAGACACACGAGGATATCCAGTTGGCCATTGCGAGTAGCAAAGAGGCCAAGAATGTGACCCTCTATGTCGAACTCACCTCTACCCAAATAGAGATCACAAAGCTATAGACATCAGCAATCCGGCAATAGGGTAACCTCATGCAAACAATCTGGCAGGGTTGTTATTACACAGATTCTAACTGCCATTGTGGCAGCCAACCTATCCAAACCCTGAGCGTGGAGGAGGATGGACACCTTTCTGCAACAACATCCCCTAAACCATCAGCCCCTCCCCAACCTCACCCTAGCTCCACCCGGCCCGAACAATCAAACCCACCTGCTCCTCCCTCCTGACAATGATGATGATGAGATGGGTGGGAGTCAAAAACTAGATCTTTCGGACCTATGGAATTAGGAATGTGCCTAAGCTTGTCAGGGTTAGGATTGCTCAAAAGCGCAAAGTGGAAGAGAATGCCCAAGAGGATCTGTACTCCTATGGCACTGTCACGGATGTGCGTGTCTCACTGGGTTTAAGAGTCTGGGCACTAAGGTTGCATACGAGGATTAAATGGTATTTCTATATATAGTCCAAAATGAGGAATGTGCCTAGGCTGAGGAGCATGCTAAGGATAATCTAACATGGTCCCTATCTCCGGGTGATTAACTCTATTGTACACAACATCGGGAAAGATTGAGGGTTCAAGTCATTGGATTGGAAATCCGACACACCAGGCATGCCAGGTGTTGATCCGGACAACCTCTAGGCTAGACAACCACCAAGGTGGAATGTCATCGGAATGTCAAAGCCATGGCCCACTCCGATGCACTTAACACTATGGTCTATCCAGTTAATTGGGTGATTATTGATGTAAATCAACTATGCTTAGACACTACGACACATCGAGAGCGTAGCAGCGTTTTTGGAATGAAAATATGAAGGATTTTCAAGATGCTCAGCAGCGATCTTTTGCTGCTAGGCAGTGCTTTCTTGTTGCTCAGTAGCGCAATATTGCTGCCCAGCAATGCGCTATTTAGCAGCGTCCATAACAATGAAAAAATGCTGCTATATTGTAAAAATATCCTGCTTTTTTTACCGCTTCTTTTATCCCTACATAATTTTATCTTTGAATATAATAAACTTGTACTTTGAGTTTGTTTTTGTAGGTTTTTTCCTTGTTTATCACTTTACCTCTCCTACCCTATCCTCCTCAAGCTCAAGCAAGGTATGTATACTGTTTTCCTTCATTTCCTATGCAAACTATCTTTCCATTAAAACTTTTTTGTGAGTATTTCCCTTCTCTTTCTTCTCTTTTAAGTTTTTCTTTTCTTCTTTTTTCCTTCTCATTGAAGCTTAACCCTAACCCTGGCTTCTACATAGAAACCGTAATGAAGAGATTTGATTGAGAGCTCTCCATCAAAGCTCTCTATTATGTTTTCTATTTAGAAGCTAGGGTTAGGGTCAAGCTTCAATGAGAAGGGAAAAGAAAGATTCAGTAAGTTAGGGCAAAATCTTTCATTAAGATTTCTATTAAGATTAGGGTTTTGTATATGCTTTCTATTAGGGTTAAGATAAGGGTTACTAATACTTTTTTTCTTTATTTGGTTTGATTTTGTAGGTTATCCACACATGCAAGCCCCATAAGGTAAGAGATCTCTCCCTTTTATGTTTCCTCTCTTATGCTTTTACATGTTATAGGGTTTGTAAGTTTTAGGATTTGTTATTTTTTCTCCCCTACATGGATAGCATAGCTCCTCTCTAGAGGTGGCCATATGCCTTAGCCTCATATATGAGACTAGTGCATTAAGCTTATGCATTAGCCTTATGCATAATCCTCATACATAAGGGTAGTGCGAAAACCTCATGCATAAGAGTTATGCATTACCAAATGTATAAGCCTCATGCATGAGGCTTATACATAAGGTTTATGCATGAGACTTTTGCATAAAGCCTCATGCATAAGCCTCATATAGTAAAGCTTATGTATTAGCGATAAGCCTCTATGTATAGCCTTATACATAAGCTTATCCATGAGACTTATGTATTAGCCGTATGCATAAGTACCATGTATAAATCCATATCCATAAGCCATGTATAAAGCCATATCCATAAGCCATGTATAAAGCCATATGCACAAGTATTATGTATAAAGCTTATGCATATGGCTAATGCATAAGACGGATACATAAGCTTTATGCATCAAGTTTTATGCATAAGCCTCACGCATAAGCTGCATACATGATGCTTATGTATAAGCTCATGCATAAGCCGCATACATGAGGAGTATGTATTAAGCTTATCCATATGGCTAATACATAAGCCTCATGTATGCGGCGGCTTATGCATAAGGTTTATGCATGAGGCTTATGCATAGCTTTATGCAGGCTACGAATGCATAGCCTCGTGTAAGCTATGAATGCTATGCATGAGCCTTATGTATAAGGCTTATGCATTAGGCGAGTGCTACCTAGGCATGTACATAGCTACCGGAATGCACCAGAAGCTCCCATTACATGTCGGGTGCTCCCTATGCATGGCGATAACTATCTAAGCATGCCGATAGCTTCCTATGCATGCTGGTATCTTCCTATGCATGCCGGTAGTAACCAACACATGCCGGTAGCTTCCTACGCATGCCGGTAGCAACCAACGCATGCCGGTAGCTTCCTACGTATGTCGATAGCAACCTATGCATGCTAGTAGTAGCAACCTACGCATGCCGATAGCAACCAATGCATGCCGGGTGCTTCCTACGCACACCGATAGTAACCAACACATGCCGATAGCTTCCAACGCATGTCGGTAGCTTCCAACACATACCGGTAGCAACCTACGCATGCCGGTAGCCTTCAACACATGCCGGTAGCATCCCCAATGCATGCCGATAGCATCCAATGCATGTCGGTAGCAACCAATGCATGCCGATAGTATCCAATGCATGCCGGTAGCAACCAACACATGCCGATAGCTTCCTATACATGACGGTAGCAACCTATGCATGCGGGTAGAAAGCTACGCATGTTGGTAGCTTCATATGCATGCTGGGTCCTATGTATAAGAGTTTTAAGTCCTTATGTTTTTTCTTAGATAGATGGCAAATAACTTTAGGCGTGATGCCACATGTGAAGGAAGAGTCCATATCCCGACAATATTTGTAAGTGTATATTAGCCTCACATTGTATCTTATCTTTTAATTAAAGAAGGTTATCTTAAATAACAACTTTCTAAAATGTTCACTTGTTTGTACAACTGTAGCTTGAAGCAGTGGACCACCCCCCTACACAAGAGGAATATGATTTTGCATTACAATGAGGTTTGCAAGCTCTATTTGATAGGGTGCAAGATGAAGGATGGATTGTTATTACTGGAGGAGATGCTTGGTAAGCATGGCAAGTAAGCACATTCCTAAATCCTAAACCTCTTTGTTTCTACAAAACTGATTCTCACTTGTGTTGTGTTTTAGGATCATATAACTCGAAAGGGTGGTGCAAACGTAGCTACCGATAGCAATGGAAATGTGAGAAGCAAAGGGGATGGTGCCACAAGGAACAATACCAATCGCACAACATGAGATCCAAATATCCCCTAGCTCCATAGGTTTTTATAACGCTTTATCTTGTATATGAGTTTTTTAGAAACATACACTTATGTAATTCACTATGTATTATAATTGAATTTTGACATTCCTAAAACCATGGTTTGCAAATGTCTTTTCTTTTTGGTATTTGTAAGTTTTACATTACACTTGTCCATGATGATATGAAGTTATGTTAGTTTTATTGTATCTACATTAGGAAAAAAGAGCTGGGGGGGATAGAGACTGGGGAGTCCTATGCAAACTCCCCAATCTGTCCCAAATGTTTTTTATTCTGCAATATTTTCGCTGTTCAACATCGAAACTAGTAGCACAATATCGCTCTGCTGATGAGCATAAAAAAAGTACTGCTAGTTTCACTCCCGTTGTTTGCACGCAAAAATAGCAACGTGTTTAACAACGATATAGGCCCGACATCTTCGCACCCTTGTAGTTACAAAAGCGCTGCTATTTTTGCTACTAAACCCTCATTCTATTGTAGTGAGAGCAAGAGGGCATCTTTATACCACTCTATAACTATGTATTAAATAGTATAAAGATGTAATCAAATTCTATACACATGCTACTTTTAGCCGGGGTGGTGCTAATCAAACTAGGATCATTTTGAATCATTTCTATATATCCTTCTCGTCTACCATTCTCTAAACCCATCTTTAAAGTCTTCTTTGTTTATGTTGGTAATTAGATAATATACACAAGTCGATCTGTGTCTTGTATAAACATTTTTTAATGCAATCTCTTGTAAATTGATATGTCGTTTTTTGTGTTTTCCTATGCATGTTTGTGTATCTGGTGTATTGTTGTGTGCATAACTAGAGACACTTAGTAGGTTGATTCGGTAGCAGTCACCCGCCAACACACACACACACACATGCACACACACACAATCTCTTGTTAATCGTCGATACGCTATTTTTTGTGTATGTTTGTGTATCCAACTACTGTATTGATGTTTGCATAACCAGAGACACTTTTAGGTTAATCGGATGTAGCAGTCACCCACCAACACAGATGCACACACACACATGCTAACACACACACAGACACACACAAAACACATGTATGTGTGTGTGCTAAACAAATTGGGATCATTTTCAATCATTTCTCTACATCCTTCTCGTCTACCATTCTCTAAATCCATCTTTAAAGTCTTATTTGTTTATGTTGGCAATCAAATAATATACACAAGTCGTTCTGTCTTGTCTAACCATTTCTCTTGTGCAATATCTTGTAAATTGATATGTTGTTTTTTGTGTTTTCCAATGCATGTTTGTGTATCCAACTGGTGTCTTGATGTGTGCATAACTAGAGACACTTAGTAGGTTGATCGGGTAGCAGTCACCCTCCAACACACATGCACACACATGCACATAGACACAATCTTTTGTAAATCATAACGCTATTTTTTTTGTATGTTTGTGTATCCAACTGGTGTATTGATGTGTGCATAACTAGAGACACTTTTAGGTTGATTGGGTAGTAGTAGCAGTCACCCACCAACACAAATGCACACACACACACGCGCGTGCGCGCTGTCGTGCTGTGGCACGTCCATGTAGGGAAAATCTTCTCTGTGATCAATTCACATGAATTCAGAGACAAGGACATGCAAGCAGTGATGTATAAACTGTACATGGGCTTGATATGCTAGTACTCTGTAAATAGGAGTTCAAATATAGTGTGATTTCAAGTATAAAGTGATACACTGGCATGGTTGATTTCTTTTGGGGTATACAGGGCATTTAGAGATGGGCACTTGGAAGGTCGCATTTGAGTGTGTGAAAGCATGAGAAATAATTAATGGTAAAAGGGCCAGTGTTGCCTTAGATTGGTGTGAGATGGAATGTTTGGTGGCCATCCATTAGGCCTTATACACATGGCCAATAATTTGAATGGCCACATGGAGACGTGAGTGGTGGCCAGCGCATATTCCAGAAGAAAACGAAATCCAGAAGATGGCGGCAGCTGCTGCAGAAGAAACCAGAGGTAGCCGTGAACCGCGGGGAGTCGAAAGTGCTGGGGGGGGCTCTTGGGCGTGTGTAGAGGTGAGCTCTGATGGAGTTACAGTGCTGAGGCACTGGAGGGGAGAAACAGTGGGCAGCCAGGCGGTGCTGTGGAACCCAGATAAAGGCGAGTGTATGCCGCCTGGAAGGGGACCTGGTATCAAGGGCTGGCGAGCTGGCACAGAAGATTGTGGCCTTGTAAGTGTAGAGGCGAGGAGAAGCTTCTCCAGCGGCGGCAGCAGCCACAAGGGCTGGGAATTTGATACAGTGTAGTGGAGAAGACTAGCGAAGGCTGGGGAGTCGCCTAGGCGAAGTGTGAAGGCGCCAAAGAGATGCTGGAGCAGCTGGTGTTAAAGGCTGGGCTCGTGAAGTGAAGTGCACTGGCGACGTGTGAAGTGAGAGTGGTCAGCGCAAAGTCGTGGAGTGAGCTGCAGCACAGGCAGACAGGCTGACAGTGTATGAGAGAAGCGAGGGTGATCGAAGCAGAGTAGCAGCTGCTGCTGGGAAACCAGAGGCGCAAGGCTGGTCAGGTTCAGAAGGCTTTGGAGATGCTTGCAGATCTGCATATGTTTGATGAAGCAAAAGCCTTAGCAGAGAGAACATATGTTGTAGACAGTAGGTCTCAAGCTAAAGTGCAAGAGATCATTCAGAAACAAGCAGAATGGACTGAGGAAAAGAATGATTATGCAGCTGCTATTGATCATGAGGTCACAATGCTATGATTTTTCTTGGGTTCTGGAACCATAAGATGGTTGGTTTGGTCATGTATATGAGGTGTCTATGTTTGCTTTGATTTTATAGTTTTGTTGGATGTTGAGCCTCTGATGCTCCATGATGGCCATGTGTATCTTTCATGTGAATACCATGAGGTGATTTTCTGGAATGCAAAGCCATATGAGATGAGACAAGCCATGGTAATGTCAGTTTTTAATATGTATCATGTGTCCAATATTGGCTTTGAGGATGCACATGTATAGTTGGGTACTCGATCTTTGATGGTACCAGCTTCTGCTGGTGGTGCCCCTTGAAGAGTTATGTGTGTGTGTTTCCTTGTTGGGATTAGAAGCTACTCTCACAGCTAGAAGTTTCGCACTTTCCCAGCGACACCGTCCACGTCACGACAGCATTGGTGAACCCGACGTGAAACCGCTGGGGTGAGAGTACGTAGAGATGGCTAGCAAAATGGAGCATTTATATGCAAAGATGAAAGAGCTTGAAGAGCGGTTCAGGAAGATTGAAGAAGAAAAGCGAATTCAAGAAGCGGTGGAAATTGCGGTGCAATTGGTATATGACAGGGTCAATATATTTGATGGTTTCGATCCAGAAAGCTATCTAAGGTGTTACAAGACAGAGATGAAGAATCAAGGGGTTCTAGAAAACATGATGATTGCATCTTTTGTATACCTTATAAGTCTTGATTTAAAAGATGAAGTACTGGAACTAGCAGAGTATCACTCCAAACGATGGAGTGATTTTGCAGATGCACTTATTTATGCGAGTTCCATGAACCTAAAGCAGGAGCAACTTACTTGGGAAAAGAAAAAGCAAAAGGGTGATGAAATGAGGTATAATGTGAGCTGTGATAGTGTTCCAGCAACGATCCGAGCCAATTTAGAAGCGGTTGTCGATGCATGTCTTATGGAGGATAATCAATTGCTATTCAAGGCTGATACAGAGATTGTGGAGGCTGTTTATGCTAAATTGGGACTACAAAAAGCCATTAGTGAGCATCAAGGCCTTCACAGTGCCAAAAGCGATGCTTTGCTACAGCCTCATAAAGATGCAATGGGTGAACTGTGCAAGTATAATCTGTCTTCCTTGTTTGAGGGTGCAAACATACAGGGTCCTATAATCATACCACATGATGTGTGTATGCCTATGCTTGAGGAGACACTTAATTCAGAGAGCTTCAGGACAGGTGCTCAAGACCCAATACACGAGGAAGAGGACATCGCTAATAGTTTCCTCTTGGGCTGTGAAGCATGTAAGCTGAGCATAATGATGAGCTATGGTGGATCAAACACTAGAATCAACATCATTAACAAAGTGATTAGCAAATGATTAAGATGTAATTAGTGGGTAATTAAGAAATAGATTAATGTAGGCATGGATACTCAAAAACCAGCAAATTCTCATTAGGGCTATGCCTCAATTTATAGAGTTTACATCAAGCATCTAATTCCATTGATTTCTCCATGATTCACTCCCAGAATATCTCCACCTTTTGCCTGATTCTCTCCACCTCTTCTCTTTTCCCTGAATATCTCTCAGAATATCTCCACACTTCTAAATTCCCTCATGCTACCCATTATTCTCTCCCAGTAGATTCTTCTAACCTTTTCACAGGTTCTTTCACAATTACATCTCCTCTTTTACAGCCTCTAACCAAGAGCTTGTTCCCACACACACCGTATTCACTTGTATATTTCAACAGGATGTAGGTGATTATGTGTTAAATCAGGTGGAACATTTGTTCGACCATTATGAGATACTTTGGAAGACATGTGAACACCTATTATGGTTTCATATTTTGGTATTAGTATTTTTTGTAAGACTAAGGCCTCAAATATTTGTACATACCAATTAGTATTTTATACTTTTGGTAGGCCCGAGACTTTATATTTGTATTTTTGTAAGATTTTTTACGCTCAAAAATTCAAAATCTCTTATATTTTTTATTTTGGAATTATCCTCCATTAGACTGGTGGCCACAAATGCCAACATTTCATCATTTCACGTATAAGATATCAACGTGACTACTTCTGGTGTAAATAGATCCGCATCGGGTAGATCATTCGCTACTCTGATCGGGGCTTCACTAGACTCTAGTCGAGGACAGGTAGTTCGCCACTCTATGGCTGGCTCCTGGGGTGTGCACGTTGCTAAACTCGAACTCCTAAACTATTAGCATCCACCGTGCCATCTTGCTTTCCAAGATAAAGCAAGATAAAATGATCCACATGGAATGTGAACTTGTTGCCAAGTAGATAGTGGTGAAACTAAGTAGATCATGCCAATCGATCGCCTCCCTATGGGTGGTGGAGTAATTTTGCTCAGAATCTAATAATCTCTAGGTTGCATAGTAGACAGGCTGGAACCACTTCTTTTCAACTTCTTGTATTAGCACACTACCACTTGCCACATCTGATGCATCCACGAACACATGGAATGGAAGTACCCAATTGGGTGCTTGGACTATAGGACCTTCGGATAGCATCAGCTTGAGTCACCTGAATGTAATGTCACATTCCTCCTTCCACTGTAGATTGGCCCACTTGATCTACTGGTGTAGTGGCATTTTGGTATCACGGGACCCTTTAATCTTCTTGAAGAAATGATTCAAAACTCAAAAAATATATCAAAAACTTAAAACAAAAACTTTAATTAAATTGAAATCAATTCACATAGCATAACATAAGGCAAGAGAGAAAGAATAACATCACCATCAAGATAAGATTGGGTGTAATCTGCCCCCCCAACGTGTGTGGCTCCACTCCCACACACGATTTTTAAATCATATTAATAAATTTAGCCCTTGGAGCCATAAATAGCATATATTTTCCAAAATTGGGCTTTTTTTAAACAAAATTGAACCTTAGTCCAATGCTTTTAAAGCATTTCATCAGAAATAAACCTTGCCCAATATATAATTGCTAGTGGGCCTTGTTACATAAATGACTATGTGCACATTTATACCTATACATTAATCTTGTGCCCATTTGTGTATTCCATTAAACTGAATCCTACATAAATTGAATTAAACATATTTTTGTAAGATTATTAATTCATAAAAAATATGATAAAATATATACATGTAACAGTCCTCCCATTTGAGGAAGCAAATGTCCTCAATTGCGTAAAAGCAAATGCTACAACAACAACAAACAACAAATTTCGTGCGACACCTAAATTGGTGATGCTCGCACCATCATTAAATCACAAATAGTAAAAATTAATATGATATAGACAAGATCCCTTATGTGTGACACACACACATTGCTCTTCACTACAAACAGAGCATATATTCACCACTTGTCTCACTATGATGAGAGTATCGCTATGTAGTATGTACACATCATCTAGCATGGTGTGAGTTACCACTTCTTACACTCCAATAAGCATGGCACATCAGTTGCATAAACCACTTGTTTCACTTCGATCATGTGCAGTTGTAAAGCATAGTCCACTTATTTCACTTGACCACAATACATTTATCAAGCATGGTACTACTTGTTTCACTTGACCACAATACAATTATCAAGCATGGTACTACTTGTTACACTTTAACAACATACACTCATCAAGCATGGTCTCAAGCAACGCCAATACCACTAGGTAATCAGTATTTAATGTGGAGTCACCCACGATACCAATTCACTAGCATGGCACACTAGTGTGTGGGCGTCCCCGTACAACTAAAGGATGGACATTATGTAACATCCCTCCTACTTGGATAAGAAACTGACCTCAAATGCTTGTTTGCTTATGCGAGCAAAGGAGATCAATTGTCATATACTATATAAATTCAAGGATGTTCCCTAACAAAATACATTATATCAAGGACTTCTATGTGTAATAAGTTCTAGTGTCCCATACCACCAGAAATTATCCCACATAGATGTAGAGATAAGTATGCATCAGAATCCTTCACACAGAATTAATCTCGTGTCCCATACCACAAGATTAATACATAGTGAAAAACTCATAAAGTACAATTCAAGATGGAAGGGCCACTTCCTTCAAGAGGTTCTACTTTTGATGCATAAAAGCTCTGCTTGAGTTCACCAAAAAGTGTTAAATAATTAACTGCAATAAATATGTTACCTCAAGAGTCTTGAAGTTTTATCAATGAATATTTAAGCTTGATCACTATTGTAAGAATAGGGATGAGAAACTTACTTGTAAATGTCGAACAACCTTGCTACAAAATACATCATTAAAAGGTCGCAAATATTGCAAGTATATATATGTTTTAACTATGGAAAATAGAGTGACTTACTTGGGAGTGATGGAATCATTTTAAAAAAGAAATGCTATATGGCACCAAACAATTTAAATGTAGTTCCAAGATTCATACATCTCAAATTAATTAGTGTCAATTTTAAACACGCAAAGCAATTAATGAATGGGTTGAATACGTACTCACATGATGTTGGGGAAGCACATCTACATGGTAAAATGTTAGGTAAACAAATATAGATATATATGATACAATTAATATTCATAGATAAGAAAAATTACCTCAAGGTGTGATGAGTTGATAATAAACAATAAAAGTGGTGTTCAAATATCATAAAAATATGAAAACTCTTGAACTTTCGCACATTGTTGTGGCTATCCTGAAAATATTATAATCTCTGCATCACAAAAATAATTAGACTGGAACAAAGGATTTAGGGTCTCTTCCAAGCCTTGAAATAAGGTCTTACTCCCAAAAGCTAAAGCTTTTTGAGGTTTTCAACAAAGCTTTCTTTTCCTTTTTATGGATTTCTTTAGCATGCAAACTATATTTTTCAGATAATTTTTAATTAAAAACTAGGAAATAAAAGTTAAAATAATTAATTTTACACATGAAAATGAAATATTCATCCTTTAAAAAAATGTGATAATCCGAACAATGACTTATGAAAATTATTTGGATTTAAAAAGGATATTGCTTGACCATTTTAAATAAATTTAAAGGATTGAGGAGGAATAATTTAAGGTTTAATTGTAAACAGTATACTCTCAAAATGCTTGAATATTTGAAATAAAAATATAAATAGAGAGAGTTTAGTAAATACTTAGCTTAGATATCATGTCGATTGGCTGCAAAATAGTTGATTGGACAACACAAAATATTTATGAAATAATTAAATTACAACTGGTAAAGAGTAATTGTAATGAAGACTTAGCTCATACACCGAGTCTCGATGTGATGAAGCAACGTTACCCGTCATTGCTCCAATGAACTGGCCATCTAAAAAAAATATTCAAGGGGATTTTTAAAAACAAAATATGCACTTTTAAAAGAAAACAAAAAGCTTTATGAAAATAATAGAGATTGAAGAAAATTAGAGTTTAACTAAAATATGAATTAGTGGTTTTTTTAATAAATAATGAGGATAGGCTTTGTAAATTTTTAAAGCCTATTAGCAAGTTTAATTGCAAAAAATGTTATTAAGAGAAACTATGGAGTTTCTCTTCTACAATTTGGCCACAGGGATGCGCTTAAAGGAGAAAAATATGGGATTATATATATATTAACCAAACTTTAACTAGGCTTTTATCAAAACCTTAACCAAAATCTTAATCAAGCTTCTTCTATATATATATATATATATATATATAGATATATTTATTTAAAGCTTTTCATATAAGGCCTATCAAAGCTTTATTTTTAAAGCTTAATAAAGATTTTAACCAATGCAGTTTTTTTTGCAATTAACCATACTTTTATCAAAGTCTCCAACCAAGTGCACTACAGACAGGCCCCGTGGTGCACATGGCACGATTTTGGAGAGAGAGAGTGTTTAAAAAAAACTTTCAGTCTATGTTGTGCCGGTTAGCTGTCAAAGGAGAAAGGGGAGGAAAGAATTTAATATATATATATATATATATATATTACGTAAGTTTTAGGCTTGTTTTATAAATCTTATTAAAGCTTTATCAAAGATTTTATAAGCTTAAGTTATCACACCTCTTCCCTCTAATAATCCCGGCAGCGCGCAATGTGTAAGGGGAAGAAGGGAGGAAAATTCAGCCCATTGACCATTGCCTCATTGAATCGCCGTGAGTGAAGAAGAAAAGAGAAGGGAAATTTTCTTTTTGAAGCTTTTAATTCAAAACAAAAAGAGAATTAAAAACCTGCAAATAGTTTTCTCAATTATCTGATTGTGGGAGATTGAAGACCATCCACTATAGATTTTCTACACTTTCACTAGCTTAGCAATCTTGCTATGGCTCTCCATGCTCCTCTCTTTGCTGATTCAATCTGTATGAACAGATTATGAAGAGGATTAGTGTTAAAGAAGATGGTTTTGTGGTTTTGGGAAACCCACTAATGGTTTTTCACCTAGTTCTACCCTTTTGGGCAATAGATCGATGGACCAATGGTTAAAAACAAGCCTTCTTTCAACCATGCATAAATATAAATCTTTTTCTTCAATCTAAATTCAAAAAAAAAAACAAAACCAAAATCACCTATGTTTTTGTCTCTTTCACCTCTTTGTCCACAACTTTACAAGTTTTTGACCCCCTTCAAGAAATAATTAAAACTCATGAAATATATCAAAAATTTAAAACAAAGCCCTGAATTAAATTAAAATCAATTCACATAGCATAACATAAGGCAACATAGAAAGAATAACATCACCATCACGAGACAAGATTGGGTGCAATCCCACCCCCTCGGACGTGTGTGGCTCCACTCTCACATGCGCTATTTAAATCATATTAATAAATTTAGCCCTTGGAGCCATAAATAGAATAGCTTTTTCCAAAATTGGGCTTTTTTTTTAAAGAATTGAACCTTAGTCCAATTCTTTTAAAGCATTTCATCAAAAATAAACCTTGCCCAATATATAATTGATAGTGGGCCTTGTTACATAAATGACTATGTGCACATATACACCTATACATTAATCCTATGCCCATTTGCCTATTCCATTAAATTGAATCCTGCACAAATTAAATTAATCATATTTTTGTAAGATTATTAATTCATCAAAAATATGATAAAATATATACTTGTAACATTTGATTTGTGCCATTTGCTGGTTCAGTGGGAATGTTATGTGCACCTAGAAATGAGAGTATTCGATTATGCCATCTGACTTGCTCCAAGAATCTTCTCAGCTCCTTCACACTAGTTGGAATCGAAGCTTTCCGAATCACCTCCACCTTGGTTGGGTCGATTGCAATGCATTCCACAGACACTATGTGGCCAAGGAGCATACCACTTTGGTTCGCCCCTTGACCTTTCATTGGCTAGGCATGGCCTTTTCACTCTCCAATGCCTCCTCAACTACCCCTAGAAGGGGGCACCTACTTCTCTGGCCTTTCGGATCCCCTTGTGCACCATCTACATCCTTTGTAATTTAACCTTAATTCCTATTAACTATTGCTTTAGGTATTTCCACTTTGAAATCCCTTGAACCTTATTTAGATGCAAACCTTTTACATAAAAATAATCTTTTCTAGTCTTACCTTATAGTGTTTCCTGTTAGTCTCATAACATTTCCTCCCCCTTGAAAGAAAAGTTTTTATCCTCGAAACCAAACTTAGGAAACCTTTTCTTCAGTGTAGCCACTCTTTCCCAAGTTGATTCTTCTTCTAGTCTATCTTTCCACTTTACTACTAAACATTCTTTAAACATAGATTTCTTTTCTTGATATTCAAAAATCTTTTCAGGATCATGTGGAAGAATAGGTGGTTCTATGAAATCAAGTATTGCTTATTTTCGAGTTATATTGTCATTGTTTTCCATCTTGCATTTCAGTCTACTAACATGAAACACAGGATTCTCCACCCAACCATATCCTAAATGGACACACATGATTATATAGGCCTAAGTGATGCATGACCTTCCAACTTCACTCCCTTGACCTTTCATCCACTAGGCATGGTCTTTTCACTCTCCAATGCCTCATGAACCACCTCTAGAATGGGGCACCTACTTCTATAGTCTTTGGACTTCCTTGCACTACTAAGAAACCCTATGTATCACATGCGTTCTCAAGGGGTATTTAAAAAACCCCTTAGATGTGAATTTCAATGAATAGAATGACCCCCTTTTTTCAAAATCAATTAAAAAAAATACCGTTTGTAAATTTATTTATGTAAATTTACCTTAAAATTTTTTTAATAAAAAAACCCCTTCATTTAAACTCACGTGGTATGCTTACATATTTTTTGGTGAACCCCCCCAGGGGCTTCCCTTGTGCACCATCTACATTCCTTTTACTTTAACCTTAATGCCTATTAACCATTGCTTTATGTAATTCCAATTTGAAATTCCCTAAACCTTATTTATATGCAAACCTTTTACATATAAATAATCTTTTCTAGTCTTACCTTATAGTGTTTCCAGTCAGCCTCATAACACTAAGATTGTAGTAACATTTAGCTTCCTATAGTCAACATAGATCTTGAGTTTTTAGTTCTTGGGGATGCTCACATGATCGGGGACAACCACATTGTCCAATCGATCAGATATATGAATCAGACATGCAATAGTTTGTCCAGTTACACCTTGACCCATTTTGCATAGTTAGGATTCATTCGGTATCTTTGTTGCCCGGATGGGGACTCCATCCTCCCTCAGAATAATCTAATGCTGGTAGAAGCAGGGGTCAATCCCTTTTACCTTGGTATAGCTCCATGAAAAAACATCATTGAAGGACGTGAGCAACACCCAAATCATTTCCTAGATTGCAGCATCCAAGTTGGCACTAATTCATATAAACTTTGGGTCAACATCTGTACCCAAATGCATCTTGATCAGTTCCTCTTCCCTGACCAGTTTGGATTGCTTCAAGTCCCTTTCAAAGGCTTTCTCTACCGTAATGATTTTATAGAGACTCGATACATTGCCATCATTGGCTAAGACTTCATAAAACTCTTTAGCCTCATCCGGGAATTTTCCTTTGCTCAGCGGATCTTGCTAATCCCTGCTAGCTTCATTCTTGTGATAACGAGCTGGTCGATATCTCTCTATGATACATAACACATCAACCTCAAACACACTTATCATATTTGCATTTTGCTATAGATATTTCTCCTCTTCATCCGGGTCCAATCCTTCCATCATGTTTACTCCAGCTACTTTCGCCGCCGCCCGAGAAGGATTCGCCACTTTTCTACGACTGGCACACTGAAAACCCTGATTTTCTTCTTTCCTCTCCAGATGGTTATTCTATCTGCATCCCAATCCTGCTTAATCCATGCCTTCGTGAGTCGATTTTATTAGACATTTGATTGGAATATATATATAGATATATATTATTTAGGGATATGACAATAAACTTGCATACCAAAAAAAAAGTGAGAGGGAAAAATAAATATAGTGAAAAATGCATTCGTTAGAATGTTATGAGGAGAGATATTTTGAATCACTTCAATAACCTTATGGTTGAATTTCAAATAATGTGAAGCATTGAGAGAAGACTTGGCGGTTGGGAGATGGGATAATGTTTTTAAATGCAAATTGATCCCACCTAGACAACACACACATTTATAAAGACTGATACAAGAAATATCTTAGGCTTAATTCATCGATTAATGCTAGTACATATAGATTTCGAATGAGATTGAATATAGAGAGTTAGTATGGATTGATTCCCAAACTCGAAGCTAATATCAGGTCTCCTATTAGCCATTGATCACTATTTTCTCATTGTTTCTCTATCTTGTGTAGATGAATGAGATACTGTTTTATGTAGAAGTGAAGATAGTTCTATCCATTTATTATTGAAGATACATGTACTTGTTAAGAAGTGGGAAATAACTTCTCTTTAAACTCCATGTCGAGATTGTAGGCAAAACTCATTGTTTTGTGCAACTAGATATATGAAACATGTGCTGTCCACATCCATCTCTAGCTGTCAACTTTGGTACTATGTATCCCAAGCTAGAAATGAGATCTGCAAAATCCCTTCGGTGAGATTGTAGTTTGTGTTATGAAGAAAAATCATTTCTATTGTGAACATAATTTTTGGGGGGGAATGAGTGAGGGAGTTAGGAAACTAACTATTGATTTGAGTGGCAGGTTTCTTTAAAGCAACTTTATTTATTCTTAATTAACGGCATGATTCTTATCATACATTGGGGACATGATATATTTTCTACAATTCTTCAAGCTGACTCAAGCTATTTTTTTTAATCTACTCTCACGTGATGAATTTCTTTTATTTGGAGCAAGAAGTTGATGATGGGTTACTCTTCTATATATACAACAAAAGTTATGGATTGAATCTCTTCATAGAGGAGAGATATTGATTCTAACTGAACCTCTGTGGAGGGGAGATCTTGGAACCTCTATGAAAGGCAGATCTAGATGATGATTAAACCTATGCAGAGGGGAGATCACGAGAGTGAGAGTGCGAGTGCGAGTGCAAGTGAGAGTGAGATACCCATGGGATCCTATTATCTAAATCCTCTTGACAATTCAATTGGATGCAATTGAATATCTCTTGAGGTTGAAAGAATCTAGCCGGACATGGTTAGATGCGATTGAGAGTGAGAATGTGATTGAGATTGGAAATACGAATGTGATTGAGATGGGGGATGTGAATGCAAATGAGATGATCCTAGATAAAGAGCTAGTCAACTTGAAGAGAAAGTGGATGAGATCGTGTTCTTTTTACATGTTGCTGCTACTTTATGAAGACAAGAAGATTACGAGCGAGTGTGCGATTGAAATCACATATTGAAGTATGAAGACAAGAAGATAATTTTTTGGACAAGATAAAAAGTTTATGAGAAGATCCACATTGACCTTCGTATACAAGTGGAAGTCACTCTCAAGATTTAGAAAGATAAGTTCTCTTTTTTATTCTTGTCATACTTTGAAAATGTCATCTTTTTCAATATTGATGTATAATATTTATGATAAGATCATGATTGAAGTCAACTTGTATTTGATATGAATATATTTATGTTGATATCATTATGCATATATATATTCAAGCTTTGAGTACAAAACTTTTAAATGGCATTGTGTGTAGCATACCTTACTGTTGTATTATAGTTGGATTTTTATTACTAAAAGATTCGTTATGCTATATATATATTTATTTATTTCATATATTAGGTTGTTTCTTCCCTAACTGGCTTGACGTGACCTTTGTGCTTGCCCCTTTATCACAAGCGACAATACCTGGAAAGTGCACTAAAGAGACGATGTAAGGTGCTTAGGATTTACGCCTGGGCCCATTTTAGCCTTTCACCCCACCACCTGACACTCAACTCTTATGCCCTTGGCACATTTTGGCCTTCGGCACCTTCAACTTGGAGTCCGATACACATATAATTGTCTTGCTATTTGGTGAGCAATGACTTCTTTTGACATTTGATTCTAAATGTTATAGATAGTAATCTTTTCATCAACAAGGCTTATGGCCCATGGAAGAAGTGAAGATTGAAGGGAATTTGGGTTTCCCTGGAGTGGGGTTTCCTTGCCAACTATCTTTTTCGCTTCTTTGGTTGTGGGAGTAGGAACCTTTGGGATGTTTTCTAACTATGTCTATTGTAGACTTGAAGTCGATGGGAGTTCTTAGATTGCTTTTAGAATTCTTCCTTGTCCTGCTTAATACATGACTCTTCTATGTTGGACTTGCCTTTGTAGATCTTTCTAGGTATCCATATCAGCTTTGGCGTGGCATGTTAGTGGATATTCTTTGAGCATGATGATGATTTGTGAAACCACTCTTTTCTCCTTAACAAAAGATGACACCTTTTGGACTGGTTTCTTTTTGGTACTCAATTATGGCTTTGTTCTCGGTAGTATCCTTGGGCTATTTGTGAGCTTTCTATAGTTATCCATCCTTATGGGGTTGGACCATTTCTTGAGCTTCTTCTCCTTCCCTATTTTAGAATCCACATGAATTTGTCATTTGGATTTTGTTGTGGCTTGGGATATTGGCCTTAATAATCTACACCTCTTTTGTTGAAGTTTGGTGGTCTTAAGAGAGGAGATCGGTATAGCTACTAGGGCTTTGACTGTAGCCTTTCATATCCACATTACTCATGTTCGAGGATTTGGGGTGTATATTTTTTGAGAAAGTGAGGGGCTCTTAGAAATAGAATTTGACGACAGTCCCACCCACAAACTTTAGGCTTTATGACACTCGATAGATTTCCCTAGTTTCGTAGAGTTCTGGAAGTGTATACGGCCCTTGGCCCTCATCCACCGACTTTTTACCTTCTCCCTTACTCAAGGTTCCTACAAGCATCTTTTTACTTTGGCCTTTCAAGGCAAATTAGATCTACAAAAATCCAACCGTTAAAGATTTATAATTTTCCCTTAGATCCCAATCCAATCATCACCATATCCATGCAAATTGAGCATTTTAAATGGTGGGAAGAAAAAACAATACTTTTTTAACAATTCTATATTTCAAATAATATAAACCTAAGCTAACTATTAAAGTTGCTACTCCATTACATAAGTTCTCGTGCCTAATGTTGCATCTGGTAATGTGAGTGCCCTAATCAAGCATCATAATGCAAGTATGTCATGTTTTGCAAGACACTCAGTGGGGGGGATCTATGGGCTTTTGATGAGGAGGCCTCTATCCTAAGTGTTTTTTGCATGCATGATGTGTCATCATGCACGTGCATGGGTTCAAACAATAAAACTGTGCCTAACACAATTGTTAAGTAATTTGTCACCCTAAAATGTTTCATGAGATTCAGCAATTAAATATCATGCGGTGCAGGAAGGGATGCTATGCTTGGTCATACACTAGGCCAAGACACTTTGAGATTCTCCCTTTTAGTGACTCGTCGGGGTCCCCCAATCAATGAGAGATGTACCTCGGTGGATGCTTCTCCTTTTGCGAATAGTGCACGGTTGAGGACTACTTCGCCCCATTCCTTCTTTGACTTGACTTGGACTTTTGACTCCTATGCCTAGGTTGTGTCGTGCCTAATTGGCTTGACGTGACCTTTGTGCTTCCCCCTCCATCACAAGTGACAAGACCTTGAAAGTGCACTAAAGAGAAGATGTAAGGTGCTTAGGATTTACACTTGGGCCCATTTTAGCCTTTCACCACCTGAGGCTTAACTCTTATTCCCTTGGCACATTTTGGCCTTCGCAACCTTCAACTTGGAGTCTGGTACACACATAATTGTGTTGCTATTTGATGAGCAATGACTTCTTTTGACATTTTATTCCAAATGTTATAGATAGTAATCTTTTCATCAACAAGTCTTATGGCCCATGGAAGAAGTGAAGATTGAATGGAATCTGGGCTTCCCTGGAGTGGAGCTTCCTTTCCAACTATCTTTTTCGCGTCTTTGGGTGTGGGAGTAGGAACCTTTCGGATGTTTTCTAGCTATGTCTATTGTAGACTTGAGGTCGATGGGAGTTCTTAGATTGCTTTTTGAAATGTTCCTTTTCCTCCTTAATACATGGCTCTTCTATGTTCGACTTGCCTTTGTAGATCTTTCTAGGTATCCATATCAGCTTTGGTGTGGCATGTTAGTGGATATTCTTTGAGCATGATGGTGATTTTTGAAACCACTCTTTTCTCCTAAAAAAAAGACGACACCTTTTGGATTGCTTACTTTTTGGTACTTAATTATGGCTTTGTTCTCGCTAGTATCCTTGGGCTATATGTGAGCTTTCTATAGTTATCCATCCTTGTGGGGTTGGACCATTTCTTGAGCTTCTTCTCCTTCCCTATTTTAGAATCCACATGAATTTGTCATTTGGATTTTGTTGTGGCTTGGGATATTGGCCTTAATAACCTAGACCTCTTTTGTTCAAGTTTGGTGGTCTTAAGAGACGAGATCGGTATAGCTACTAGAGCTCCGGCTGTAGCTTTTCGTATCCACATTAGTTATGTTCGAGGATTTGGGGTGTATATTTTTTGAGAAAGTGAGGGGCTCTTAGAATAGAATTTGGCGACAGTCCCACCCACAAACTTTAAGATTTATGACACTCGATAGATCTCCCTAGTTTCGTAGAGTTCCAGAAGTGTATATGGCCCTTGGACCTCATCCACCGACTTTTTACCTTCTCCCTTACTCGAGGTTCCTACAGGCATCTTTTCACTTTGGCTTTTCAAGGAAAATTACATCTACAAAAATCCAACCTTTATAGATTTATAATTTTCCCTTAGATCCCAATCCAATCATCACCATATCCATGCAAATTGAGAATTTTAAATGGTGGGAGGATGAAATAGTACTTTTTTAACCATTCTATTTTTCAAATAATATAAACCTAAGCTAACTATTAAAGTTGCTATTGCATTACATAAATTCTCGTGCTGCCTAATGTTGCATCTGGTAATGTTAGTGCCCTAATCAAGCATCATAATGCAAGTATGTCATGTTGTGCAAGACACTCAGTGGGGGGGATCTATGGGATTTTGATGAGGAGGCCTCTATCCTCAGTGTTTTGTGCATGCATGATGTGTCATCATGCACGTGCACGGGTTCAAACAATAAAAGTGTGCCTAACACAATTCTTAAGTAATTTGTCAACCTAAAATGTTTCGTGAGATTGAGCAATTAAATATCATGCGGTGCAAGAAGGGATACTATGCTCGGTCATACACTAGGCCAAGACTTTGAGATTCTGCCTTTTAGTGACTCGCCGGGGTCCCCCAATCAATGAGAGATGTACCTCATTGGATGCTTCTTCTTTTGCGAATAGTGCATGGTTGAGGACCACTCCACCCCATTCCTTCTTTGACTTGGACTTGACTTGACTCTTATGCCTAGGTTGTGGCTTGACATGACCTTTATGCTTGCCCCTCCATCACAAGTGATAAGACCTGTAAAGTGCACCATAGAGAAGATGTAAGGTGCTTAGGATTTACGCCTGGGCCCATTTTAGTCTTTCACCACCTGATGCTCAACTCTTATGCCCTTGGCACATTTTGGCCTTGGGCACCTTCAACTTGGAGTCACATACACACATGATTGTGTTGCTATTTGGTGAGCAACGACTTGTTTGACATTTGATTCCAAATGTTATAGATAATAATCTTTTCATCAACAAGGCTTATGGCCCATGGAAGAAGTGACATTTTAAGGGAATATGGGCTTCCTTTGAGTGGATCTTCCTTGCCAACTATCTTTTTCGCGTCTTTGGGTGTGAGAGTAGGAACATTTGGGATGTTTTCTAACTATAGGTATGGTAGACTTGAAGTCAATGGGAGTTCTTGGATTTTTTTTTTAAATGTTCCTTGTCCTCGTTAATACATGGCTCTTCTACCTTGGACTTGCCTTTGTCGATCTTTCTAGGTACCCATATCAGCTTTGGTGTGGCATGTTAATGGATATTCTTTGAGCATGATGGTGATTTTTGAAACCACTCTTTTCTCCTAAACAAAAGACGACACCTTTTGGATTGCTTACTTTTTGGTACTCAATTATGGCTTTGTTCTTGGTAGCATCCTTGGGCTATTTGTGATCTTTCTATAGTTATCCATCCTTGTGGGATTGGACCCTTTCTTGAGCTTCTTTTCCTTCCCTATTTTAGAATCCACATGAATTTGTGATTTGGATTCTGTTGTGGCTTGGGATATTGGCCTTAAAAATCTAGACTTCTTTTGTTGAAGTTATGTGGTATTAAGAGACGAGATCGGTATAGCTACTATGGCTCCGGCTGTAGCCTTTCATATCCACATTAGTCATGTTTGAGGATTTGGGGTGTATATTTTTTGAGAAAGTGAGGGGCTCCTAGAAATAGAATTTGACGACAATCTCACCCACAAACTTTGGGCTTCATCAGTCTCGATATATTTCCGTAGTTTCGTAGAGTTCCAGAAGTGTATATGGCCCTTGGCCCTCATCCACCGACTTTTTACCTTCTCCCTTATTCGAGGTTCCTACATGCATCTTTTCACTTTGGCCTTTCAAGGAAAATTACATCTACAAAAATTCAACCGTTATAGATTTATAATTCTCCCTTAGATCCCAATCCAATAATCACCATATCCATGCAAATTGAGCATTTTAAATGGTGGGAGGATAAAACAGTACTTTTTTAACGATTCTGTTTTTCAAATAATATAAACCTAAGCTAACTATTAAAGTTGCTACTCCATTACATAAATTCTCGTGCCTAATGTTGCATCTAGTAATGTCAGTAATGCAAGTATGTCATGTCGTGCAAGACACTCAGTGGGGGGGATCTATGGGCTTTTGATGAGGAGGCCTCTATCCTAAGTGTTTTGTGCATGCATGATGTGTCATCATGCACGTGCACGGGTTCAAACAATAAAAGTGTACCTAACACAGTTCTTAAGTAATTTGTCAATCTATGAGATTGAGCAATTAAATATCATGCGGTGCAAGAAGGGATACTATGCTCGGTTATACACCGGACCAAGAGACTTTGAGATTATCCTTTTAGTGACTCGCCAGGGTTCCCCAATCAATGAGAGATGTACCTCAATGGATGCTTCTCCTTTTGCAAATAGTGCATGGTTGCGGACCACTCCACCCCATTCCTTCATTGACTTGGACTTGACTTGACTCTTATGCCTAGATTGTGTCCTGCTTAGGTGGCTTGACGTGACCTTTATGCTTTCCCCTCCATCACAAGCGATAAGACCTGTAAAGTGCACCATAGAGAAGATGTAAGGTGCTTAGGATTTACGCCTGGGCCCATTTTAGCCTTTCACCACCTGACGCTCAACTCTTATGCCCTTGGCACATTTTTGTTGAGATATCGAGCTCATCCAGTGAGGCGGTGGGACACTGATGACCCGCCTGGGGAATAGGCCCTACACTTACACCACTGGCATGGTTGGTGAGATCATGGGTGATATGTGACCAATGGGATGACAGGCTATGTGACAGCCATTCTAGAGACTGGCATAGTTATAATGCCAGCTCATTTAGTTGGGTTCACACTATAGAGAACCCGTGTATGTATTGGTTGAGTACCTTTCATATTATTGTGTACTCTTATCTTGTATATGGTGTGTTGAGTGTTGAGTGAAGAAGAAGAAGATTTTCAGCCTCCCACCTTGTGTGTTCTCTATTAGGGTTTTGTGAGTGTGTGTGTGTGCTTGCAAGAGCTCAAGCTCTCTTCCCCCCTACATCTTTTCATGGTATCAGAGCCTCGTTCATGCTAAGGGTTGAGCTGCAAGCAAGAGAACCACAGGAAGCGGTACGAGGGTAAGAGCTTCAACTACTCTTCCCTATTTGTCTTGGTGACTACACCCTTGTCAGGAGCTCTACGGGAGGCACCGGCAACGATCTCTGATTGAGGAGCTTTCTTTGCGGGAGTAAAGCTATAGGGCAACTATAAGGTAGCTATAGGGAAACTGGCTGACAGAATTTTTTGGGCCAAAAACGCGTTTCGGGTACGTCTGGACCTCCGTTTTTCAAAAAGCAGGCGATTTTGAGTACTGCGGGTAAGTTATCGATTCTCTGCAGAACTCTGTTTTAAGAACTGTAGGAAGACAGATTGACTGTGCAGACACTGCGGGTGCTGCTGAAAAGAGGTCTACAGTTGCCATTGGGTGTATGTATGCACATTGAGGTCACTGGTTGTGACATTTGAGAGTACTATAGTACCGCTGCAAAAAATACAGCAGTTTGTGCAGGACAAACCAGAGTGCTGTTTCTGGTAAAATTGTGTGTTTGGCAAAATGTCAAATGATGGGATAACCCAGATTGGCTGAGAAGCTTGATAAGAACAACTTCCATGCTTGGAGGTTCAGGTTGATGAAAGGGCTATTGGGACTACATAGAAGGTGAGCATGAAGAGGCACCGGAGATACCGGATATAAATCTGATTGCTGCAGATGTGAAAGAGTTTAAAGACTGGAACCAAGGAGCCAGGAAGGTTATGTATTGGCTATCCATTAGTATACAGGACACCATGATTGGGCACATTCAGGATGCCAAGTCCCCCAAGGAGGTGTGGGACACCTTGGTAAGGCTTTATGAAACAAATACCAAGGCATGCAAGATACAGTTGAAGAATGAACTTCATACTGTGGAGAAAAAGAGCATGTCTATGAATGACTATGCGTTGAAGATAAAGGGTATTGTGGAATCCCTTGCATCTATTGGTGTGTCAGTAGATGATGATGATAAGGTGGAGGTTTGTCTACGTGGTCTCGGGCCACAATACAAGGCGTTCAAGACGTCTATTCAGACTCGGAAAAACATTCCCAACTTTACAGATTTGGTGTCTATGCTGATTATTGAAGAGAAGAGCTTGGGTGAAGACCAACAGTCTTCACAAAGCAAAAACAGTTCAGAGCAACAGGCCTTCTACACGAGTTCAGGAAGAGGACAAGGTAGAGGAGGCCGTGGACGCGGTCAAGGAGGTGGCCGAACAGGTAATCAGAATTATGGCCAACAGCAACAGCAACAACAACAGTCCCAAAATCAACAACAACAACAACAACACGTAGGTGGAAGAGGCAAATTCAGAGGCAGGGGGAGTCAAAGAGGGCGTGGAAATTGGCAAAGGTAATATAATGATGCACGTGAATGCTATTATTGTGGTAAGCCTGGACATGTACATGCAGAATGCTATAAGAAGCAGGCTGACATGCAAAATGGGAAAGTGCAGCAAAACAACTATGCATCCTCAAGCAGAAATAATGAGGATAATGAAAGGTTGTTATGCAGCATGTCGTGAATGCCATGTCTGAAAATGTTGATGCAGCACAAAAAGATGATGTATGGTATGTGGATTCAGGTGCTTCGAACCACATGACAAGTCATGGGGAGTGGTTCAAGGAGATGAAAAACCCGGAAAGACCAGGTTTTGTGGAAACAGGGGATGACACTGCTCATCCAATTGCCCATGTTGGAGATGTGCCATTGTCTATGCTGCAGGATGGCAAAGTGAAGTACCTTGCAGATATACTTCATGTACCGAACATAACAAAGAATCTGGTTTCAGTTTAATCCTGATGGTTGTTATGTTAAAGACTTTAAAGACAAGTGCAGGTTGGTTGCAAAAGGCAACAGAGTGGGCAGAATGTTTACGTTGAATGTAGACATGCCTGAAATGAGTGCTGTGATGTTTGCAAATGGTTCAGGGATTGTTGCAGACACAGACATTTGGCATAAAAGAATTGGACATGTGAATGTGCAGAGAATGAAGTCTATGCAGACTAAAGGAATTGTGACAGTACTGCCAAAATTTAAAGTGGAAGGTATGCAGAGTATGTGAAGCATGCTAATTTGGGAAGCAAACAAAGCATGTGTTTCCATGTAACAGATATGTGAGCAGAAATACACTAGATGTTGTGCATTCAGATGTATGGGGTCCTACGAAGACCATGTCTATGGGAGGCTGCAGATACTATGTGACATTCATCGATGAAACCACACAAGGAAAGTGTGGGTATATTTCATGAAGGAGAAGAGTGAGGTATTCACTCACTTTTAGAATTTCAGAGTTTTGGTTGAAAAGCAAACAGGGAAATATGTAAAGTGCCTAAGGTCAGATGGAGGGGGAGAGTACTTCTCTAATGAGTTCTCTGAATTTTTGAAGCAGAATGGTATTCGGAGACAGTTTACATGCAGATACACTCCGTAGCAAAATGGAGTTGCTGAGCGAAAAAACAGGCACATTGTTGAGATTGCGCGAGCATTGATGGAAGAGAAGAATATGCCGCATAGCTATTGGGCTGAGGCTATTTCTACAGCAGTATACATCATGAACAGAACTCCAACTGCCATACATGATGTAACTCCAGAGGAGAGGTTTACTGGCAGAAAACCTGATTTGTCTCATCTGAAAGTCTTTGGATGCATTGCATATGTGCATGTGCCAGATGAGCTGAGAACTAAGCTGGATCCAAAAGTAGAAAAATGTGTATTTATTGGATATTCCCTTGAGCAAAAGGAATACAGGTGTTATAACTCTGCTACACGTGAGTTGTTGAGGGTAAGCAAGGATGTTGTTTTTGATGAGATGAGTAGCTGGTATGCTGCTGAAAAAGAAGCTGTTGGGGCTGATGTGAGTGGAAGTGTGGTTGCACAGAATGCAGGTCAGCAATCACAGTCTTTGAGTGGACCAGGAGTCCTCATCTAGTGGGTCTGTTGTAGACCATGGAGTGGTAGGCTGCATCATAATACCAGTCCTGCAAATGTGATTACTACATCACGTAAAGGAAAAGAGAAAGTGGTTGAGCCCCTTGGTATGCCTGACATTTCTGCAGGGCATTCTCATGTTGATGGAGAGTCTAGTGGCTCAGATATGAGCCTTGATGAGGAGCTTGGGATCCCAGCTATGAGAACACCTCGTGTAAAGAAGGCTATGGAAGCGATGAATGAGAAGCTGCGAAGATCTGGGAGAGTGAAAAATCTTGTGCAGAGATTTACCTATGATGGTTATGTGGCACATCACTATGCATATATGGCAAAGGTTGTGCAGGTTGTTGAGCCCACATGCATTGATGAGGCTGTTGGAAATGTGTGTTGGGAGAAAGCTATGGATGAGGAGATGGATGCACTATATGGAAATGAGACTTGGGATTTAGTGAAATTGCCTTAAGGCAAGAAAGCCATTGGATGCAAGTGGGTGTACAAAGTAAAACATAACAGTGATGGAAGCATAAACAGGTACAAGGCTAGATTGGTAGCCAAAGGATATGCGCAGACATATGGCATTGATTATGAGGAAACTTTCAGCCGCCCAGTTGCCAAGATGGCAACATTGAGAGTTGTGATAGCAGTGGCTGTGTCAAAGCAATGGTCTTTACATCAAATGGATGTGAAGAATGCATTCTTGCATGGGGATTTGCAAGAAGAGGTGTATATGTTGCAGCCACCTGGTTATGAGGATGTGAGTCACCCCGAGCATGTTTGCAAGTTGAAGAAAGCCTTGTATGGCTTAAAGCAAGCACCAAGAGCATGGTCTGACAAGATTTTTGAATATCTTGTCACTATTGGCTTTCATGTAGCCAATGCAGATCTCTCGCTGTATGTGAGACATGGTGATAGAGGGGTTGTGCTTGTTGTCATTTATGTAGATGACTTGATCATTATAGGGGACCATGATGCAGAGATCTTTGATGTAAAGATCTTGCTTAGACAAAAGTTCGAGATGAAGGATCTGGGGGAGCTCAGATATTTCTTGGGCATTGAGGTGATTACGTCACCACATGGTATTGGATTATTGCAGAGACAGTATGGCTTGGACATGTTGTCCAAGTATGGTATGACAGGCTGTAAGCCTATTTCTGTGCCATTGGATCAGAATGGCAAGTTGAGTGCAGATTCAGGAAAGATCTTGGAGGATCCTACTATGTATAGGCGCATAGTAGGAAGCTTGATATACATGACGATCACCAGGCCAGATTTGAGCTATGCTGTTGGGTTGGTGAGTCAGTTTATGTAGGTTCCACGAAAACCGCACTTGGATGCAGTGAGACGCATACTGAGGTATGTGAGGTCTACTTTGCATTGTGGACTATTCTATGAGACTGGGACAGAGATATGTGTACATGGGTACACAGATGCTGATTGGGCTGGTAGTATCTCAGATAGGAGATCTACTAGTGGCTTCATGTTTTCTTTGGGGAGTGCTGCTGTGACGTGGAGCAGCAAGAAGCAGCCTACGATTGCTCTATCCAGTACAGAGGTCGAGTACAGAGGAGCTGCTATGGCAGCATGTGAGGTAGCTTGGTTGAGAAAGCTACTTACAGATGGATAGACAAGTTGTCATTTTCTGTGACAACATTAGCAGTATACAGTTGGCCAGGAACCCAGTCTTTCATGCTCGTAGGAAGCATATAGAGGTCCACTACCACTTCGTCAGAGAGAAGGTCTTGGCAGGAGATCTTGACCTTGTTTATGTCAGCACAGAGGATCAGGTAGCTGACATCTTCACCAAAGCATTGGGTACAGAGAAGCTCCACAGATTTAGGGCTTCGCTTGGTGTACATGAGATGGAGTTGAGCTCGAGGGGGAGTGTTGAGATATCGAGCTCCTCCAGTGAGGCGGTGGAGTGGACACTGATTGTAAGATCCCTGTTCCCACCGAGCAACGGATTCGGGGTACTGGCAGCGGAAGTAGCGCTTCTCGCGCGAGACAGGGGTCCCACACTCGGGGCCTCGCCCACGGATATCCGGATAAGAGACTAGTCTCGGTTGTTCCAAAACCGAACCCGAAAAAACTTCCTTTACCGGAAAGCACGGGCGATTCCACCAGGATAACTTTTTACTCTAACGTAGTCAAGATCATTTCTGATCGAGATGATCCAATTACATCTATAAGGTACTTAGTCAGTTCAAGGAAGAAACTTGCACTTGGATCATTGGGATCAACGCTTTTTTCCCCATTCAAGAGGCACAGCCGTTGATTCCTATCCATAGAACAGTTACAATCCGGGATTTATTTTTTTCTATCGTAAAAACAAAAGTTTGAGTCTCGATTTACGGATCCATCAGTCCAGCCTAACCCCATCCAATCCCATGGGTTAGCCAACCGCCCAACCACTGTAGTGATGGGATCCAATTAAAAATTTGGTTAGGTTTTGTCCCGGGTACCAAGGAAAAGAGTTCCAAGGCCCCCTAGCCGGATGTTCATGCAAAATAAAACTAGTCACACCACTCACACACCCAATATGAAATTGTCTTTTTCAACCAGATTCAACCAGTTTAAAACAATCCTTTAATAAAACCATAGTATCATTGATCACCATCTTCCAATTGATTCTTAATTTCCCATCATTCCTTCATCAGAGTATCTATGGCATCATTGGCAACTAGAACGCTCAGGAGCCGTTTCGATAGTTCCTAGCCCATAATACTTGGCAATATAATCACTTAACATGATGGACTCTCGTTGAAGATCAGCAAGATCAACCAACAGATCCATATAAGGAGCCATGGACTCATCCATTGAAGACCAGCAAGGTCAACCAACCAGATCCATGCTCGATTTCAGAAAACAACTCCAACTCTGTTCCAATATCTTCCTCGACGCACGCGTGGGTATCCTAGGCGACCCAGAGCCCGAGCACCGTATGGTCAGCACCCTCTAGGATCCTTCGCAGGTAACCTAGCGCTTCACGCATAGGCCGCTTCCTTGGCCCCTCATCCACCGTACCGGAAGCTCACCATTTTAATCGCACCGAGGCTGGTCAAGACCTCGGCCGACCTTGCTACGCGAGACGTCCTTCATTGACTCCCCGTCAGCAGTTGCAACTTTCTCATCACGACCTTAATCACAAGACGGTCAAAATGCTCCCCCCAGCATTCTTGACATAAAACAATCATTTACAGACAGCATTTACAAACAGCATTTACAAACAGTTTACAATACAATTTCTATTTTAACTTTCATTTTTCCACATTATCCCTTCTCAATCTACATTACTTATTCCATATTCCATTTATATGTATACTCATCCCATCACATCATTTCCATCTCATCACTTCAGATTCCCTCACATCACAATCGTATATTCACATCCATACATCCACAACTATATGCGTACATTCACATCTACATGCATACATCTACATCCCTATGCATACATCCACATCCACATTCACATTCACCTCTATACATCTACATCTACATGCATACATCCACCTCTACATCCACATCTACGTCTATACACCTACATCTACATGCATACATCCCCATCCACATCCACATCTACATCTATACATCTACATCTACATGTATACATATACATCTCCATTCACAACTACATCTACATGCATACATCCATATCTCCATTCCCATCTACATCTATACATCTACATCTACATGCATCCATCCACCTCCACATCCACATCTACATCTATACATCTACATCTACATGTATACATCCACATCTCCATTCACATCTACATCTATACCTCTACATCTACATGCATCCATCCACATCTCCATTTACATCCTCATCTACACATCTATTTCTACATGCATACATCCACGTCCCATGCATACATCCACCTCCACATTCACACTCACATCCATACATCTACATCTACATGCAACATCCACATCTCCATGCATAATAAAATTCTTTTAATTAATCTAGGATGATAGTTCCTAGAATATGGTAGGAATTCCTCTTTTTATACTTTGAATGAATTTATTTTATGCGTAATTTCTATAAAAATTTTGCCATAGCTCCGCTACTATGACTGATAAATCTCAATTTTTTTCTAAGGGATAAAGCTCATTATTAAAGAAATAATTAGAATGGTCTCTAATTGGATCATCAATCCATAATGGTCTCTAATTGGATCATTAAGAAAACAATTAGAATGGTCTCTAATTGGGTCATCAATCCATAATGGATTGAATCATCAATGTGCATAAACTAAAAGCATAGCAAAAAGCCATTAATTTGGCCTCAAGCATAGCTTAATCTTGGATTAAGGAAAGGCTTTATGAAAAGCTTCATTTGGATTGAGAATGGTTAATGAGTATGACCATTTCTTGAGTGAGAGAGAGAAATTACATAAAAACCATTAGAATTTAAACATAAATGGAATTTAACTTCTATAGCATTTATTAAATTATGTAACTCTTCACTACTATTCACCAATTAACTTCAATAGCATTTAAAAAACCATACCAATTAAACTTCTCAAGCTTGAGAGGGGTTGAGAAGAGAGAATCATTGAGAAATTATAGAAAGATCAAAATTCAATATACTTACCTTATAATTTGCTTGATTCTTTATTCACGGTAGAGGCCCCCAACCAATCAATTGGTTTAGTATGTTGATGGAGCCACCAATGGGGATTGAAGAAAGAGAGAAGTATCAAAACTAGTGAATTATTAAAGAATTCACAACTCTTGGCTTAGGTAGAGTAGAGTAACAATGCATAAGACACTCTATATTTTGGCTTAGGTGGAGTAGAGTAACAAGCATAAGACTCTATCTAATTTGGCTTAGGTGGAGTAGAGTGACAAAGCATAAGACTCTATCTAATTTGGCTTAGGTGGAGTAGAGTGACAAAGCATAAGACACTATCTAATTTGGCTTAGGTGGAGTAGAGTGACAAAGCATAAGACACTATCTAATTTGGCTTAGGTGGAGTAGAGTGACAAAGCATAAGACACTATATTTTTTTCAACAAGGGGAGGCTTCTATTTATAGGAAAATTTGAGCTCCTAACCAAACAAACTGATTCTAGAATTTTCCAAGTCAGTTTGGTTGAATTTGGACTAGATTTGGACCTAGTTTGGTTACTTTTTGATTCGGTTTGGTTTCATTTTGATTTGGTTTGGTTCAAGAGAGATGAGAGATAAAAATATCACATTATTTTTGAGTTTAAAACTCATTCAAGCATGTGAAATATGCACCTCCTTTAAAGAATTCCCCTTCCTTACATATGTGTCAAAATTTTATTGCTCATAGTTTTTTACTAATAAACCTTGTACATTTTCAACTCTTCATCTTATGTGAAATATGCACCTCCTTTAAAGAACTCCTCTTCCTTACATATGTGTCATAGTTTTTTTACTAATAAGCCTTGTACATTTTCAACTCTTCATCTTATGTGAAATATGCACCTCCTTTAAAGAACTCCCCTTCCTTACATATGTGTTTATTTACTAATAAACCTTGTACATTTTCAACTCTTCATCTTATGTGAAATATGCACCTCCTTTAAAGAACTCCCCTTCCTTACATATGTGTTTATTTACTAATAAACCTTGTACATTTTCAACTCTTCATCTTATGTGAGCATTTACTCATTTTTGGGTATCTTCTTTTACAAATTGGATTTATCTCCTCCCTACACATGGATTGATGCTATTGGCCCATAGGAACCTTAATTGGACCATAATCTAAAAATTTCTGAAAATCTAGACCCTTAGACTAAGGTTCTTTATACTTATTTCCATTTAATTCCAATTGCACATTGGAAAATTCTTTTTGAATTTCTATTTCAGGGAAATTTATTTTAATAAGATGAGTTAATTTTCTATCCAAAAATATTCATAATCTGAATATTCTCTCTCTAGCATATTTTCTCTCTCTAGGTTAAAACAGCCACAAACAAGATCTCTTATATTTCAGAAAAGGAATTGATTACAGAGAAATATACTAGACATCAAAAAGGGGTTGGGGGAGGAATCTTACATTCTACCCCACTTAAAAAACGCGAGATGTCCTCATCTCGCAACTTGGGATAATTTCGCAAGGTGAACGAATATGAGACTTAGAGGAAAATTTTAATCAAGATTAACCACCAAGAAAAGTCTTAAAGAGAGCAAGATTCAAAATAAGAACAAGATTTAAACTTTATTCATTCTCGGAACTTATACAGTAAAGATAGAAGAACTCTTTACACTTCCATAAGCCCGTCCATCATATGGTCACAAAAGCAGTCCTCACAAGCTGCACAAGTATAGGGTAACTCATCTATGGGAATGATTCTGCTGGTTATTGCCGCACCTATCTCAGTGGTATGAGGTGATCTAACAAAAGGACCTCTGAGAGGCAAGCCAAAAACGGGATAAAGGCATATCTTCTCATGAGGAAGAAAACACGCCAATAAGAAGACCCGCTCAGAAAACCCAAGATGCCTTGATCTCATGACGCAGTAGTATCGGGGACCCAAACCCAAAGCTTCAATAACCATGGCCAAGCGGACATTGTTACGAAAGTGCTGCTGACCCCAGGGTGTTACCCTAGTTATGTTTTGATAGGTCCGCCATTTGGTCTGCGCTACAGAAGTTCCTAGGTGAGGAAAAAGTGAGCGCTCATACTGTTCTATAAAGTCTTTCTTCACAGACTCTCTTGCGTCTTGAAGGTGAGAAATCATCAGGGATAAAACTAATTCCTGTTGCCAAGCCATGAAGGAGATTAAGAAAGAAAGGAGATTGATGGGAGTAAGATTACTGTGAGCAGCAAGTAAAAATTACGACTTATATAAAGGAAGGAGCTAGCATAACCTAGAAGCCAACGGTAACTTGCCACTGAAGTTTTACCGTCTTTCCATGATTTGAGTTTGACACATTTTTCTATAGAAGGCATTAAGAATTTTGAGATGAGGGAATAAAAGAAACTTGTAGGCTAAGTCACCTACTTTCATTGAATTCAGATATAAGGGTCACAATATCTGGGGGATAACTTCTTATACTCCCCAAGAGATAAAGGACTTCTTTTGGGCCGTACTCGAATGAAAACCAAAACCTTGGTATCCAAAACACCGATTCTCACTTCTGGACTCATTGTTCTAAAGCCTTAAAACAGGTGGGACTCCTAAGAAGTATTCTAGGGAAAGGGTCTTCCTTTTTTAAACAGAAACTTTCTTTTATTTTAGAGAGGGAATAATTATAAGATCAGAAAGGAAGATTCTTACCCCTGTATGCTTCGAATGTTGGGGAGGAATCTTACATTCTACCCTACTTAAAAAGTGCGAGATGTCCTCATCTCGCAAGGTAGAGGACAGCTCTTTTTCTTAAGATCCAATTTTATTCTGGGGTTCCTTATATTCTAGTCAACCCAACAGAACACTGGGATAAATATCCCTTATATAGAACTCATCATTAAATAACAATTCATTCAGATTATATCATTCATATCTTTAACATGATAATGGTCCATTAGACCGAGAAGTTTCCTTCGGAACATTCCTCCACGGAAATTTCAGTCAAGTAAGTTCTCAATTTGACATCCCTTAACTCGATCTACCGGTCAAGTATTAACAGTAGCAATCTGACAGCACAACCCACTAATCTCATAGTGATTTGCTGAATTCGTTATCATCTTTCTAGTTATGAATATCATCACAGGGACTCGTCCCATTCCCCCTCATTGAGGTTTCATTATATTTCAACTAATTTTTAAAAATCAACATTTTTCAATCAGCATTTTCAATCAGCATCCAAATCAATTCATCAATTCTCAAACAGAATTAAAAATCATATCAATCACATTCGAAATCATCATCTAGATAGCATTAACGCTTATAATTTCAAGTCTTAGATTTACTCGTATATACTGTCAGTAAAGAGCTGCAGTATACTCTCGGTATATACGGGTAATCACGGCCCTTGGAATTATAAGGTAAATACTATCATGTCTAGGCCTCAAGCAAGTCAGGGATTCTATATAATTGTGGTACTTCCATCTGAAGACCCAATTACCAAATTACAAGTTTCAGTTTGAATATCAAATTGTATGAATTATCTCACACAATTATAATCTTTTTGTGTCTCTTGATAAATTTTTGATATATTTGTCTTCTCAGTTGATCTTTATTAACCAAATGCTCTGATACCAACTGTAAGATCCCTGTTCCCACCGAGCAACGGATTCGGGGTACTGGCAGCGGAAGTAGCGCTTCTCGCGCGAGACAGGGGTCCCACACTCGGGGCCTCGCCCACGGATATCCGGATAAGAGACTAGTCTCGGTTGTTCCAAAACCGAACCCGAAAAAACTTCCTTTACCGGAAAGCACGGGCGATTCCACCAGGATAACTTTTTACTCTAACGTAGTCAAGATCATTTCTGATCGAGATGATCCAATTACATCTATAAGGTACTTAGTCAGTTCAAGGAAGAAACTTGCACTTGGATCATTGGGATCAACGCTTTTTTCCCCATTCAAGAGGCACAGCCGTTGATTCCTATCCATAGAACAGTTACAATCCGGGATTTATTTTTTTCTATCGTAAAAACAAAAGTTTGAGTCTCGATTTACGGATCCATCAGTCCAGCCTAACCCCATCCAATCCCATGGGTTAGCCAACCGCCCAACCACTGTAGTGATGGGATCCAATTAAAAATTTGGTTAGGTTTTGTCCCGGGTACCAAGGAAAAGAGTTCCAAGGCCCCCTAGCCGGATGTTCATGCAAAATAAAACTAGTCACACCACTCACACACCCAATATGAAATTGCCTTTTTCAACCAGATTCAACCAGTTTAAAACAATCCTTTAATAAAACCATAGTATCATTGATCACCATCTTCCAATTGATTCTTAATTTCCCATCATTCCTTCATCAGAGTATCTATGGCATCATTGGCAACTAGAACGCTCAGGAGCCGTTTCGATAGTTCCTAGCCCATAATACTTGGCAATATAATCACTTAACATGATGGACTCTCGTTGAAGATCAGCAAGATCAACCAACAGATCCATATAAGGAGCCATGGACTCATCCATTGAAGACCAGCAAGGTCAACCAACCAGATCCATGCTCGATTTCAGAAAACAACTCCAACTCTGTTCCAATATCTTCCTCGACGCACGCGTGGGTATCCTAGGCGACCCAGAGCCCGAGCACCGTATGGTCAGCACCCTCTAGGATCCTTCGCAGGTAACCTAGCGCTTCACGCATAGGCCGCTTCCTTGGCCCCTCATCCACCGTACCGGAAGCTCACCATTTTAATCGCACCGAGGCTGGTCAAGACCTCGGCCGACCTTGCTACGCGAGACGTCCTTCATTGACTCCCCGTCAGCAGTTGCAACTTTCTCATCACGACCTTAATCACAAGACGGTCAAAATGCTCCCCCCAGCATTCTTGACATAAAACAATCATTTACAGACAGCATTTACAAACAGCATTTACAAACAGTTTACAATACAATTTCTATTTTAACTTTCATTTTTCCACATTATCCCTTCTCAATCTACATTACTTATTCCATATTCCATTTATATGTATACTCATCCCATCACATCATTTCCATCTCATCACTTCAGATTCCCTCACATCACAATCGTATATTCACATCCATACATCCACAACTATATGCGTACATTCACATCTACATGCATACATCTACATCCCTATGCATACATCCACATCCACATTCACATTCACCTCTATACATCTACATCTACATGCATACATCCACCTCTACATCCACATCTACGTCTATACACCTACATCTACATGCATACATCCCCATCCACATCCACATCTACATCTATACATCTACATCTACATGTATACATATACATCTCCATTCACAACTACATCTACATGCATACATCCATATCTCCATTCCCATCTACATCTATACATCTACATCTACATGCATCCATCCACCTCCACATCCACATCTACATCTATACATCTACATCTACATGTATACATCCACATCTCCATTCACATCTACATCTATACCTCTACATCTACATGCATCCATCCACATCTCCATTTACATCCTCATCTACACATCTATTTCTACATGCATACATCCACGTCCCATGCATACATCCACCTCCACATTCACACTCACATCCATACATCTACATCTACATGCAACATCCACATCTCCATGCATAATAAAATTCTTTTAATTAATCTAGGATGATAGTTCCTAGAATATGGTAGGAATTCCTCTTTTTATACTTTGAATGAATTTATTTTATGCGTAATTTCTATAAAAATTTTGCCATAGCTCCGCTACTATGACTGATAAATCTCAATTTTTTTCTAAGGGATAAAGCTCATTATTAAAGAAATAATTAGAATGGTCTCTAATTGGATCATCAATCCATAATGGTCTCTAATTGGATCATTAAGAAAACAATTAGAATGGTCTCTAATTGGGTCATCAATCCATAATGGATTGAATCATCAATGTGCATAAACTAAAAGCATAGCAAAAAGCCATTAATTTGGCCTCAAGCATAGCTTAATCTTGGATTAAGGAAAGGCTTTATGAAAAGCTTCATTTGGATTGAGAATGGTTCATGAGTATGACCATTTCTTGAGTGAGAGAGAGAAATTACATAAAAACCATTAGAATTTAAACATAAATGGAATTTAACTTCTATAGCATTTATTAAATTATGTAACTCTTCACTACTATTCACCAATTAACTTCAATAGCATTTAAAAAACCATACCAATTAAACTTCTCAAGCTTGAGAGGGGTTGAGAAGAGAGAATCATTGAGAAATTATAGAAAGATCAAAATTCAATATACTTACCTTATAATTTGCTTGATTCTTTATTCACGGTAGAGGCCCCCAACCAATCAATTGGTTTAGTATGTTGATGGAGCCACCAATGGGGATTGAAGAAAGAGAGAAGTATCAAAACTAGTGAATTATTAAAGAATTCACAACTCTTGGCTTAGGTAGAGTAGAGTAACAATGCATAAGACACTCTATATTTTGGCTTAGGTGGAGTAGAGTAACAAGCATAAGACTCTATCTAATTTGGCTTAGGTGGAGTAGAGTGACAAAGCATAAGACTCTATCTAATTTGGCTTAGGTGGAGTAGAGTGACAAAGCATAAGACACTATCTAATTTGGCTTAGGTGGAGTAGAGTGACAAAGCATAAGACACTATATTTTTTTCAACAAGGGGAGGCTTCTATTTATAGGAAAATTTGAGCTCCTAACCAAACAAACTGATTCTAGAATTTTCCAAGTCAGTTTGGTTGAATTTGGACTAGATTTGGACCTAGTTTGGTTACTTTTTGATTCGGTTTGGTTCCATTTTGATTTGGTTTGGTTCAAGAGAGATGAGAGATAAAAATATCACATTATTTTTGAGTTTAAAACTCATTCAAGCATGTGAAATATGCACCTCCTTTAAAGAATTCCCCTTCCTTACATATGTGTCAAAATTTTATTGCTCATAGTTTTTTACTAATAAACCTTGTACATTTTCAACTCTTCATCTTATGTGAAATATGCACCTCCTTTAAAGAACTCCTCTTCCTTACATATGTGTCATAGTTTTTTTACTAATAAGCCTTGTACATTTTCAACTCTTCATCTTATGTGAAATATGCACCTCCTTTAAAGAACTCCCCTTCCTTACATATGTGTTTATTTACTAATAAACCTTGTACATTTTCAACTCTTCATCTTATGTGAAATATGCACCTCCTTTAAAGAACTCCCCTTCCTTACATATGTGTTTATTTACTAATAAACCTTGTACATTTTCAACTCTTCATCTTATGTGAGCATTTACTCATTTTTGGGTATCTTCTTTTACAAATTGGATTTATCTCCTCCCTACACATGGATTGATGCTATTGGCCCATAGGAACCTTAATTGGACCATAATTTAAAAATTTCTGAAAATCTAGACCCTTAGACTAAGGTTCTTTATACTTATTTCCATTTAATTCCAATTGCACATTGGAAAATTCTTTTTGAATTTCTATTTCAGGGAAATTTATTTTAATAAGATGAGTTAATTTTCTATCCAAAAATATTCATAATCTGAATATTCTCTCTCTAGCATATTTTCTCTCTCTAGGTTAAAACAGCCACAAACAAGATCTCTTATATTTCAGAAAAGGAATTGATTACAGAGAAATATACTAGACATCAAAAAGGGGTTGGGGGAGGAATCTTACACTGATGACCCGCCTGGGGGATAGGCCCCACACTTACACCACTGGCATGGTTGGTGAGATCATGGGTGATATGCGGCCAGTGGGATGACAGGCTGTGTGACAGCCATTCTAGAGACTGGCATAGTTATAGCGCCAGCTCATTTAGTTGGGTTCACACTATAGAGAACCCGTGTATGTATTAGTTGAGTACCTTTCATATTATTGTGTAATCTTATCTTGTATATGGTGTGTTGAGTGTTGAGTGAAGAAGAAGAAGATTTTCAGCCTCTCACCTTGTGTGTTCTCTATTAGGCTTTTGTGAGTGTGTGTGTGTGCTTGCAAGAGCTCAAGCTCTCTTCCCCCCTGCATCTCTTCAATTTTGGCCTTGGACACCTTCAACTTGGAGTCACATACACACATAATTGTGTTGCTATTTGGTGATCAACGACTTCTTTTGACATTTGATTCCAAATGTTATAGATAGTAATCTTTTCATCAACAAGGCTTATGGCCCATGGAAGAAGTGAAGATTTAAGGGAATATGGGCTTCCTTGAAGTGGATCTTCCTTGCCAACTATCTTTTTTGCGTCTTTATGTGTGAGAGTAGGAACATTTAGGATGTTTTCTAACTATAGGTATGGTAGACTTGAAGTCGATGGGAGTTCTTGGATTTTTTTTTAAATGTTCCTTGTCCTCGTTAATACATGGCTCTTCTACCTTGTCAATCTTTCTAGGTACCCATATCAGCTTTGGTGTGGCATGTTAATGGATATTCTTTGAGCATGATGATGATTTTTGAAACCACTCTTTTCTCCTAAACAAAAGACGACACCTTTTGGATTACTTACTTTTTGGTACTCAATTATGGCTTTGTTCTTGGTAGCATCCTTGGGCTATTTGTGATCTTTCTATAGTTATCCATCCTTGTGGGATTGGACCATTTCTTGAGCTTTTTCTCCTTCCCTATTTTAGAATCCACATGAATTTGTCATTTGGATTGTATTGTGGCTTAGGATATTGGCCTTAATAATCTAGACCTCTTTTGTTGAAGTTTGGTGGTTTTAAGAGACGAGATCAAGATAGCTACTAGGGCTCCGGCTGTAGCCTTTCATATCCACATTAGTCATGTTTGAGGATTTGGGGTGTATATTTTTTGAGAAAGTGAGGGGCTCCTAGAAATAGAATTTGACGACAATCTCACCCACAAACTTTGGGCTTCATCACTCTCGATATATTTCCATGGTTTCGTAGAGTTCCAGAAGTGTATATGGCCCTTGGCCCTCATCCACCGACTTTTTACCTTCTTCCTTACTCGAGGTTCCTACATGCACCTTTTCATTTTGGCCTTTCAAGGCAAACTACATCTACAAAAATTCAACCATTATAGATTTATAATTTTCCCTTAGATCCCAATCCAATAATCACCATATCCATGCAAATTGAGCATTTTAAATGGTGGAAGGATAAAACAGTACTTTTTTAACGATTCGATTTTTCAAATAATATAAACCTAAGCTAATTATTAAAGTTGCTACTCCATTACATAAATTTTCGTGCCTAATGTTGCATCTGGTAATGTCAGTGCCCTAATAAAACATCATAATGCAAGTATGTCATGTCATGCAAGACACTCAGTGGGGGGGATCTATGGGCCCTTGATGAGGAGGCCTCTATCCTAAGTGTTTTGTGCATGCATGATGTGTCATCATGCACGTGCATGGGTTCAAACAATAAAAGTGTGCCTAACACAATTCTTAAGTAATTTGTCAACCTAAAATGTTTCATGAGATTGAGCAATTAAATATCATGCGGTGCAAGAAGGGATACTATGCTTGGTCATACACTGGGCCAAGACACTTTGAGATTATCCCTTTTAGTGACTCACCGGGGTCCCCCAATCAATGAGAGATGTACCTCAGTGGATGCTTCTCCTTTTGCGAATAGTGCATGGTTGAGGACCACTCCGCCCAATTCCTTCTTTGACTTGGACTTGACTTGACTCTTATGCCTAGATTGTGTCCTGCCTAAGTGGCTTGACGTAATCTTTATGCTTGCCCCTCCATCACAAGCGATAAGACCTAGAAAGTGCACCAAAGAGAAGATGTAAGGTGCTTAGGATTTACACCTGGGCCAATTTTAGCCTTTCACCACCTGACGCTCAACTCCTATGTCCTTGGCACATTTTGGCCTTGGGCACCTTCAACTTGGAGTCACATACACACATAATTGTGTTGCTATTTGGTGAGCAATGACTTCTTTTGACATTTGATTCCAAATGTTATAGATAGTAATCTTTTCATCAACAAGGCTTATGGCCGATGGGAGAAGTGAAGATTTAAGGAAATATGGGCTTCCCTCGAGTGGGTCTTCCTTCCCAAGTATCTTTTTCGCATCTTTGGTTGTGGGAGTAGAAACCTTTAGGATGTTTTCTAACTATAGGTATGGTAGACTTGAAGTCGATGGGAGTTCTTGGATTGGTTTTTGAAATGTTCCTTGTCCTCCTTAATACATGTCTCTTCTAACTTGGACTTGCCTTTGTCGATCTTTCTAGGTACCCATATCAGCTTTGGTGTGGCATGTTAGTGGATATTCTTTGAGCATGATGATGATTTTTGAAACCACTCTTTTCTCCTAAACAAAAGACAACACCTTTTGGATTGCTTACTTTCTAGTACTCAATTATGGCTTTGTTCTCGGTAGTATCCTTGGGCTATTTGTGATCTTTCTATAGTTATCCATCCTTGTGGGGTTGGACCATTTCTTGAGCTTCTTCTCCTTCCCTATTTTAGAATCCACATGAATTTGTCATTTGGATTCTGTTGTGGCTTGGGATATTGGCCTTAATAATCTAGACCTCTTTTGTTGAAGTTTGGTGGTCTTAAGAGATGAGATCGGTAAAGCTACTAGGGCTTCGGCTGTAGCCTTTCGTATCCACATTAGTCATGTTCGAGGATTTGGGTGTATATTTTTTGAGAAAGTGAGGGGCTTCTAGAAATAGAATTGGACCGACAATCCCACCCACAAACTTTAGGCTTTATGACACTTGATAGATTTCCCTAGTTTCGTAGAGTTTCGAAAGCGTATATGGCCCTTGGCCCTCATCCACCGACTTTTTACCTTCTCCCTTACTCGAGGTTCCTACATGCATCTTTTCACTTTGGCCTTTCAAGGCATCTACAAAAATCCAACCGTTATAGATTATAATTTTCCCTTAGATCCTAATCTAATCATCACCATATCGATGCAAATTGAGCATTTTAAGTGGTGGGAGGATAAAATAGTACTTTTTTAATGATTCTGTTGTTCAAATAATATAAACCTAAGCTAACTATTAAAAATGCTACTCCATTACATAAATTCTCGTGCCTAATGTTGCATCTGGTAATGTCAGTGACCTAATCAAGCATAATAATGCAAGTATGTCATGTTGTGCAAGACACTCAGTGGGGGGGGATCTGTGGGCTTTTGATTAGGAGGCCTCTATCCTAAGTGTTTTTTGCATGAATGATGTGTCATCATGCACGTGCATGGGTTCAAACAATAAAAGTGTGCCTAAGACAATTGTTAAGTAATTTGTCACCCTAATATGTTTCATGAGATTTAGCAATTAAATATCATGCGGTGCAAGAAGGGATACTATGCTCGGTCATACACTAGGCCAAGATACTTTGAGATTCTCCCTTTTAGTGACTCGCCGGGGTCCCCCAATCAATAAGAGATGTACCTAAGTGAATGCTTCTCGTTTTGTGAATAGTGGATGGTTGAGGACCACTCCGCCCCATTCCTTCTTTGAATTGGACTTGGACTTGACTCTTATGCCTAGATTGTGTCCTCCCTAAGTGGCTTGACATGACCTTTATGCTTGCCCCTCCATCACAAGCGATAAGACCTGAAAAGTGCACCAAAGAGAAGATGTAAGGTGCTTAGGATTTACACCTGGGCCAATTTTAGCCTTTCACCACCTGATGCTCAACTCTTATGCCCTTGGAACATTTTGGCCTTGGGCACCTTCAACATGGAGTCACATGCACACATAATTGTGTTGCTATTTGGTGAGCAACGACTTCTTTTGACATTTGATTCCAAATGTTATAGATAGTAATATTTTCATCAACAAGGCTTATGGCCCATGGAAGAAGTGAATATTTAAGGGAATATGGGCTTCCCTAGAGTGGGTTTTCCTTGCCAACTATCTTTTTCGCGTCTTTGGGTGTGGGAGTAGGAACCTTTAGGATGTTTTCTAACTATAGGTATGGTAGAATTGAAGTCAATGGGAGTTCTTGGATTGCTTTTTGAAATGTTCCTTGTCCTCCTTAATACATGGCTCTTCTACCTTGGACTTGCCTTTGTCGATCTTTCTAGGTACCCATATCAACTTTGGTGTGGCATGTTAGTCGATATTCTTTGATTATGATGATGATTTTTGAAACCACTCTTTTCTCCTAAACAAAAGACGACACCTTTTGGATTGCTTACTTTTTGGTACGCAATTATGGCTTTGTTCTCGGTAGTATCCTTGGGCTATTTGTGATCTTTCTATAGTTATCCATACTTATGGGGTTGGACCATTTCTTGAGCTTCTTCTCCTTCCCTATTTTAGAATCCACATGAATTTGTCATTTGGATTCTGTTGTGGCTTGGGATATTGGCCTTAATAATCTACAACTCTTTTGTTGAGGTTTGATGGTCTTAAGAGAGGAGATCGGTATGGCTACTAGGGCTTCGATTGTAGCCTTTCATATCCACATTAGTCATGTTCGAGGATTTGGGGTGTATATTTTTTGTGAAAGTGAGGGGCTCCTAGAAATAGAATTTGACGACAGTCCCACCCACAAACTTTAGGCTTTATGACACTCGATAGATTTCCCTAGTTTCGTAGAGTTCTGGAAGTGTATATGGCCCTTGGCCCTCATCCACCGACTTTTTACCTTCTCCCTTACTCAAGGTTCTCACATGCATCTTTTCACTTTGGCCTTTACATCTACAAAAATCCAACTGTTAAAGATTTATAATTCTCCCTTAGATCCCAATCCAATCATCACCATATCCATGCAAATCGAGCATTCTAAATGGTGGGAGGATAAAACAATACTTTTTTAATGATTCTATATTTCAAATAATATAAACCTAAGCTAACCATTCAAGTTGCTACTCCATTACATAAGTTCTTGTGCCTAATGTTGCATCTGGTAATGTGAGTGCCCTAATCAAGCATCATAATGCAAGTATGTCATGTTCTGCAAGATACTATTTGGTGAGCAACGACTTCTTTTGACATTTGATTCCAAATGTTATAGATAGTAATCTATAACATTTGATTCCAAATGTTATAGATAGTAATCTTTTCATCAACAAGGCTTATGGCCCATGGAAGAAGTGAAGTTTTAAGGGAATATGGGCATCCTTGGAGTGGATCTTCCTTGCCAACTATCTTTTTTGCGTCTTTGGGTGAGAGTAGGAACATTTATGTCATGAGAATATATTTTAAGTCCTCTAGAAAAATATTATTTATCCCCTCTTGAGTAATTTGGGGACGCCTAGATTACTCTTGCGTCATGCCGGCTAGGTTAATATCGTGGGTGACACCACTATAAATATTAATACGTGCGGTATATGACGTATGTTTGAGGCCACCTATGATTATTTCAGTTAGGTTTGTATGGCAGGGTGATTCCTGGGGTACTTACGCCTGGTAGCAGGGATTTCACTGACGTAAACGAAAACATGTGAACATGTTAATAACATATGTTAATAACACAAAAAATCTTGTGATCACATGTTATATTCACAAAGCTTTCACAAGGGCCTAAAAAATTTATCTTTGTCGCGCATAAAAAATCTTCTTAGGTGGCCACTGACTTGCTATTATGTGAAGATGGTAACATGAGAACATGTGAATAACTTATTCCCATGTGTAGCCAAGCTTTTAAGGGGTTCCCAAATGGCAAGTGACCTGTTATTTTGTGAACGGTAACATGAGAACATGTGAATAACTTGTTCACATGTGTTATTATCACAAAAAATCTTGTGATCACGTGAATATTAAATCCCTGCCTGGTAGTCATGAGTTGGTGATGATTTGTGCCTGTTTAATATTTGTGGGATTAATTTAATAATTAATTGGTCTTATATTTTCAGGTAATGAAGACTATGGGAATTGAAGAGTTTACTTTGGAAGAAATGTCTTGGATCATCACATTTCATTTTTGGCAAGCATAGTAGCTTGTAACCTTATTAAATGATTTTTCCATTTTGAACTTTAGTAAAGATACATTTATTTTTGTGGAATTTATTAAAGCCTATGGCTTTATCCTAGTCCCAATTTGACACTCTATTTTTGCTAAAGAAGAGTGCCGTGCTCTCTAAAAAGCACATCTTGTATTTTGGGGACTATGGCCTAATTTTGGTGAAAAAGAAAAGCTAATAAAGAAATACTCTTGTGTGGGGAGAGGCCACGCACAAGAGAGGGGAAGATTGCACCCAATATGGTCTTTTTGGAGCTAAGTATTTTTGTTTAAGTGTTTAATTTTTCAATTGATTTGATTTAGTTGAAGCTTACAAGCAATGGTTTTTATGATTGAATTAATTCTCTACTTTTCCACAATCAATTCCTAGAATAAGATTCCGGTTGCAGTGGTATCAGAGCTTGGGCTAGGAGATTTGTGGAGAAGGTAGGAAAGGGCTTCAACTTCTCAAAAATCAAGAAAGTGCAGGAATTTATCCAGTGGACAGAAGGGTGTTTTGCAGGTCTTTACCCAAAGGTCAAAGATTCAAAACTAGATCTACTCTCAAACCCACTCACCACCCTGCAAAACCATCCCTCTTTATCAAAAAGCGGTTTTTCCAAATACTCAGTGAAATCAAAATTTGACCGTATGGATGAAATCCTTATAGCCAAAAACCTCACGGATATCTCTCAGAAATTAGAAAGCTTCAAGGATGAGTGAATCTATAATGGATGGAGCAGATTAAGCATATAAAAGCTACCAAATAAACTCTTCAAAAAGAAATCCAAGAGCAAGCGCACGGCGGCAGCCTGCCGACGCAAAAACGCGTGGGGAGAAGAATTAAAAAAAAAAGCTCAAAGTCCATAAGCCTAATCTCTCTCTTAATCCTAATCTACTCTTACTTTTCCCAATCCCCATACAAGTCACATCACTCCTTTTTGAACCTTTACTTCTCCTATTTTCAAATTTGAAGAGAAATTTCAAAGGTTTCCAAATCTGAAAATTTTTGGGTGCAGAAAAGTGATTTACAGGTTTTAAAAAGCTTGAAAATTGTCTAGAAAAGGCCAAAAAATTCCGAAATCGCTTCTGAAAAATTCTGAAAATTTCAAAAAAATATTACAGAGTTTGGGCAAGGTTTACAGTACTGTTTCAGCAGGTTTCAAAGTGCAGAAAAATTATTTCATCAACAACTCGACTAGCCCAAGACTCTTGAATCACGCGGAATCGTTCGGGATTTGTTTGAGGCGACGAGAATTCAATTCAGCCATTGAACAACGTTTTGTTCAGCTTCAACCAAGATCAAATTGCGGGAGAAAAACAAGATAAGTACTCATTTTTTGCTTTATTTATTTACATCAAATAAAGTAAAATTTTATTTATCTACATCATTTGCACAAGCACTACATGGCAGATTTGCCAATTTCGCCATCAATTCAAGAGCAACTCCTTTCTTTACAACATTAAATTGTAGAAGAAAGAGAGAAGCGTATTGAATTGGAAAGACAGCTCATGAGTCGTAGACGCAAGCGTGACTCTTCGCTATCTTTTGATGACGAAGATGACACTATTCAAAGGGCTGTAAATGCTACATTGCAAGCACAAAGGTCACAAAAAGAATCCAAGATTAGTCGGAAAGCTTTCACATTTCAAAATTATGATGGAAAGAAGGATGCTAGGGTCATTTTAGCTTGGCTTAGTCAACTAGATGACTATTTTTCTGGAGAAAAATTTTTAGAGAGTGATAAGATTAAATGTGCAGTCAATCATTTGGTAGATAATGCAGCTTTATTGTGGAGTGTAGTAAAGCAAGATCGTGACAAGCCAGATTCTTGGAAAAGATTTCAACGACTGGTTAAAAAGCACTTTTTACCCTCACAATTCAAGTCCAAAGTTAGGCACCAATGGGACACTTTGCATCAATTGGAAAAGGAAACTATGTCACAGTATGTAGAAAAGTTCTGGAATACTTTATTGCAGGTGCAGGTTGTGGATAGAGTTAGTGAGAAGGATCAAAAAAGGAAGTTCATATCGGGCCTTAGATCTACCATTAGGGCCGATGTGAATATGTTTCGACCTCATTCACTATCTTCTGCAATATCTTTGGCAACTAATTCAGAACGTAAAAATGGTTTTCCTAAAGAGATTAAAGCACATGAGGGTACTTCTTCTAAACCATTTACTAAATCTTTTTATGCTTCAAAGAAGATGTATAAACTAGGTTATGACAAAGGCAAGGACGAGGCTAAAGGCAACATGAGTACCAATAAGAAAGTCAATGGTGGCAAACCGAAGACATCTACTATCAAATGTTTCAAGTGCCACAAAGAAGGACATATAGCACCGAATTGTCCGGAGCGTACCAAGAATTCAACACCAGTAGTAGCAGCTCGAGTCAATATGATTGAAGAAGACGACAATGAAGAAGAATCATTCAAGCAAGAGGGTAATTCCGATCCAGATTACTCAGAACAAGAAGGTAAACCTCATATTCATTCTTTGCTTAAAATAAAAGGAACGATAAATGGACATGAAGTTCTTATTTTGCATGATGATGGTAGTACACATGATTTCATTTCTGAAAAGGCACTTAAATCTTCATTCTTCACCTACGCACTATAAAGTCAAGGCAGCATTTACTGGAACAAAGTATAATTGCATGCAAGAGGTGAAAGATTTGGATTTATGCATCAAACCTTTAACAGAAAAGAGGGATTTCTTAGTTGCACCTTTACAAGGGGTAGATATAATTTTGGGTATGCCTTGGAGACACAAATACAATCCTATTATAGACTATGACACTCATAGAATTTCTCTAAGGAAGGACAATGAAAATATTATCCTCCAGTGTCAAGTCAAAGGAGAAATGAGTCCTTTGTTGAGTCACACTCAAGCAAAGAGAGCTCTAAGAAAAAGAGACAAGACTTATATGGTATGGGTTAGCCAGCTTGATGCTGAGTTGGACACATCCAAAAGACCAAAGTTTGATTCTTTTATCTCCAAATTTAGTGACTGTTTCATGGAAGATCTGCCTCCAGGATTACCTAAGTCTAGGCCTGAGGATCATAGTATTGACTTATTGCCTGGAAATTCCCCGCCTTGTAGAGCTCCCTATAGAGTCAACAATTTAGAGCAAAGAGAAATCCAAAGCCAAATAGAAGACTTGCTAGAGAGAGGCCTTATTCGACCTAGTAGTTCACCTTTTGGAGCTCCAGTACTTCTTGTTAAGAAGAAGAACGAAACTTACCAAATGTGTGTAGACTATCATGCATTGAATAAGATTACTGTCAAGAACAGATATCCTATTCCTAGGGTAGATGATCTTCTTGATAAGCTTAGAGGATCAAAGGTCTTTAGCAAGATTGACCTAAAGTCTGGGTATCATCAAGTTCGTATGACTCAATCTGACATTTTCAAGACAGCTTTTAGAACCCAAACTGGTCATTATGAGTTTTTGGTTATGCCATTTGGTTTGACCAATGCTCCAGCTACTTTCAGCCGTATGATGAATCGTATATTCCTTAAGTTTCAAAGTTTTGTTATAGTGTTCTTTGATGACATTCTTGTTTTCAGCAAGGATCGACAAGAGCATGAACAACACTTGGAACAAGTGTTCAATCTTTTGAGAGAAAATGAATTGTATGTCAATCTTGAAAAGAGTTCTTTCTTTCAAAAGGAGATTGAATATTTAGGTCATATAGTGTCGGCTGAAGGGATTTGTGTAGATCCTAAGAAAATTGAGTGTATTTCTTCTTGGCCTACGCCTAGAAACATACATGATCTTAGATCTTTTCTTGGCTTATGTAGTTATTATAGGAAGTTCGTCAAGAATTTTGCTTGTATTGCTCATCCTTTGACTGAACTCCTTAAGAAAGCTAAAAATTTCAATTGGACTGAAAAGCAAGATAAATCTTTTGCAACACTCAAGAATGCTTTAACACAAGCACCAGTTCTTACACTACCCGATTTTCAAAGACCATTCTTTATAGTAGTGACTGATGCTAGTGGCAAAGGATTTGGAGCTGTTCTTATGCAAGACAACCATCCTATTGCTTATCAAAGTAGAAAGCTTAAGCCTGCAGAGCAAAATTATAGCACATATGACAAGGAATTAGCAGCAGTAGTGCATGCTTTGAAAATCTGGAAGCATTACCTAATGGGCTCTGAATTTCTCATCAAGACAGATCAACAAAGCAGTAGGCATTTGCTTACGCAGCCTCTTATTTCAGATAGGCACATCAAATGGGCATCTTTCATTCAAAGTTTCCAACCTATGATTCAATATCAACCTGGAAAAGAAAATGTTGTTGCCGATGCTTTGAGTCGAAGACCAAATATCAACAACATTTCTATAATTGAAAGTGAACCATTTGTCCTCATGAAAGAAACTTATGAAGTTGATCCAGATTTTTCTCAAATATGGATCAAATTGCGTGAAAACAATTGGACACCTCAAGGAAGTTATTCTCATAATGATGGCTATCTTTTCTTTGAGAAAAGATTGTGTGTTACTCAACCTTACAGACAGCTTGTCTTGGAAGAGATGCACCAACCACCATTTGTGGGACATAGAGGAGTTTCCGTAACACTTCACTCCAGAATTCTATTGGTCCCATTTGAAGAATGATGTAGCTAAGCATTAGGGCCAATTTGGATGAAAAAAGGGCTGTTTAGGGTTTCTCTATTCTTGATCTAAGGGTCAAGGAGGAGCCACGTGTCAAGAAGTATAGCATTTTTGTACACGTGTCAAGATCTCCTTCACTTACTTTTGGAACATTTTGCACTATTTTAGCCATAACTTTTACATATGAACTCCAAATTTAGCGCTCAAATGGTCCACAGGTGGCGCTTGATGAGCTCTATCCAATGAGTACCCATGTTGAATAGTTTTGGTAAGATCTTCATGGTCTTTTTTAAGTTGCCCCTTTTTAGATCCTTAGACAGCCCTTTTCTTGTCCAAATTGGCCCTAATGGTTTGTAGCTGAATGTAACATTTGCCAAACAATCAAAAGCTACAAAGGCAAAGCTTTAGGATTGCTTATGCCTCTACCTATTCCTGATAGACCATGGGAACAAGTGTCTATGGACTTCATTACTAGCTTCCCTACTACTTCCAGTCACCATGACATGATTTGGACAACAGTGGACAGATTTAGTAAGCAAGCCTATTTCATTCCATGTAAAAAGACACTAACTTCTCAGCAAGCCGCGAACATATTTGTTAAGCAAATTTTTGTTCATCATGGTCTACCCAAAGTGATAGTTTCTGATAGAGATTCTAAATTTTGTAGTCACTTTTGGGTTGCTCTTTTCTCAAACTTAGGCACTAAGTTAGATTTTTCCACGGCATTCCATCCGGAATCGAATGGACAAACCGAAGTTACAAATAGCACTATCTTAGATATGCTTAGAGCCTATGTTTCCCAGCAACCTAGTGCATGGGATAAGTACATACACCTACTCCAATTTGCTTATAATAATACTCCTCATACTTCAACTGGTCGAGCACCATTTGAGATTATCTATGGAAGAGCATTGCCTATTCCGGCTACTAGACTCTCTCATAAGATTGAAGCAGCTGACCAATATGTTAGAGACTTTGATCGCATTCTATCTGAAGTGCGTGATTGTATTCAAAAAGCTCAAGAGAAGTATACATCTCAAGCAAATAGGAAGCGCAAAGATTTTTCATTTCAAGAAGGTGATTATGTACTTTTGAGAATTGAAAAACGTCGATTAAAGAGTGTGGAAAAATTCCCTGCGGTGAAGCTAGCGCCTAGATATTATGGGCCATTTAAAATCCTTCAAAAGATTAATGATGTGGCCTATAGACTAGAGCTTCCATCTAATTGGAATATCCACAATTCTTTTCATATCCATCTCTTGAAACCTTTTCGAGGAACACTTCCTACTCACCCAACATATGAGGAACCACCTCTTATTGAAGGAGAGGAAGAAGTACTAGTTCCTGATGCTATCATTGACCAAGAGATAACAACAACAAGGACAGGTAATCAATACTTCAAGTATCTTTTGACTTTCAAGAATCATCCACAAGAAGATGCTAAATGGATGCCTGAGAAATTTTTCCGAGTTTACCCTGAAATTCTTCATTCTTTTCAAACCCAGCAAATCCGCAATTGAGGACAATTGCAAACTCAAGCAAGAGGGATGTCATGAGAATATATTTTAAGTCCTCTAGAAAAATATTATTTATCCCCTCTTGAGTAATTTGGGGATGCCTAGATTACTCTTGCGTCATGCCAGCTAGGTTAATATCGTGGGTGACACCACTATAAATATTAATACGTGCGGTATATGACGTATGTTTGAGGCCACCTATGATTATTTCAGTTAGGTTTGTATGGCAGGGTGATTCCTGGGGTACTTACGCCTGGTAGTCATGAGTTGGTGATGATTTGTGCCTGTTTAATATTTGTGGGATTAATTTAATAATTAATTAGGCTTATATTTTCAGGTGATGAAGACTATGGGAATTGAAGAGTTTACTTTGGAAGAAATGTCTTGGATCATCACATTTCATTTTTGGCAAGCATAGTAGCTTGTAACCTTATTAAATGATTTTTCCATTTTGAACTTTAGGAAAGATACATTTATTTTTGTGGAATTTATTAAAGCCTATGGCTTTATCCTAGTCCCAATTTGACACTCTATTTTTGCTAAAGAAGAGTGCCGTGCTCTCTAAAAAGCACATCTTGTATTTTGGGGGCTATGGCCTAATTTTGGTGAAAAAGAAAAGCTAATAAAGAAATACTCTTGTGTGGGGAGAGGCCACGCACAAGAGAGGGGAAGATTGCACCAATATGGTCTTTTTGGAGCTAAGTATTTTTGTTTAAGTGTTTAATTTTTCAATTGATTTGATTTAGTTGAAGCTTACAAGCAATGGTTTTTATGATTGAATTAATTCTCTACTTTTCCACAATCAATTCCTAGAATAAGATTCCGGTTGCAATTTAGGATGTTTTCTAACTATAGGTATGGTAGACTTGAAGTCGATGGGAGTTCTTGGGTTTTTTCTTTAATGTTCCTTGTCCTCCTTAATACATGGCTCTTCTAACTCGGACTTGCCTTTGTCAATCTTTCTAGGTACCCATATTAGCTTTGGTGTGCCATGTTAATGGATATTCTTTGAGCATGATGATGATTTTTGAAACCACTCTTTTCTCCTAAACAAAAGACGACACCTTTTGGATTGCTTACTTTTTGGTACTCAATTATGGCTTTGTTCTTGGTAGCATCCTTGGGCTATTTGTGATCTTTCTATAGTTATCCATCCTTGTGGGATTGGACCATTTCTTGAGCTTCTTCTCCTTCCCTATTTTAGAATCCACATGAGTTTGTCATTTGGATTTTGTTGTGGCTTGGGATATTGGCCTTAATAATCTAGAGCTCTTTTGTTGAAGCTTGGTGGTCTTAAGAGACAAGATCGGTATAGCTACTAGGGCTCCGGCTATAGCCTTTCATATCCACATTAGTCATGTTTGAGGATTTGGGGTGTATATTTTTTGAGAAAGTGAGGGTCTCCTAGAAATAGAATTTGACGACAATCTCACCCACAAACTTTAGGCTTCATCACTCTTGATATATTTTCGTAGTTTTGTAGAGTTCCAGAAGTGTATATGGCCCTTGGCCCTCATCCACCGACTTTTTACCTACATCCTTGTGGGATTGGACCATCCTTCCCTATTTTAGAATCCACATGAATTTGTCATTTGGATTTTGTTGTGGCTTGGGATATTGGCCTTAATAATCTAGACCTTTTTTGTTGAGGATTGGTAATCTTAAGAGACGAGATTGGTATAGCTACTAGGGCTCCGGTTGTAGCCTTTTGTATCCACATTAGTCATGTTCGAGGAACTAGGGTGTATATTTTTTGAGAAAGTGAGGGGCTCCTAGAAATAGAATTTGACTGACAGTCCCACCCACAAACTTTAGGCTTTATGGCACTCGATAGATTTCCCTAGTTTCGTAGAGTTTTGGAAGTGTATATGGCCCTTGGCCCTCATCCACTGACTTTTTACCTTCTCCCTTACTCGAGGTTCCTACATGCATCTTTTCACTTTGGCCTTTCAAGACAAATTACATCTACAAAAACCCAACTGTTATGCAATTCTCTGTGTATCTCTATTTTTATAGACTTTTGGCCATTCTTTCTTCTTAATAATGATTAATTCCTCTTAATCTCTTATCAAAAGGCCAATCCCATGTGTCTTATCCTCTTGTAAGTGATTGCTATATTCATTTGCTTTAATATGTTTCGACCAAATCGCCCAATTCGAACGAATGAACCTTACCAATATTCCCTGTATGTTTTCGTTCACATAATCCTGAGTCGGAAGATTTTTTTTCCAACAAAGAATCGCCCTCTTGTTTGGAGCTGCAAGACTAGCAGAAATTCTTGCTTCTCCGGAGCCTTTTATCTTTCCTTCCATGAATTATGATCTCACCTTTGATGTGTATATCTTTATCTTACCCTAGGGAGAGAAAGGGAGGTGAGGAGGCTGTGAGGTTTCATACAAGTGTGTTTTGATTCTAAGAAGTGACCGAAGTCCAAACCCCAACTTCGTGTCACATCTTTTGGTGGAGATGACGGGCAGGTTTTACTTAGAATTATTCTATTTTAACCTCAAGGTCCCGCATGATTTAAAAAAAAATTATTTTGAAAAAAGTAAATTTTCCTTGTTGCTACTCATCTTTTGGTACAAGATGTTCAACATTCCGGTGTTCCAAGGATCGGAAGGAGAAGACCGGGGAGTTATCCCCGAGAGTTTAACCGAGCATACCGCTTGACGAGTTGGTCTATGAAGGAGAGGGCACAAATACTTCCAGATTTCTTGGAGGGTGTGGCCTTAACTTGGCATGAGGCTCTGCTCAAGTCAAAGAAGGAATGGGGCGGAGTGGTCCTCAACCATGCACTACTCAGTGGGGGGATCTATAGGCTTTTGATGAGGAGGCCTCTATCCTAAGTGTTTTTGTGCATGCATGATGAGTCATCATGCACGCGCACGGGTTCAAACAATAAAAGTGTGCCTAAAATGTTTCATGAGATTCAGCAATTAAATATTATGCGGTGCAAGAAGGGATGCTATGCTCGGTCATACACTAGGCCAAGACACTTTGAGATTCTCCCTTTTAGTGACTCGTCGGGGAGACTCGGGGATGTACCTCGGTGGATGCTTCTCCTTTTGCGAATAGTGCATGGTTGAGGACCACTCTGCCCCATTCCTTCTTTGACTTGACTTGGACTTGACTCTGTCCTGCCTAACTGGCTTGACGTGACCTTTGTGCTTGCCCCTCCATCACAAGCGACAAGACCTCGAAAGTGCACCAAAGAGAAGATGTAAGGTGCTTAGGATTTAGGCCTGGGCCCATTTTAACCTTACGCTCAACTCTTATGCCCTTGGCACATTTTGGCCTTTGCAACCTTCAACTTGGAGTCAGATACACATATACATGTGTTACTATTTGATGAGCAATGACTTCTTTTGACATTTAATTCCAAATGTTATAAATAGTAATCTTTTCATCAACAAGGCGTATGGCCCATGGAAGAAGTGAAGATTGAAGGGAATTTGGGCTTCCCTGGAGTGGGGCTTCCTTGCCAACTATCTTTTTCACGTCTTTGGGTGCGGGAGTAGGAACCTTTGGGATGTTTTCTAACTATGTCTATTGTAGACTTGAAGTTGATGGGAGTTCTTAGATTGCTTTTTGAAATGTTTCTTGTCCTCCTTAATACATGGCTCTTCTATGTTCGACTTGCCTTTGTATATCTTTCTAGGTATCCATATCAGCTTTGGTGTGGCATGTTAGTGGATATTCTTTGAGCATGATGATGATTTCTGAAACCACTCTTTTCTCCTAAAAAAAAGACAACACCTTTTGGATTGCTTACTTTTTGGTACTTAATTATGGCTTTGTTCTCGGTAGTATCCTTGGGCTATTTGTGTGAGCTTTCTATTGTTATCCATCCTTGTGGGGTTGGACCATTTCTTGAGCTTCTTCTCCTTCCTTATTTTAGAATCCACATGAATTTGTCATTGGGATTCTATTGTGGCTTGGGATATTGGCCTTAATAATCTAGACCTATTTTGTTGAAGTTTGGTGGTCTTAAGAGACAAGATTGATATAGCTACTAGAGCTCCCGCCGTAGCCTTTCGTATCCACATTAGTCATGTTCGAGGATTTGGGGTGTATATTTTTTGAGAAAGTGAGGGGCTCTTAGAAATAGAATTTGACGACAGTCCAACCCAGAGACTTTAGGCTTTATGACACTCGATAGATCTCCCTAGTTTCGTAGAGTTCCAGAAGTGTATATGGCCCTTGGCCCTCATCCACCAACTTTTTACCTTCTCCCTTACTCGAGGTTCCTACAGGCATCTTTTGACTTTGGCCTTTCAAGGCAAATTACATCTACAAAAATCCAACCGTTATAGATTTATAATTTTCCCTTAGATCCCAATCCAATCATCACCATATCCATGCAAATTGAGCATTTTAAATGGTGGGAGGATAAAACAATACTTTTTTAATGATTCTATTTTTCAAATAATATAAACCTAAGCTAACTATTAAAGTTGCTACTCCATTACATAAATTCTCGTGCCTAATGTTGCATATGGTGATGTCAGTGCCCTAATGAAGCATCATAATGCAAGTATGTCATGTTGTGCAAGACACTAAGTGGGGGGGATCTATGGGCTTTTGATGAGGAGGCCTCTATCCTAAGTGTTTTGTGCATGCATGATGTGTCATCAGGCACGTGCATGGGTTCAAACAATAAAAGTTTGCCTATTACAATTATTAAGTAATTTGTCAGCCTAAAATGTTTTATGACATTGAGCAATTAAATATCATCTAGTGCAAGAAGGGATACTATGCTCGGTCATATACTGGGCCGACATATGAGATTCTCCCTTTTAGTGACTCGCCAGGGTCACCCAATCAATGAGAGATATACCTCAATGGGGACGCTTCTCCTTTTGCAAATCGTGCATGGTTGTTGGGGACTACTAGTCCGCCCCATGCCTTCTTTGACTTGGACTTGACTTGACTCTTATGCCTAGATTGTGTCCTGCCTAAGTGGCTTGACGTGACCTTTATGCTTGCCCATCCACCATCACAAGCGATAAGACCTCTAAAGTGCACCATAGAGAAGATGTAAGGTGCTTAGAATTTACGCCTGGGCCCATTTTAGTCTTTGACCACCTGACGCTCCTCTTATGCCCTTGGCACATTTTGGCCTTGGGCACCTTCAACTTGGAGTCACAAATACACTTAATTGTGTTGCTATTTGGTGAGCAATGACTTCTTTTGACATTTGATTCCAAATGTTATAGATAGTAATCTATAACATTTGATTCCAAATGTTATAGATAGTAATCTTTTCATCAACAAGGCTTATGGCCCATGGAAGAAGTGAAGTTTTAAGGAAATATGGGCATCCTTGGAGTGGATCTTCCTTGCCAACTATCTTTTTTGCGTCTTTGGGTGTGAGAGTAGGAACATTTAGGACGTTTTCTAACTATAGGTATGATAGACTTGCAGTCGATGGGAGTTCTTGGATTTTTTTTTAAATGTTCCTTGTCCTCCTTAATACATGGCTCTTCTAACTCAGACTTGCCTTTGTCGATCTTTCTAGGTACCCATATTAGCTTTGGTGTGGCATGTTAATGGATATTCTTTGAGCATGATGATGATTTTTGAAACCACTCTTTTCTCCTAAAAAAAAGACGACACCTTTTGCATTGTTTACTTTTTGGTACTCAATTATGGCTTTGTTCTCGGTAGCATCCTTGGGCTATTTGTGATCTTTCTATAGTTATCCATCCTTGTGGGATTGGTTTCGCCCTCTGAATGCATGCACAAAAAGGGATTATTATCCTCTACCCTTTCAAGATGAGATTTTGGATCAAGTTGCAGGTCATGAGTTGTATTCAGTGTGTGATGGATACTCTGGATACTTTCAAATCCGGATTTGTGAAGAAGATCAAAGGAAACCTCATTTATCACCCCTTGGGGAGTGTATGCCTATAGGGTGATGCCATTTGGCTGGACCAATGCACTAGCAACTTTTCAACGCTTCATGAGTCAGGTATTTGCACCTTACTTGTTGGGAAAGTTTATAAGGGTCTTTCTGGATGATTTTTGCATTTATTCAAGCTGCATGGATCACTTGGAAAAGTTGACGTTGGCCTTGCAAAATATTGATGATGCAAAAGGGTGTCTTAATCCTGGAAAATGCCGCTTGGCACGAAGGAAGGTGGTTCTCTTGGGACATGTTATCTCAGAAGAAGTCATAGAGATGGATCCTGAGAAGGTGCAGGCAATTGTGGCCCTCCCACCACCTACCAATGTAAGGGAGGTAAGGAGGATTTTGGGTAAAACAACGCATAGCATCCCTTCTTGCACCGTATGATATTTGATTGCTAAATCTCATGAAACATTTTAGGGGGGTGACAAATTACTTAACAATTGTGTTAGGTACACTTTTATTGTTTGAACCCGTGCATGTGCATGATGACACATCATGCATGCAAAAAACACTTAGGATAGAGGCCTCCTCATCAAAAGCCCATAGATCCCCCTCATTGAGTGTCTTGCACAAAATGACATACTTGCGTTATGATGCTTGATTAGGGCACTGACATTACCAAATGCAACATTAGGCACAAGAATTTATGTAATGGAGTAGCAACCTTAATAGTTAGCTTAGGTTTATATTATTTGAAAAATAGAATCGTTAAAAAAGTACTGTTTTATCCTCCCACCATTTAAAATGCTCAATTTGCATGGATATGGTGATTATTGGATTGGGATCTAAGGGAAAATTATAAATCTATAACGGTTGGATTTTTGTAGATGTAATTTGCCTTGAAAGGCCAAAGTGAAAAGATGCCTGTAGGAAACTCGAGTAAGCGAGAAGGTAAAATGTTGCTTGATGTAGGTCAAGGGCCATATACACTTCTGGAGCTCTACGAAACTAGGGAAATCTATCGAGTGTCATAAAGCCTACAGTTTGTGGGTGGGACTGTCGTCAAATTCTATTTCTAGGAACCCCTCACTTTCTCAAAAAATATATACTCCAAATCCTCAAACACGACTAATGTGGATACAAAAGGCTACAGCTGGAGCCCTAGTAGCTATACCGATCTCATCTCTTAAGACCACCAAACTTCAACAAAAGAGGTCTAGATTATTAAGGCCAATATCCCAAGCCACAATAGAATCCAAATGACAAATTCATGTGGATTCTAAAATAGGGAAGCAGAAGAAGCTCAAGAAGTGGTCCAATCCCACAAGGATGGATAACTATAGAAAGCTCACAAATAGCCCAAGGATGCTACCGAGAACAAAGCAATAATTGAGTACCAAAAAGTAAGCAATCCAAAAGGTGTCATCTTTTGTTTTTGGAGAAAAGAGTGGTTTCAAAAATCATCATCATGCTCAAAGAATATCCACTAACATGCCACACCAAAGCTAATATGGGTACCTAGAAAGATCGACAAAGGCAAGTCCAAGGTAGAAGATACATGTATTAAGGAGGACAAGGAACATTTCAAAAGCAATCCAAGAACTTCCATCGACTTCAAGTCTATCATACCTATAGTTAGAAGACTACCTAAAGGTTCCTACTCCCACACCCAAAGAAGCAAAAAAGATAGTTTGGCAAGGAAGATACACTCCACAGAAGCCCATATTCCCTTAATTCTTCACTTCTTCCATGGGCCATAAGCCTTGTTGATGAAAAGATTACTATCTATAACATTTGGCATCAATTGTTAAAAGAAGGCGTTGCTCACCAAATAGCAACACAATTATGTGTGTATGTGACTCCAAGTTGACAGTGCCCAAGGCCAAAAGGGAGCCAAGGGCATAAGAGTTGAGCGTCAGGTGGTTAAAGGCTAAAATGGGCCCAGGCGTAAATCCTAAGCACCTTACATCTTCTCTTATGTGAACTTTCAAGGTCTTATCGCTCGCTTGTGATGGAGGGGCAATCATAAAGGTCACGTCAAGCCACTTAGGCAAGACATAATCTAGGCATAAGAGTCAAATCCAACTCCAAGTCAAAGAAGGAATGGGGCGAAGTGGTCCACAACCATGCACTATTCCCAAAAGGAGAAGCATCCACTTAGGTACGTCTCTCATTGATTGGGGGACCTCGGCAAGTCACTAAAAGGAAGAATCTCAAAGTGTCTTGGCCTAGTGTATGACTGAGCATAGTATCCTTTCTTGCACCGCATGATATTTAATTGTTGAATCTCATGAAACATTTTAGGGTGACAAATTACTTAACAGTTGTGTTAGGCACCCTTTTATTGTTTGAACCCGTGCATGTGCATGATGACACATCATGCATGCACAAAACACTTAGGATAGAGGCCTCCTCATCAAAAGCCCATAGATCCCCCCCACTGAGTGTCTTTCACAACATGACCTACTTGCATTATGATGCTTGATTAGGGCACTGACATTACCAGATGCAACATTAGGCACGAGAATTTATGTAATGGAGTAGCAACTTTAATAGTTAGCTTAGGTTTATTTGAAAAATAGAATCATTAATAAAGTACTGTTTTATCCTCCCACCATTTAAAATGCTCAATTTGCATGGATATGGTGATGATTGGATTGGGATCTAAGGGAAAATTATAAATCTATAATGGTTGGATTTCTGTAGATGTAATTTGCCTTGAAAGGCCAAAGTGAAAAGATGCCTGTACGAACCTCGAGTAAAGAAGAAGGTAAAAAGTCGGTGGATGAGGGCCAAGGGCCATATACTTCTGGAACTCTACGAAACTATAGAAATATTCAAGTCTACCATACCTATAGTTAGAAAACATCCTAAAGGTTTCTACTCCCACACCTAAAGACACGAAAAAGATAGTTCGCAAGGAAGACCCACTCGAGGGAAGCCCATGTTCCCTTAAATCTTCACTTCTTCCATGGGCCATAGGCCTTGTTGATGAAAAGATTACTATCTATAACATTTGGAATCAAATGTCAAAAGAAGTCGTTGCTCACCAAATAGCAACATAATTATGTGTGTATGTGACTCCAAGTTGAAGGTGCCCAAGGCGAAAATGTGCCAAGGGCATAAGAGTTGAGCGTCAGGTGGTGAAAGGCTAAAATTGGCCCAGGTGTAAATCCTAAACACCTTACATCTTCTCTTTGGTGCACTTTCTAGGTCTTATCGCTTGTGATGGAGGGGCAAGCATAAAGGTCACATCAAGCCACTTAGGCAGGACACAATCTAGGCATCAAAGTAAAGTCCAAGTCCAAGTCAAAGAAGGAATGGGGTGGAGTGGTCCTCAACCATGAACTATTCGCAAAAGGAGAAGCATCCACTTAGGTACATCTCTCATTGATTGGGGGACCCCGGCGAGTCACTAAAAGGGAGAATCTCAAAGTGTCTTGGCCTAGTGTATGACCGAGCATAGCATCCCTTCTTGCACCGCATGATATTTAATTGCTAAATCTCATGAAACATTTTAGGGGGGGTGACAAATTACCTAACAATTGTGTTAGGCACACTTTTATTGTTTGAACCTGTGCACGTGCATGATGACACATCATGCATGCACAAAACACTTAGGATAGAGGCCTCCTCACCCCCCATTGAGTGTCTTGCACAAAATGACATACTTGCGTTATGATGCTTGATTAGGGCGCTGACATTACCAAATACAACATTAGGCACAAGAATTTATGTAATGGAGTAGCAACTTTAATAGTTAGCTAAGGTTTATATTATTTGAAAAATAAATTCATTAAAAAAGTACTATTTTATCCTCCCACCATTTAAAATGCTCAATTTGCATGGATATTATTGGATTGGGATCTAAGGGAGAATTATAAATCTATAATGCTTGGATTTTTGCAGATGTAATTTGCCTTGAAAGGCCAAAGTGAAAAGATGCCTGTAGGAACCTCGAGTAAGCGAGAAGGTAAAATGTCGGTGGACGTAGGCCAAGGGCCATATACACTCTACGAAACTAGGGAAATCTATCGAGTGTCATAAAGCCTAAAGTTTGTGGGTGGGGACTGTCTTCAAATTCTATTTCTAGGAGCCCCTCACTTTCTCAAAAAATATATAACCCAAATCCTCAAACACGACTAATGTGGATACAAAAGGCTACATCCGGAGCCCTAGTAGCTATATCGATCTCATCTCTTAAGACCACCAAACTTCAACAAAAGAGGTCTAGATTATTAAGGCCAATATCCCAAGCCACAACAAAATCCAAATCACAAATTGATGTGGATTCTAAAATAGGGAAGCAGAAGAAGCTCAAGAAATGGTCCAACCCCACAAGGATGGATAACTATAGAAAGCTCACAAATAGCCCAAGGATATTACCGAGAACAAAGCAATAATTGAGTACTAGAAAGTAAGCAATCCAAAAGGTGTCATCTTTTGTTTAGGAGAAAAGTGTGGTTTCAAAAATCATCATCATTCTCAAAGAATATCCACTAACATGCCACACCAAAGCTGATATGGGTACCTAGAAACATCGACAAAGGCAAGTCCAAGGTAGAAGAGACATGTATTAAGGAGGACAAGGAACATTTCAAAAAGCAATCCAAGAACTCCCATCTACTTCAAGTCTACCATACCTATAGTTAGAAAACATCCTAAAGGTTTCTACTCCCACACCCAAAGACGCGAAAAAGATAGTTGGCAAGGAAGACCCACTCGAGGGAAGCCCATATTCCCTTAAATCTTCACTTCTTCCATGGGCCATAAGCCTTGTTGATGAAACGATTACTATTTATAACATTTGGAATCAAATGTTATAGATTACTATCTATAACATTTGGAATCAAATGTCAAAAGAAGTCGTTGCTCACCAAATAGCAACATAATTATGTGTGTATGTGACTCCAAGTTGAAGGTGCCCAAGGCGAAAATGTGCCAAGGGCATAAGAGTTGAGCGTCAGGTGGTGAAAGGCTAAAATTGGCCTAGGTGTAAATCCTAAACACCTTACATCTTCTCTTTGGTGCACTTTCCAGGTCTTATCACTTGTGATGGAGGGGCAAGCATAAAGGTCACATCAAGCCACTTAGGCAGGACACAATCTAGGCATAATAGTAAAGTCCAAGTCCAAGTCAAAGAAGGAATGGGTGGAGTGGTCCTCAACCATGCACTATTCGCAAAAGGAGAAGCATCCACTTAGGTACATCTCTCCATGATTGGGGGACCCCAGCGAGTCACCGAGCATGTATCCCTTCTTGCACCACATGATGTTTAATTGTTGAATCTCATGAAACATATTAGGGTGACAAATTACTTAACAATTGTGTTAGGGACACTTTTATTGTTTGAACCCGTGCACGTGCATGATGACACATCATGCATGCACAAAACACTTAGGATATAGGCCTCCTCATCAAAAGTCCATAGATCCCCCCCACTGAGTGTCTTGCACAACATGACATACTTGCATTATGATGCTTTATTAGGGCACTGACATTAAAGTCAATATTAGATAAAATGGAAAAAATCCCTCAAAATGGGAATGTATTTAAAAAAATTGTTTTGGCCATAACTTGAACATGCAAACTCCAAATTTGTCGGACAAAGTAGATCTAGATTCTACTTTTCAAGATCTTTCCAATGATATGTCACATGAATATGTTTTCACAAACTTTTGGATGAGTTTACCATACCCCCACTTTTTTCATGGGAATGGGATTTTTCCCACTTTATCTGATATTGACTTATTACCAAATGCAACATTAGGCACGAGAATTTATGTAATGGACTAGCAACTTTAATAGTTTACATTATTTGAAAAATAGAACTGTTTAAAAAGTACTGTTTTTCCTCCCACCATTTAAAATGCTCAATTCGCATGGATATGGTGATGATTAGATTGGGATAAGGGAAAATTATAAATCTATAACGGTTGCATTTTTGTAGATGTAATTTGCCTTAAAAAGCCAAAGTGAAAAGATGCATGTAGGAACCTCGAGTAAGGGAGAAGGTAAAAAGTCGGTGGATGAGGACCAAGGGCCATATACACTTCTGGAACTCTACGAAACTACAGAAACATATCGAGAGTGATGAAGCCTAAAGTTTGTGGGTGGGATTTTCGTCAAATTCTATTTCTCGGAGCCCCTCACTTTCTCAAGAAATATACACCCCAAATCCTCGAACATGACCAATGTGGATACAAAAGGCTACAGCTGGAGCCCTAGTAGCTATATCAATCTCGTCTCTTAAGACCACAAAACTTCAACAAAAGGCTACAGCTGGAGCCCTAGTAGCTATATCGATCTCGTCTCTTAAAACCACAAAACTTTAACAAAAGAGGTCTAGATTATTAAGGCCAATATTTCAAGCCACAACAAAATCCAAATGACAAATTCATGTGGATTCTAAAATAGGGAAGGAGAAGAAGCTCAAGAAATGGTCCAATCCCACAAGGATGGATAACTATAGAAAGATCACAAATAGCCCAAGGATGCTACCGAGAACAAAGCCATAATTGAGTACCAAAAAGTAAGCAATCAAAAAGGTGTCTTATTTTGTTTAGGAGAAAAGAGTGGTTTCAAAAATCATCATTATGCTCAAAGAATATCCACTAACATGCCACACCAAAGTTGATATGGGTACCTAGAAAGATCGACAAAGGCAAGTCCAAGGTAGAAGAGCCATGTATTAAGGAGGACAAGGAACATTTTAAAAAAATTCCAAGAACTCCCATCGACTTCAGGTCTACCATACCTATAGTTAGAAAACATCCTAAAGGTTCCTACTCTCACACCCAAAGACGCCAAAAAGATAGTTGGCAAGGAAGATTCACTCCAAGGAAGCCCATATTCACTTAAAACTTTACTTCTTCCATGGGCCATAAGCCTTGTTGATGATGAAAAGATTACTATCTATAACATTTGGAATCAAATGTCAAAAGAAGTCGTTGCTCACCAAATAGCAACACAATTATGTGTGTATGTGACTCCAAGTTGAAAGTGCCCAAGGCCAAAATGTGCCAAGGGCATAAGAGTTGAGCGTCACATGGTGAAAGACTAAAATGGGCCCACGCGTAAATCCTAAGCACCTTACATCTTCTCTATGGTGCACTTTATAGGTCTTATCGCTTGTGATGGACGGGGAAGCATAAAGGTCACGTCAAGCCACTTAGACAGGACACAATCTAGGCATACGAGTCATGTCAAGTCCAAGTCAAAGAAGGAATGGGGCGGAGTGGTCCTCAACCATGCACTATTCGCAAAAGGAGAAGCATCCACCGAGGTACATCTCTCATTGATTGGGGGACCCCGATGAGTCACTAAAAGGGAGGATCTCATATGTCTTGGCCTAGTGTATGACCGAGCATAGTATCCCTTCTTGCACCGCATGATATTTAATTGCTCAATCTCATGAAACATTTTAGGTTGACAAATTACTTAAGAATTGTGTTAGGCACACTTTTATTGTTTGAACCCATGCACGTGCATGATGACACATCATGCATGCACAAAACACTTAGGACAGAATCCAAATGACAATTTCTTGTGGATTCTAAATTAGGGAAGGAGAAGAAGCTCAAGAAATGGTCCAACCCCACAAGGATGGATAACTATAGAAAGCTCACAAATAGCCCAAGGATACTACCGAGAACAAAGCCATAATTGAGTACCAAAAGTAGGCAATCCAAAAGGTGTCGTCTTTTGTTTAGGAGAAAAGAGTGTTTTCAAAAATCATTATCATGCTCAAATAATATCCACTAACATGCCACACAAAAGCTGATATGGATACCTAAAAAGATCGACAAAGGCAAGTCCAAGGTAGAAGATCCATGTATTAAGGAGAGCAAGGAACAGTTCAAAAAGCAATCTAAGAACTCCCATTGACTTTAAGTCTACAATAGACATAGTTAGAAAACATCCTAAAGGTTCCTACTCCCACACCCAAAGACGCGGAAAAGATAGTTGGCAAGGAAGCCCCACTCCTCCAGGGAATCCCGAATTCCCTTAAATCTTCACTTCTTACATGGGCCATAAGCCTTGTTGATGAAAAGATTACTATCTATAACATTTCGAATCAAATGTCAAAAGAAGTCGTTGCTCACCAAATAGCAACACAGTTATGTGTGTATCTGACTCCTTGATCGTTTAGGGACAAAAGATGTTATAAAGCTTCAAACTAGAAATTGAGAAATTATTATTTTGGATATTTTAAAGCTTTTTTGTGTGTGAAGGAGACATATTTTTTATGTAAAGAGATATTGTATCTACCTTGTTGCACTACATATGGAGAACAAAGCAATCCATGCCTAGAACACATTCAGATTAAGCAGTATTGTACACTGATTCTTTATAATTCTACATACAATGTCCAAAATGTAGTCTAGTGATAAGTTTTCTCACATCACAAAACAATCCAAAATTATCCAAGATACAACATTCAAGTTGTCCAAACAGGAGTTAGTGGGTGATTACAAGGCAAGGGTAGTCATTTTCCTTCACTCTCAAGGAAAATAGGACATCAATATGCAAGAAGCAAAACTCACTAGCTTGACACATGTCCCCCGAGCCAATAGCCTAACATCTCGATTGAGATACCAAGAACCACCATGCCAATATCCTCAAAGGGCTCTCATATCTCGATCACGGTCCATTTCACTAAAACACATCTCCGCCACCTAGATATCTGGATCAAGATACGAAGGCCACTTGTTATGGGAATATATTTCAAGCCCTCTTAAAAATACTATTCTACCCTCTTAGATAAATTGGGGACGCTTGGATTATCTTTGCATCAAGATAAATTATGTTAATATCATGGGTGATACCATTATAAATATTAATACGTTTGGTGGATATTGATGTATATTTAGGGTCTCCAATGTTTGTTTCAGTTGGTTTGTGTGGAGGGATGATTCTCGGGTTACTTATGCCTGGCAAACATGTGTGTGGTTATGGTTTGTATACTTATGGAATATTTGTTTCACCAATTTATTGTTGGTTATTTTAAAGGTGAAGAGAATTCCAAAGATGGAGGAGCAATTGCCACATCAAAGGTGAGATCATAGTTCATGGAAGGAAAGATAAAAGGCTACGGAGAAGCAAGAATTTCTGCCAGTCTTGCAGCTCCAAACAAGAGGGCGATTCTTTGTTGGAAAAAAATCTTCCGACTCAGGATTATGTGAACGGAAACATACGGGGAATATTGGTAAGGTTCATCCGTTCGAATTGGGCGATTTGGTCGGAACATATTAAAGATAATGAATATAGAAATCACTTACAAGAGGATAAGACACATGGGATTGGCCTTTTGATAAGAGATTAAGAGGAATTAATCATTATTAAGAAGAAAGAATGGCCAAAATTCTATAAAAACAGAGATACACAGAGAATTGCAGTTTTAATTCTATATAGACATTGCAAAATAGGATTATATAGGTGCGTAGAGCTTGAAGAGAGCTTCGCACCTATATAAAAACTTTAAAAAACGGTCAACCGAGCGAAAAGTTATGAGGATTTTACTGCAAGACTATAAAACTGCCAAAATTCACCTAAAAGTTAGCAACTTTGGGAGAAATTCTGATCATCAATGAAGTAAGGGATAGTTACATGAGTGGAAAGATCATATAAAGAGCTTCCTAGCTATATAATCAATTTTACAAACCAATACCCGAGTGATGAGTAATTACCGGTTGAAATTTGGGTATTGGACCACAAAACTGCACTTCTCTCTCTTTGCATGAAACCTCAATTTTCACATAGCCTCTTGCCTTTCATCTCCTTCATGATTCAAGATAGAGGATAAGGGTTAACATTGCTCAGCGGCAGACAATCGTAAAGATTTACCTATGGTCCCCAAAGTCTTTCCGCATGCTCATTACCGCTAAAACCATTGGTACCTCCAAAGGAGGGCGGCAATAAGGCAAGGGCTACCTTGAGAAGTCACAGGCCCACCAAGATAATAACTCCTTATCCACTTATCATGAATCATCAAAGAGGTCCAAAATTGGGTTAAGCATGAGGAGCCAATGCTAAATGAGATATTCACATGTAAAGAGAGTGTTTGAATAAGGGTTTGAAAGATAAGAGAATGGCAATGACACAAAATGCTCAATTGAGGAGGCTTCATTCATTATTTTGAAAGGGAGAGGAGAGCTATAGGTGGAGAATCACCCTCTCTTCCATTGTTACAAATTACAACATAAAAATCTTTAACCCTTCAGTGACATAAGGGTAGATGTCACCATCAATTGTCCTCTTAGGCTAAGTCTTCTATTGTTTATTAAATTGAAGACTTTTTGACTTTGAAAGTGTGATGAGATAATAGCCAAGTCTAAGTGGCATGTAGGTGGAGATCTCACTTACACATGGCGGAATTCTCCTCTTCCATGTAGGCATTCTAGAAAAATCTTTCCCAATTATGCACCTACACACACTCCTCCACATGCCTTCCACACTCCCCAACTTGTAGCCTTATGGTGAATACCATATTAATAATACAATAAAAATCCATGTGAGCATGAAGGCCCACTTTTATTTTCCACATCACTAGCCTATCTACCATACCAAAGTATTTATCAAGCATACTTGTGGCATTTACAATGTGTGCACCCTAAATCAAGTAAAACCATTATATTTGAAGATAGAATGCTGTTATCGGGGTAGCCACCAAGCCGCCGTATCACCACGCCGTTATTCCATTGTGGGGCACCATAATCTTCTTGGACAAGCTTCCACCTTATTACCATTGAGAAACCATCAAAATATGCATAAAATTAAAAATGAAAGATATCAATTTTTCATGTCACATCTTTCCCCTCCCAGCAGATCCTCCATGCTTGCCTTGGGGATCTGCTGGCCATGGTGCTCGAGGGTAAAATATCTTTAGCCGGTACTCATTGGCATGTCTGGGAACCTCCTCGCCACTTGCATCCTCTACAACATAGGTGTTATGTTTAAACCTTTGAAGGGGCCTTCCCAGCGTCGAAGAAGCTTCTTATATCTAGTCGTTTCTCCACACGGCCATCATACCTCTTTTCCTCCTAGATCAAATAAAACTACCCCCCATCCCCACATTGCCTGGAAGGGCTAAAGGCTCCATCAAAATGCATAGTGAAAGCAGTTGGTGGTGTCTCCAAATCTTCATATACTTCTTCCTTTGCTCCTATTCCTTCTTCCTCTTCCTTCCTTGTAAGCAAATCGGCAAGAGAGGCCCTAGTGGTGTTTTCTATCATAAAAGTGAAAGAGAATTCTTGAAGCTCACAAATCCACTTTGCAAACTTCCCTCCTGTAGGATTGGGTTTGCGGACCAAGAATTGTAAAGAAGGTTGAGATGTGAGGAAAAAAAAAGGGCGAGGTAACAAGTATGACCTGAACTTTTTTACCAAAAACAAGAGACAAACCACCTTTCTCCATTTCACCATACCTCTCCTCAGCATCAGTCAGTTGATGGCTTGCATAATACAGTAGTTGCATATGCCCTTGCTCTCCCTTTTGCAAGAGTATAGCACCCACTGAATGTGATGAGACACTTGGGTTCACATAAAAGTCCTCCCCCCACCTAGGAGGCTGCATAATTGGACTTTGACTCATGCATTCCTTGAGCAAACAAAAAGATTGAATTTGATCGGGTCCCCATTGGAAAGAAACATTCTTCTTTGTTAACAGATTTATAGGATACATCTTCTCAGAGAACATGTACATACACTAGGCTAAGACACTTTGAGATTCTCCCTTTTAGTGACTCCCCGGGGTGTCCCCTAATCAATGAGAGATGTACCTCAGTGGATGCTTCTCCTTTTGTGAATAGTGCATGGTTGAGGACCACTCCACCCCATTCCTTCTTTGACTTGACTTGGTTTTGACTCTTATGCCTAGGTTGTGTCCTGTCTAACTGGCTTGACGTGACCTTTGTGCTTGCCCCTCCATCACAAGCGACAAGACCTTGAAAAGGACAAGCTACTGCACATCGGATTCATTATCCAATCGATTGGACGATGTGGTTGTCCCCGATCGTGATCGTCCCCAAGAAGAATTCAAAGCTCAGGATCTATGTGGACTATAAGAAGCTAAATGTTGCTACAATCTTAGTGTTATGAGATTGACAGGAAACATTATAAGGTCAGACTAGAAAAGAATATTTATATGCAAAAGTTTTGCACAATAAGGTTTAGGGGATTTTTACATAAATACATTTATAAAAGGAATTTTTTAAATCAATTTTGAAAAAAATCCCGTAATTCTATAAAGAAAAAGGGATCATTTTGTTAATTAAAATTCAGAGCTAATGGGGTGTAAGATCCTCCAGCCTTCGAGATATACAGGAGTAAGAATCTTCCTTTTTGATCTTATAATTATTCTCTCTCTAAAATAAAAGAAAGATTCTGTTTAAAAAAGGAAGAACCTTTTCCCTGAATACTTCTCAAGAGTCCCACCTGTTTTAAGGATTCAGAACAATGAATTCAGAAGTGAGAATCGATGTTTTGGATATCAAGGTTTTGGTCTTCATTCGAGTATGGCGCAAAAGAAGTTCTTTATCTCTTGGGAAGTATAAGAAGTTATCTCCCAGATATTGTGGACCAAAGAAAGTAGGTGATTTAGCTTACGAACTTCTTTTATCTCCTCATCTCAAAGTTTTGAATGCCTTCTATAGAAAAATGTGCCAAACCCAAATCATGGAAAGACAGTAAAACTTCAGTGACAAGTTACCGTTGGCTTCTAAGTTATGCTAGCTCCTTCCTTTATATAAGTCGTAACTTTTACTTGTCGTTCACAGTAATCTTACTCCCATCGATCTCCTTTCTTTCTTAATCTCCTTCATGGCTTGGCAACAAGAATTAGTTTTATCCATAATGATTCCTCACCTTCAAGACGCAAGTGAGTCTGTGAAGAAGGATTTTATAGAACAGTATGAGCGCTCACTTTTCCCTCACTTGGGAACTTCTGTAGCTCAGACCAAATGGCGGACCTATCAAGACATAACTAGGGTAACACCCTGGGGTCAGCAGCACTTTCGTAACAATGTCTGCTTAGCCATGGTTATTGAAGCTTTGGGTTTGGGTCCCCGATACTACTGCGTCATGAGATCAAGGCATCTTGGGTTTTCTGAGCGGATCTTCTTACTGGCGTGTTTTCTTCCTCATGAGAAGATATGCCTTTACCCCGTTTTTGGCTTGCCTCTCAGAGGTCCTTTTGTTAGATCACCTCATGCCACTGAGATAGGTGCGGCAATAACCAATAGAATTATTCCCATAGATGAGTTACCTTATACTTGTGCAGCTTGTGAGTGCTGCTTTTGTGACCATATGATGGACGGGCTTATGGAAGTGTAAAGAGTTCTTCTATCTTTACTGTATAAGTTCCGAGAATGAATAAAGTTTAAATCTTGTTCTTATCTTGCTCTCTTTGAGACTTTTCTTGGTGGTTAATCTTGATTAAAATTTTTCTCTAAGTCTCATATTCGTGCATCTTGCGAAATTACCCTAGTTTGCGAGATGAGGACATCTCGCGTTTTTTAAGTGGGGTAGAATGTAAGATTTCTCCCCCACCCCCTTTTTGATGTCTAGTATCTTTCCCTGTAATCAATCCCAGAAATATAAAGACCTTGTTTCTAACTATTTTAACCTAGAGAGAGAAAATATTCTAGAGAGAGAATATTCAGATTTTGAATATTTTTGGATAAAAAAATATCTCTTATAATTAAGATGAATTCCCCTGAAACAGAAATTCAAAAAGAATTTTCCAATGTGCAATTGGAATTAATTGAAAATGTGTATAAAGGACCTTAGCCTAAGGGTCTAGATTTTCAGAAATTTTTGGATTATGGTCCAATTAAGGTTCCTATGGGCCAATAGCATCAATCCATGTGTAGAGAGGAGATAAATCCAATTTGTAAAAGAAGATACCCAAAAATGAGTAAATGCTCACATAAGATGAAGAGTTGAAAATGTACAAGGTTTATTAGTAAAAAAATATGAGCAATATTAAAAATATGAGATATTTTGGGTATCCAAAAATGAGTAAAAAGATATTTTGGGTATAATGATTCCATTTTGACACATATGTAAGGAAGGGGAGTTCTTTAAAGGAGGTGCATATTTCACATAAGATGAAGAGTTGAAAATGTACAAGGTTTATTAGTAAAAAACCTATGACACATATGTAAGGAAGAGGAGTTCTTTAAAGGAGGTGCATATTTCACATAAGATGAAGAGTTGAAAATGTACAAGGTTTATTAGTAAAAAACTATGAGCAATATTAAAAATATGAGATATTTGGGTATAATGATTCCATTTTGACACATATGTAAGGAAGGGGAGTTCTTTAAAGGAGGTGCATATTTCACATGCTTGAATGAGTTTTAAACTCATAAAAATTGAGATATTTCATCTCTCCTCTCTCCTCATTCAAGTCTAGTTCCAAAAAGTTAGCTTAACTGACCTAAAAATGGTCAAATATTGACCAAACTGATTTAGAAAATTCTAGAATCAGTTTGTTTGGTTAGGAGCTCAATTTTTCCTATAAATAGAAGCCTCCCCTTGTTGAAAAAAAATATATAGTGTTTATGCATTGTTACTCTACTCCACCTAAGCCAAGAACTATGAATTCATTAAAAATTCATTGGTTTTTGGCACTTCCCTCTTTCTTCAATCCCCATTGGTGGCTCCATCAACATACTAAACCAATTGATTGGTTGGGGGCCTCTACCGTGAACAAAGAATCAAGCAATTTGTAAGGTAATTAGTGAATATTGATCTTTTCTATAATTTCTCAATGTTTCTCTCTTCTCAACCCCTCTCAAGCTTGAGAAGCTTAATTGGTATGGTTTTTAAATGCTATTGAAGTTAATTGATGAATAGTAGTGAAGAGTTACACAATTTGATAAATTCTATTGAAGTTAATTGATTAATGATAGTAAAGAAGTACATAAATTTTCATTTATGTTTAAATTCTAATGGTTTTTATGTAATTTCTCTCTCTCACTCAAGAAATGGTCATACTCATGATCCATTCTCAATCCAAATGAAGCTTTTCATAAAGCTTTTCCTTAATCCAAGATTAAGCTATGCTTGAGGCCAAATTAATGGCTTTTTTCTATGCTTTTAGTTTATGTATATTGATGATTCAATCCATTATGGATTAATGATCCAATTAGAGATCATTTTATTTATTTCCTTAATGATAAGCTTTATCCCTTAGAAAAATTGAGATTTATCAGTCATAGCAGCGGAGCTATGGTAAAATTTTTATAAAAATTATGCATAAAATAATTTCATTCAAAGCATAAAAGAGGACTTCCTACCATATTCTAGGAATTATCATCCTAGATTAATTGAAAGAATTTCATTATAATCATGGAGAAATTGAATTTTTATATTATGCATAAAGGATAAGTTTTTATATCAAAAGTGTTATTTTTACCATTTTTATTTCATGCATAGAAGTATGCATAATGGATAAATTTTTATATCAAAAGTGTTATTTTTACCATTTTTATTTTCATGCATAGAAGTATGCATAATGGATAAATTTTTATATCAAAAGTGTTATTTTTACCATTTTTATTTTCATGCATAGAAGTATGTATAATGGATAAATTTTTATATCAAAAGTGTTACTTTTATCAATTTTTATTTTTCATGCATAGAAGTATACATAAAGGATAAATTTTTATATCAAAAGTGTTATTTTTATCTTTTTTATTTTCATGCATAGAAGTATGCATAAAGGATAAATTTTTATATCAAAAGTGTTACTTTTATCATTTTTATTTCATGCATAGAAGTATGCATAATGGATAAATTTTTATATCAAAAATGTTACTTTTATCATATTTGAATTTCATGCATAAAGGTATGCATAAAAGTTGATTATTTTATTATAAAAGTGTGACTTTTATCATAATTGAATTTCATGCATAGAGATATGCATAAAAGTTGATTATTTTATTATAAAAGTGTGACTTTTATCATAATTGAATTTCATGCATAGAGATATGCATAAAAGTTGATTATTTTATTGTAAGAGTGTTACTTTTATCATATTGGATTTCATGCATAGAGGTATGCATAAAAGATATTCTTTTTATACTAAAAGTGTGATTTTCATCATAAATGGATTTTATGCATAACTTAGATGCATAAGAGAAATTCTTTTATTCTAAAAGTGTAATTCCTACCAAATTGAAATTATGCATAAGAAGATGCATAGAAGTTTGATTTTTAATTCAAAGTGTCATTCTCATCTAAATTGAATTTATGCACAAGAAGATGCATAAAAGAATAAGATTTCAATTCAAAAGCGTTATTCTCATCCAAATTGAATTTATGCATAGGAAGATGCATAAAAGATGAATTTTTAATTCAAGAATGTCAATTCTCATCCAAATTGAATTTATGCATAGGAAGATGCATAAAAGATTGAATTTTAATTCAAAAGTGTCATTTTCATTTAAAATGAAATTATGCATAGGAAGATGCATAAAAGATTGATTTTTACTTCGAAGATATTAATCTCCTTAAATGGAATTTATGCATAAATAAATGTGTAAAGAAATCTTATACCAAATATAAGAATTCTCTTGTATTCTATAAATAGATATGAGATGTGATAGGATGTGATAAGAGGTGTATAAGATGTGATAAGAGGTGATAAGATACTTCTGAAATAAGTTAAGAGGTGATAAGATGAATTAAGATGTGATAAGATGTGTATGGGATGAGGTAAGAAGTGTATGTGATAGGATAAGATGTATATGGGTTGTGATAGGGCGAGAATGGATGTGATGTAAAAGATTAGATGTGAAGGCATATGGGGTTATATGAATGGGAATGTGGAAATGGATGTATGTATGTGGATGTGTGGATGTGGAGATGGGAGTGTGGAGCATTTTGATCGTATTGTGATTAAGGTCGTGGAGACCTAACTGATAAAGTTGCAACTGCTGACGGAGAGTCAATGGAGGACGTCTCGCGTAGCAAGGTCGGCCGAGGTCTTGACCAGCCTCGGTTTGATTTAAATGGTGAGCTTCCGGTACGGTGGATTAGGGACCAAGGAAGCGGCCTATGAGTGAAGCGCTAGGTCACCTGTGAAGGATCCTAGAGGGTGCTGACCATACGGTGCTCGGGCTCTGGGTCGCCGAAGATACCCACACGTGCGTCGTGGAAGATATTGGAATAAGGAATAAGAGTTGTTTTCTGAAACCGGGCATGGATCTGGTTGATTGACCTTGCTGGTCCTCAACGGATGAGTCCATGGCTCTTTTATATGGATCTGTGGGTTGATCTTGCTGATCTTCCACGGAGATTCCATTCTATTATATGAATATATTGCCGGTTACTATGAGTTAGGAACTATGGAAAAGGCCGCTGAGTGAACAGGTGGTGAGCGTTCTGGTTGCCAATGATGCCATAAGTATACCGATGAATGAATGACTGGAAATAAGGATTCAACTAGAGACTATGAGGATTGTCATAAGTGACATAATGGTTTCATTAAAGGATTGTTTTAAAGTTAGCTGATGCTAAGAAAAAGGCAATTTCATATTGGGTGTGTAAGTGGTGTGACTAGTTTTATGTTTGCATGAACTTCTGGCTAGGGGACCTTGGAACTCTTTTCCTTGGTACCCGGGACAAAACCTAACCAAATTCTTAATTGGATCCCATCACTACAGTGGTTGGGCGGTTGGCTAACCCATGGGACTGGATGGGGTTAGGCTGGACTGATGGATCCATAAATCGAGACTCAACTTTTGTTATTACGATAGATAAAGTAAATCCCGGACTGTAATTGTTCTATGGATAGGAATCAACGGCTGTGCCTCTTGAATGGGGACAAAAGCGTTGATCCCAATGATCCAAGTGCAAGTTTCTTCCTTGATCCGACCAAATATCTTATAGATGCAATTGGATCAGTTTGATCAAAAATGATCTTGACTACGTTAGAGTAAAAAGTTATCCTGGTGGAATCGCCCGTGCTTTCCGGTAAAGGAAGTTTTTCTGGGTTCGGTTTTGGAACAACCGACGGATTAGTCTCTTATCCGGATATCCGTGGGTGAGGCCCCGAGTGTGGGACCCCTGTCCCGCGCGAGAAGTGCTACTTCCGCTACTAGTACCCCGAATCCGTTGCTCGGTGGGAACAGGGATCTCACATGGGGTTTTTTAAATACCACTTGAACGCACATGATACATAGGATTTCTTAGTACTGCAGCCCTTGAGGGAAGCCCAAAGGCCACAGAAGTACACACCCCATTCTAGCGGTAGTTCAAGAGGCATTGGAGAGTGAAAAGACCATGCCTAGCAAATGAAAGGTCAAGGTACTTAAGTTGGAAGGTCATGCATCACTTAGGCCTATATAACCATGTGTTTAGTGTCCATTTGGGATATGGTTGGGTGGAGAATCAAAGTTCTAGTCTTACAACTCTAGTCTTACAAGAGGTAGCTTTACCTTAAGGATCTAGAGTAGTGCATCGTGTGTTTCATGTTAGTAGACTGAAATGCAAGATAGGAAACAATGACAATATAACTCGAAAAGAAGCAATAGTTGATTTCATACAACCACCTATTCTTCCACATGATCTTGAAAAGATTTTCAAATATCAAGAAAAGAAATTTGTGTTTAAAGAATGTCTGGTAAAGTGTAAAGATAGAGTGGCTAAGGTTTCCCTGAGTTTGTTTTCGAGGACAAAAACTTTTCTTTCAAGGGGGAGGAAATGTTATGAAACTAGTAAGAAACACTATAAGGTAAGACTAGAAAAGATTATTTGTATGTACAAGGTTTGCATATAAAAGGTTTAGGGGATTTCAAAGTGGAAATACCTCAAGCAATAGTTAATAGGAATTAAGGTTAAAGTAAAAGGGATGTAGATGGTGCACAAGGAAATCCCAAAGGCCAAAGAAGTAGGCGCCCCCTTCTAGGGGTAGTTGAGGTGGCATTGGAGACTAAAAAGACCATGCCTAGCCAATGAAAGGTTAAGGGGCTGAAGTTGGAAGGTCATGCATAACTTAGGCCTATATAACCATGTGTTTAGGGTTCATTTGGGATATGGTTTGGTGGACAATCAAAGTTCTAGTCTTACAAGTCTTCAAGCTTATAATGCAAGAAGCATTACAATCAGACCTCGTTCACAGACTCCATGTTGGATGTAATCGCTGGCCATAAGACGTATTCATTTTTGGATGGCTTCCATGACTACAATTAAGTCCAAATGGCACCAAAAGATTTCAAAAAGATGGCCTTTCATCACCGAATGGGGTTCCTTTGTATTCAATGTATTGACCTTGGGGCTCAAGAATTCTCGAGCAGCATTTCAGACTGGTTCAAGAAAGTTTTACCAAACATTTGACAAGCTTCATGCGAGTATTCATTGAGGACTTCAGTGTCTTTGGGAAATCATGCCAACACCTGATGCACCTGGACATGTTGCTAGTCAAAATGATGAGGTTCCAAAGTGAGCTTAAATCCCAAAAAATGTGCATTTGTTAACCAAAGTGGTATGCTCCTTGGCCACATAGTGTCTCTAGAATGCATTGCAATCAACCCAACCAAAGTTCAGGTGATTCGGAAAGCTTCAATTCCAACTTGTGTGAAGGAGCTAAAAAGATTCTTGGGGCAAGTCAGATGGCATAGGCATATACTCCGATATCTAGGTGCACGTAGCATTCCCACTGAACCATCAAATGGCACAAACCAAATGTTGCAGGTATATATTTTATCATATTTTTTATGAATTAATAATCTTATAAAAATATGTTTAATTTAATTTGTGCAAGATTCAATTAAATGGAATATGCAAATGGGCACAAGATTAATGTATAGGTGTAAATATGCACATAGTCATTCATGTAACAAGGCCCACTAGCAATTATATATTGTGCAAGGTTTATTTTTGATGAAATGCTTTAAAAGCATTGGACTAAGGTTCAATTTTGTAAAAAAAGCCCAATTTTGGAAAAACTATGCTATTTATGGCTCCAAGGGCTTGTTGCCATACATATATAGGCAGTGATGTGTGTGAACACACTTAGGACCGCCGGGGCACTTTTTCCCTCTTTAGGAGGTTTTTTTCCCCGGCTTATATATACGCCCATCCTTCTAGGGCTAACTTATCTTTTGTACATTGACACAATCTAATACACTTTGTGTTGTGTGCATTCTTGCTTTTTCTTCTCCAAGCTTTGTGTGCTTTCCTGCAACCCTAATTCCAACAATTGGTATCAGAGCAGGCATCGGCTTCCAGGGCTACAGTGCCAGCACCCTCCGACTCATGTTCTCCGATTGAGGTGAGCTTTCACGATCGCTTGCAAGTCTTTATCCTCTCAGAAATCGCATCTGAGGTCGTTTCGGGCTCCGTTTTTGCATTGCAAGTTCTGATGCTTTACCTGAGACATATCAGACTTTTGCTTCCACGTGGAGACTTCTTACTGAGGACAGACCTGATGCTGTCAAGTATGATACTTTAGTCAACAAGCTCTTGCAAGAAGCGCAGTCTAGGCAAAACAGGGTGGCTAGGCAGCGTGCAGTTGATCAAGCATTTATTGCTACCCACAACAGCAGAGAAGAAGTGGTAAGGGAGTCCCTTCCACTGTTTCTTCTCCTATTAGTAGGTCTGCAACTTCTTCTCCTTCCACAGGTAGCAACAATAAGTCTGAGAAGGCTCTTGATAAAGGCAAGAAAAAGACTAGGTGCAACTATTGTAAGGCAAATGATCATGTCATTAAGAATTGCCCTAAGCTAAAGGCTAAAGAGGCAAAGAAGAAAGAGTCAAATGCAGCCACAATAGCGGATGCTTCTACAAAGGCAAATTCTGTAAATGTTGTGCAGGATACAGAATGGGCGTTTAGCGTGTATTGCCAGTATGACCCATCTGTACATGATGCATGTTTGGCAGTTTCTGTTGACTCCCATGTTTAGTATTTTGACAGTGGTGCTACAAAGCACATTACCTTGCATCGTGATATGTTCACTTCTCTTGAGGCTGTCCCTAATGGGAATACTGTCACATGTACCAATAATGCTTCTTACCCAGTGAAGGGCATTGGTAAAATTATGCTTACTGCTGCAAATGGCAGCGCTTTCACACTTTCAGATGCTTTGTATGTGCCAGGGATAAAGAAGAATCTATTGTCTGTCTCTGCGCTTGCTAGACTTGGACTTGTAGTCAAATTTATGGATGATAGATGTACTGTTCATGATTTGACTTCTGGTGATACGATTATTGTATCTGGCACCTTGTTTCGTGGGCTGTATAGGATCAATTCTTATGACAAGTGTGTGGAAGATTCAGCAAATGCAGTTTTTGATGAAAAGGCAGTTTCAGATGCAAAACTATGGCATGCTCGTTTTGGTCATCTGAACTTTGCTGGTTTGCTGCGTTTGTAGAAATTTGATATGGTTGCTTCATTGCCCCCTCTTGAGGCACCATTGAAACATGTTTGTGAAGGCTGTATTTTGGGCAAAATGCAGCATTCTACGTTTCCAAAGGATGGTTCTGTGCGGGCCAATCGCAAATTGCAACTTGTACATAGTGATGTATGTGGGCCTATGCAAACTCCGTCATTTGGTAAACACTTGTACTTCGTGACTTTCATTGATGATTACTCAAGGCATGCATGGGTATATCCACTGAAGGCAAAGTCCGAAGTGTTTTTGTGCTTCAAACAGTTTTTGCTTATGGTTGAAAATGTATCCAATTGCAATGTGGGCACCCTCCGTTCTGATCAAGGGGGGGAGTACATGTCTAAAGAGTTTGATGCATTTCTGGCTAGTCGTGGGATAAAGTCCGAAGTGTTTTTGTGCTTCAAACAGTTTTTGCTTATGGTTGAAAATGTATCCAATTGTAATGTGGGCACCCTCCGTTCTGATCGAGGGGGGGAGTACATGTCTAAAGAGTTTGATGCATTTCTGGCTAGTCGTGGGATAAAACACCAATGTACAGTATACCCCTCAGCAAAATGGTATTGCTGAGAGGAAAAACAGGTCACTTATGGAGATGGCACGATGTATGGTCAAGAGCCAAGCTTTGCCACATGCGTTTTGGCTTGAGGCTGTCATGTGTGCTGCATATGTACTCAACAGGTGTCCCACTAAGGCCTTGCAGTCTATTACTCCATATGAAGCTTGGCATGGTAGGAAGCCTTCTATTGGTCACTTGCGTGTCTTTGGTTGCTTGGCCTATGCTTTAGTGCCTGTGCAACAACGTAGAAAATTGGATGATAAGGCTGTCAAATGCATTTTTGTTGGTTACAGTGCTGGAGAGCAAGGGTTACAGATTGTATCATCCGCAGTCAAAGCGTATCTTGATTAGTCGAGATGTCTTTGTGAAAGATGCTGTGCAGCCTTTGTTAGCATGTACCAAAGAGACACGTGTCAGCTCACGGGATGTATTTGATACATTGTTGCCTCTATTTATAGGTGGGATTTCAAATGTAAGTCCTAATGAGGCAAATATTCAGCCTATGCAGATTTCAAACAACATCATAGATCAGTCTATTTCTGATGCAGATTTACAGGATATAATTCATGAGGATAGGGCTGAAAATGAGCAGGCTAGAGGTATGCCTAAATGGCTGATACAAACCTTGCGTGATAGTAAAATTGATGCACCTATGTCTAGTCGTACTCGTTCAGGTTTTCAGCATGCCTCTTATGCATCAGATTGTTATGCTTTGGCTGTGTCTAGTATGTGTGAAGAGGAAGAACCTCTTTCATTTGATGAGGCACAAAAATCAGAAAATTGGTTGGCTGCAATGCAAAGTGAATATGATGCCATAATGAAGAATGGTACATGGTCTTTGTGTGATTTGCCTATTGGTAAAAAGGCCATTAGATGTAAGTGGGTGTATAAGTTGAAACGAAATCCAGATGGTAGTGTTGATCGCTATAAAGCTAGACTTGTTGCAAAGGGTTATGCTCAAGAAAAGGGCATTGATTTTGATGAGACCTTTGCTCCCACTTGTCGTATGACTACCATTCGTAGCATTTGTGCATTGGCAGCTCATAATGGTTGGAATGTACATCAGCTAGACCTAAAAACTGTGTTCTTGAATGGAGATTCGCATGAGGAGGTGTATGTATCGTCGCAGCCTCGTGGTTTTTTTCAAAGAGGGCACGAAAACAAAGTGTGCAGGTTGAAAAAGGCTTTATATGGTTTAAAGCAAGCTCCACGAGCTTGGTATAAAAAGATACATGCATATTTGACTGCACATGGTTTTCAGAATAGTCCAACAGAAAGCACTTTGTATGTTAAACGTGTGGATGATGTACATCTAATCATTGCTCTCTATGTCGATGACATGCTGCTCACAGGACCAAATGAGAGTCATATTGCTGATTTTAAGGCTGATTTGAATGCCTCTTTTGAAATGTCAGATTTGGGGCATTTGCATCATTATTTGGGGATACAATTTAAGCAGTGTGATGGAGGTATTGCTTTGTGTGTCAGACAAAGTATATTGAGACATTGTTGCGGAGATTTGGCCTTGAAGACTGCAAGCCTATTGCTACTCCAATGGAGACAGGTTTGAAGTTGAGTCTTCATGATGCTGGAGATCACTTTGATGTCACACTCTATCAGACAACTGTTGGTTGCCTCATTTATGTATGCATTACGAGGCCGGACATTCAGTTTGCAGTCTCACAGGTGAGCAGGCTTATGCATAGCCTAGGGTCTCAGCATTGGAAGGCAGTTAAATGCATCTTTCGATACTTGAGTGGCACTATACATCTTGGGTTGTTTTATCCCAAGGGGGGATCATTGCTGCCAGATTTACATGCTTTTTCGGACTCAGATTGGGCTGGTTGCTATGACATAAGAGTGTCCACAAGTGGTTTTTGTTTCATGCTCGGTAGCTCATGCATATCTTGGTTGAGCAAGAAGCAACCTACTGTGGCCACTTCTAGTTGTGAAGCTGAGTACAGGGCAGCTTTCACACCTACAGTTGAGTGTGTGTGGCTCAGACGGCTTATGGCTAACTTGTATTGGTATCTTCACTGACAGTCAGAGTGCATTGGCAGTTGCGAGAAACCCAGTTTTTCATGCTCGCACAAAGCACATTGAGGTGCATTATCACTATGTCAGGGAGAGACTCTCAGCAGGAGAGATCAGCTTGGCCTATGTGCCAACACAGGATAACCTCGCCGATCTTTTCACAAAGGCGCTTCCTCGTGAGAAGTTCGAAGCTTTCCGCAAAGCTTTGGGCTTGCTCCCCTTTGTGGACTGATCTACTTCGGGCATGGCACTCCCCTATACATGAGTGCAAGCTCTCATTCACACCATCACTCCCAGTGGGGATTTGTTGCTATATATATATAGGCAGTGATGTGTGTGAACACACTTAGGACCGTCGGGGCACTTTTTCCCTCTTTAGGAGGTTTTTTCCCCCGGCTTGTATATACGCCCATCCTTCTAGGTCTAACTTATCTTTTGTACATTGACACAATCTAATACACTTTGTGTTGTGTGCATTCTTGCTTCTTCTTCTCCAAGCTTTGTGTGCTTTCCTGCAACCCTAATTCCAACAGGGCTAAAATTATTAATATGATTTAAATACTACATGTGGTAGTGGAGCCACACACGTCGTCGCGGGGGAGATTGCGCCCAATCTTGTCTTGATGGTGGTGATGTTATTCTTTCTTTCTTGCCTTATGTTATGTTATGTGAATTGATTTCAATAGAATTAAAGGCTTTGTTTTAAATTTTTGATATATTTTATGAGTTTTGAATTATTTCTTCAAGAAGATTAAAGGGTCGCGTATGACAGTTGTATTAGAGCTTTGCTTTAATTTAATCTTCTTGAAGGTGGTCAAAAACTTGTGGACAAAGAGGTGAAAGAAACAAAAACAGAGATGATTTTGGTAAATTTTTTTGAATTTAAATTGAAGAAGAACACATTTATGGATTTATATTTATGCATGGTTGAAAGAAGGCTTGTTTTTAACCATTGGGTAATCAATCTCCATCAATCTATTGCCCAAAGGGAAAAACTAGGTGGAAAACCATTAGTGGGTTTTCCAAAACCACCTTCCTCAACTCTCATCCTCTTCAAAATCTGTCCGTACGGATTGAATCAACAAAGAGAGGAGCATGGAGAGCCATAGCAAGATTACTAAGATAGTGGAAATGTAGAAAATCCAATATGGAAGGTCTTCAATCTCCCACAATTAGATATATTGAGAAAACTATTTGCAAGTTTTTAATTTTCTTTTTGTTTTGAATTAAAAGCTTCAAGTTGAAAATTTATCTTCTCTTTTCTTCTTCATGGCATTTTCTCTATGTGTTCTCTTTCAAATTGAAATAGGCGATTCAGTGAGGCGATGGACACTGCGCTGAATTTTTCTCCCTTCTTCCCCTTGCACACTGCGTGTTGTTGGGATTATTAGAGGGAAGAGGTTTGATAACTTAAGCTTATAAAAGCTTTGATAAAGATTTAATAAGCTTTATAAAACAAGCCTAAAACTTATGTAATATATATATATATATATAATTCTTTCCTCCCCTTTCTCCTTTGATGGCTAATCGTTGATGGCTAATCGATAGTGTAGACTGAAAGTTTTTTTTAACTCTCTCTCTCCAAAATCGCACCTTGTGCGTCGTGGGACCTGTTTGTAGTGCACCTAGTTGGAGACTTTGATAAACGTATGGTTAAATGCAAAAAAAAAAGCTACATTGGTTAAAAGCTTTGTTAAGCTTTAATAATAAATCTTTGATAAGCCTTATATAACAAGCTTTAAATATATATATATATATATAGAAGAAGCGTGATTGTAAGATTCCTCCCCAGCCTCTCAAGATATACAGCATCTTCCCCCTGTAATCAATTCCCTCTTCAGAAATATAAGAGATCTCGTCTCTGCCTGTTTTGACATAGAGAGAGAAAATATTCTAAAGAGAGAATATTAAAAAATTAAATATTTTTAGATAGAAAAATATCTCATCTTATTAAAATAAATTCCCCTGAAACAGAAATTCAAAAAGAATTTTCCAATGTGCAATTGGAATTAATTGGAAATAGGTATAAAGGACCTTAGCCTAAGGGTCTAGATTTTCAGAAGTTTTTGGATTATGGTCCAATTAAGGTTCCTATGGACCAATAAGATCAATCCATGTGTGGGGAGGAGATAAATCCAATTTTGTAAAAGATGATACCCAAAAATGAGTAAATGCTCACATAAGATGAAGAGTTGACTATGTACAAGGTTTATTAGTAAGAAACTATGAGTAATATCAAAAATATGAGATATTTTGGGTATCCAAAAACGAGTAAATGCTCACATAAGATGAAGAGTTGAAAATGTACAAGGTTTATTAGTAAAAAACTATGAGCAATATTAAAAATATGAGATATTTTGGATATCCAAAAATGAGTAAATGCTCACATAAGATGAAGAGTTGAAAATGTACAAGGTTTATTAGTAAAAAACTATGAGTAATATCAAAAATATGAGATATTTTGGGTATCCAAAAATGAGTAAATGCTCACATAAGATGAAGAGTTGAAAATGTACAAGGTTTATTAGTAAAAAACTATGAGCAATATTAAAAATATGAGATATTTTGGGTATCCAAAAATGAGTAAATGCTCACATAAGATGAAGAGTTGAAAATGTACAAGGTTTATTAGTAAAAAAACTATGAGCAATATTAAAAATATGAGATATTTTGGATATAATGATGTCATTTTGACACATATGTAAGGAAGGGGAGTCCATTAAAGGAGGTTCATATTTCACATGCTTGAATGAGTTTTAAACTCATAAATAATGTGATATTTTATCTCTCCTCTCTCCTAATTCAAGTCTAGTTGCAAAAAGTTAGCTCAACTGACCTAAAAATGGTAAAAAATTGACCAAACTGAGTGGAAAAATTCTAGAATCAGTTTGTTTGGTTAGGAGCTCACTTTTTCCTATAAATAGAGGCCTTCCCCTTTGTTGAAACTCAACAATGTTTAATGCATTGCTACTCTACTCCACCCAAGCCAACAACTATGAATTTGTTAATAATTCATTAGTTTTTGATATTTCCCTCTTCCAAAGATTGGTGGCCACTCTTGTCCAAATAAGAGTTGAACCCTCAAACCATCAAGCCAAAGGAAAGCTATCAAGTCATTAGTAAGTTGGTGATTCTTCTTCCTTTCAATTATTTTATAGATTTTTATGGTTTTAAATGGTTTTTATGCTTTATGTCTTCTCTATAATGTTAGGCCTCATTACAAAAGGCATTCCCCTCTCTTCTCTAACAAAACCAACCATTCTCTAGGTGAATGGTTAAGTGATTAATGTCAAAATTTTTATAATATTTATCTCAATTAAGTGCGAAAAAAAATATTTACTTTAGGATAATTTCAATATTGGTGTACTTTTAATTAGCTTTAAAGACGTAGAAAATTGAAAAATGGTCAGCCATACAAAGAAGGTTATGGCAATATTTTTAGAATTTAGTAAAAGAAAATTTATCTTTTATTTTATTATAAAATTGTTACTTTTAGCATAATTGAATTTCATGCATAGAGGTATGCATAAAAGATGAATATTTTATTATAAAAGAGTTACTTTTAGCATAATTGAATTTCATGCATAGAGGTATGCATAAAAGATGAATATTTTATTTTAAAAGTGTTACTTTTAGCATAATTGAATTTCATGCATAGAGGAAAGCATAAAAGATGAATATTTTATTTTAAAAGAGTTACTTTTAGCATAATTGAATTTCATGCATAGAGGTATGCATAAGAGATGAATATTTTATTATAAAAGAGTTACTTTTAGCATAATTGAATTTCATGCATAGAGGTATGCATAAGAGATGAATATTTTATTATAAAAGAGTTACTTTTAGCATAATTGAATTTCATGCATAGAGGTATGCATAAGAGATGAATATTTTATTATAAAAGAGTTACTTTTAGCATAATTGAATTTCATGCATAGAGGTATGCATAAGAGATGAATATTTTATTATAAAAGAGTTACTTTTAGCATAATTGAATTTCATGCATAGAGGTATGCATAAGAGATAAATATTTTATTTTAAAAGTGTTACTTTTAGCATAATTGAATTTCATGCATAGAGGTATGCATAAAAGATGAATATTTTATTATAAAAGTGTTACTTTTAACATAATTGAATTTCATGCATAGAGGTATGCATAAAAGATGAATATTTTATTTTAAAAGTGTTACTTTTAGCATAATTGAATTTCATGCATAGAGGTAAGCATAAAAGATGAATATTTTATTATAAAAGAGTTACTTTTAGCATAATTGAATTTCATGCATAGAGGTATGCATAAAAGATGAATAGTTTATTATAAAAGAGTTACTTTTAGCATAATTGAATTTCATGCATAGAGGTATGCAGAAGAGATGAGTATTTTATTATAAAAGTGTTACTTTTAGCATAATTGAATTCCATGCATAGAGGTATGCATAAAAGATGAATATTTTATTTTAAAAGTATTACTTGTATGCATGTAGATAAGGATGTATGGATGTGAATGTGAATGTGGATGTGGATGTATGCATGGAGATGTGGATGTATGCATGTAGATGTAGATGTATGAATGTGGATGTGAATGTATGCATGTAGATGTGAATGTACGCATATAGATGTGGATGTATGGATGTGAATGTGCATGTAGATGTGGATGTATGGATGAGGATGCATGAATGTGCATGTAGATGTGGATGTGAAAATAGATGCATGGATGTAGATGTGAATGTATGGATGTGAATGTGGATGTGGATGTGGATATGGATATATGTATGGATGTGAATATATGATATGTGATGTGAAGGAATCTGAAGTGATGAGATGGAAAATAATGTGATGGGATGAGTACACATATAAATGGAATGTGGAATAAGTAATGTGGATTGATGAGGGATAATGTGGAAAAATGAGAGTTAATATAGAAACTGTATTTGTAAACTGTTTGTGAATGCTGTTTGTAAATGGCTGTTTTATGTCAAGAATGCTGGGGAAGCATTTTGACCGTCTTGTGATTAAGGTCGTGGAGACCTAACTGATAAAGTTGCAACTGCTAACGGAGAGTCAATGGAGGACGTCTCGCGTAGCAAAGTCGGCCGAGGTCTTGACCAGTCTCGGTTCGATTAAAATGGTGAGCTTCCGGTACGGTGGATGAGGGACCAATGGAAGCGGCCTATGAGTGAAGCGCTAGGTCACCTGCGAAGGATCCTAGAGGGTGCTGACCATATAGTGCTCGGGCTTTGGGTTGCCTAGGATACCCACGTGTGCGTCGAGGAAGATGTTGGAACAAAGAGTAAAAGTTGTTTTGTAAAATCGGGCATGGATCTGGTTGATTGACCTTGCTGGTCTTCAATGGATGAGTCCATGGCGCTTTATATGGATCTGTGGTTGATCTTGTTGATCTTCAACAACAACGAGAGTCCATCTTGATTTTTATAAGTGATTATATTGCCGAGTATTATGGGCTAGGAACCATTGAAAAGACCCCTGAGTGGACAGGTGGTGAGTGTTCTGGTTGCCAATGATGCCATAGAAACTCTCATGAAGGAATGATGGGAAATTAAGAATCAACCGGATAAATTGGAAGATTGTGATCAGTGATACTATGGTTTCATTCAAGGATTGTTTTAAAACTGGTTGAATTTGTTTAAAAAAGGCAATTTCATATTGGGTGTGTAAGTGGTGTGACTAGTTTTATTTTTACATGAACATCCGACTAGGGGGCCTGGGAACTCTTTTCCCTGGTACCCAGGACAAAAAACATCAAATTCTAAATTGGATCCCATCATTACAGTGGTTGGGCGGTTGGCTAACCCATGGGATCGGATGGGGTTAGGCTGGACTGATGGATCCATAAATCGAGACTCAATTTTTGTTATTACGATAGATAAAGTAAATCCCGAATAGTAATTGTTCTATGGATGGGAATCAACGGCTGTGCCTCTTGATGGGGAAAAAAGCGTTGATCCCAATGATCCAAGTGCAAGTTTCTTCCTTGATCCAAACGAGTATCTTTATAGGTGTAGTCGGATCAGCGTGATCAGTAATGATCTTGACTACGTTAGAGTAAAAAGTTATTCTGGTGGAATCGCCCGTGCTTTCCGGGTAATGGGAGTTTTTTCGGGTTCGGTTTTGGAAAAATCGACGGATTAATCTCTTGTCCGGATATCCGTGGACGAGGCCCGGAGTGTGGGATCCTGCCCGCGCTAGATGTGCTACTTCCGCTGCTAGTACCCCAAATCCGTTGCGCGGTGGGAACAGGGATCTCACAGTTGGTATCAGAGCGAATTGGCTAATAAAAATCAACTAAGAAGACAAGTATGTCAAAATTTTATCAAGAAATACAAAAAGATTGTAATTGTGTGATATAAGTCATACAATTTGATATTCAAACTAAAATTCGTAATTTGGTAATTGGGTCTTCAGATGGAAGTACCGCAATTATATAGAATCCCTGACTTGCTTGAGGCCTAGACATGATGGTATTTACCTTATAATTCCAAGGGCCGTGACTACCCGTATACACCGAGAGTATAACTGTAGCTCTTTACTGACAGTATATACGAGTAAATCTAGGACTTGAAATTATAAGTGTTAATGCTATCCAGATGATGATTTCGAATGTGGTTGATATGATTTTTAATTCTATTTGAGAATTGATGAATTGAATTGGATGCTGATTGAAAAATGATAATTTTTGAAATTTAGTTAAAATATAATAACCTGAACGAAACCACAATGAGGATGAATGGGACGAGTCCCTGTGATGATATTCATAACTGGAATGATGATAATAAATTCAGCAAATCACTATGAGATTAGTGGATTGTGCTGTCAGATTGCTACTGTTAACACTTGACCAGTAGATCAAGTTAAGGGATGACAAATTGAGAACTTACTTGACTGAAATTTCTGTGGAGGAATGTTCAGAAAGAAATTTTCGGTCTAATGGACCATTATCGCGTTAAAAATATGAATGTCATGATCTGAATGAATTATATTTAATGATGAGTTCTATATAAGGGATATTTATCCCAGTATTCTGTTGGGTTGACCAGAATATAAGGAACCCCAGAATAAATTGGATCTTAAGAAAAAGAGTTGTCCTCTACTTTACGAGATGAGGACATCTCGCATTTTTAAGTGGGGTAGAATGTAAGATTCTCCTCCAGCCTTCGAGGTATACAGGAGTAAGAATATCCCTTTTTGATCTTATAATTATTCCCTCTCTAAAATAAAAGAAAGATTCTGTTTAAAAAAGGAAGACCCTTTCCCTAGAATACTTCTCAGGAGTCCCACCTATTTTAAGGATTCAGAACAATGAGTTTAGAAGTGAAAATCGGTGTTTTGGATACCAAGGTTTTGGTCTTTCCCTAGAATACTTCTCAGGAGTCCCACCTATTTTAAGGATTCAGAACAATGAGTTTAGAAGTAAAAATCGGTGTTTTGGATACCAAGGTTTTGGTCTTCATTCGAGTACGGCCCAAAAGAAGTTCTTTATCTCTTGGGGAGTATAAGAAGTTATCCCCTAGATATTGTGAGCCTTATCTGAATTCAAAGAAAGTAAGTGACTTACCCTACGAGCTTCTTTTACCTCCTCATCTCAAAGTTCATAATGTATTTCATGTAAGCCTTCTATAGAAATATGTGCCAAACCCAAATCATGGAAAGACGGTAAAACTTCAGTGGCAAGATACCGTTGGCTTCTAGGTTACGCTAGCTCCTTCCTTTATATAAGTCATAACTTTTACTTGTCGCTCACAGTAATCTTATTTCCATCGATCCCCTTTCTTTCTTAATCTCCTTCATGGCTTGGCAGCAGGAATTGGTTTTATCCATGATGATTTCTCACCTTCAAGACGCAAGCGAGTCTGTGAAGAAGGATTTTATAGAACTGTATGAGCGCTCACTTTTCCCTCACTTGGGAACTTCTGTAGCTCAGACCAAATGGCGGACCTGTCGAGATATAACTAGGGTAACACCGTGGGGGCGACAGCACTTCCGTAACAATGTCCGCTTGGCTATAGTTATTGAAGCCTTGGGTTTGGGTCCCCGATACTACTGTGTGATGAGATCAAGGCATGGTGGATTTTCTGAGAGGGTCTTCTTACTAGCGTGCTTTCTTCCTCACCAGAAGATATGCCTTTATCCCGTTTTCGGCTTGCCTCTTAGAGGTCCTTTTGTTAGATCACCTCATACCACTGAGATAGGTGCTGCAATATCCAGCCGAATTATTTCCATAGATGAGTTACCTTATACGTGTGCAGCTTGTGAGTGCTGCTTTTGTGACCTTATGATGATGGACGGGCTTATGGAAAAGTAAAAAGTTCTTCTATCTTTAATGTATATGTTTCCAAGAATGAATAAAGTTGAAATCTTGTTCTTATCTTGAGTCTTGCTCTCTTTGAGACTTTTCTTGGTGGTGACTTTTCTTGGTGGTTAATCTTAATTAAATTTTCTCTCAGTCTCTTATTCGTGCATCTTGCGAAATTACCCCCAGTTTGCAAGATGAGGACATCTCGCGTTTTTCAAGTGGGAGAGAATGTAAGATTCCTCCCCAGCATCTCAAGATATACAGCATCTTCCCCCTGTAATCAATTCCCTCTTCAGAAATATAAGAGATCTCGTCTCTGCCTGTTTTGACATAGAGAGAGAAAATATTCTAGAGAGAGAATATTCAAAAATTGAATATTTTTAGATAGAAAAATATCTCATCTTATTAAAATGAATTCCCCTGAAACAAAAATTCAAAAAAAAATTTCCAATGTGCAATTGGAATTAATTGGAAATAGGTATAAAGGACCTTAGCCTAAGGGTCTAGATTTTCAGAAGTTTTTGGATTATAGTCCAATTAAGGTTCCTATGGACCAATAAGATCAATCCATGTGTGGGGAGGAGATAAATCCAATTTTGTAAAAAATGATACCCAAAAATGAGTAAATGCTCACATAAGATGAAGAGTTGACTATGTACAAGGTTTATTAGTAAGAAACTATGAGTAATATCAAAAATATGAGATATTTTGGGTATCCAAAAATGAGTAAATGCTCACATAAGATGAAGAGTTGAAAATGTACAAGGTTTATTAGTAAAAAACTATGAGCAATATTAAAAATATGAGATATTTTGGGTATCCAAAAATGAGTAAATGCTCACATAAGATGAAGAGTTGAAAATGTACAAGGTTTATTAGTAAGAAACTATGAGTAATATCAAAAATATGAGATATTTTGGGTATCCAAAAATGAGTAAATGCTCACATAAGATGAAGAGTTGAAAATGTACAAGGTTTATTAGTAAAAAACTATGAGCAATATTAAAAATATGAGATATTTTGGGTATCCGAAAATGAGTAAATGCTCACATAAGATGAAGAGTTGAAAATGTACAAGGTTTATTAGTAAAAAAACTATGAGCAATATTAAAAATATGAGATATTTTGGGTATAATGATTCTATTTTGACACATATGTAAGGAACGGGAGTCCATTAAAGGAGGTGCATATTTCACATGATTGAATGAGTTTTAAACTCATAAATAATGTGATATTTTATCTCTCCTCTCTCCTAATTCAAGTCTAGTTGCAAAAAGTTAGCTCAACTGATCTAAAAATGGTAAAAAATTGACCAAACTGAGTGGGAAAATTCTAGAATCAGTTTGTTTGGTTAGGAGCTCACTTATTCCTATAAATAGAGGTCTTCCCCTTTGTTGAAACTCAACAATGTTTAATGCATTGTTACTCTACTCCACCCAAGCCAAAAACTATGAATTTGTTAATAATTCATTAGTTTTTGACATTTCCCTCTTCCAAAGATTGGTGGCCACTCTTGTCCAAATAAGAGTTGAACCCTCAAACCATCAAGCCAAAGGAAAGCTATCAAGTCATTAGTAAGTTGGTGATTCTTCTTTCTTTCAATTATTTTATGGATTTTTATGGTTTTAAATGGTTTTTATACTTTATGTCTTCTCTATAATGTTAGGCCTCATCACAAAAGGCATTCCCCTCTCTTCTCTAACAAAACCAATCATTCTCTATCCTAGGTGAATGGTTAAGTGATTAATGTCAAAATTTTTATAATATTTATCTCAATTAAGTGGAAAAAAAATATTTACTTTAGGATAATTTCAATATTGGTGTACTTTTACTTAGTTTTAAAGACGTAGAAAATTGAAAAATGGTCAGCCATAAAAAGAAGGTTCTGGCAAAATTTTTAGAATTTAGTAAAAGAAAATTCATCTTTTATTTTATTATAAAAGTGTTACTTTTAGCATAATTGAATTTCATGCATAGAGGTATGCATAAAAGATGAATATTTTATTATAAAAGAGTTACTTTTAGCATAATTGAATTTCATGCAAAGAGGTATGCATAAAAGATGAATATGTTATTTTAAAAGTGTTACTTTTAGCATAATTGAATTTCATGCATAGAGGTAAGCATAAAAGATGAATATTTTATTATAAAAGAGTAACTTTTAGCATAATTGAATTTCATGCATAGAGGTATGTATAAAAGATGAATATTTTATTATAAAAGTGTTACTTTCAGTATAATTGAATTTCATGCATAGAGGTATGCATAAGAGATGAATATTTTATTATAAAAGTGTTACTTTTAGCATAATTGAATTTCATGCATAGAGGTATGCATAAGAGATGAATATTTTATTTTAAAAGTGTTACTTTTAGCATAATTGAATTTCATGCATAGAGGTATGCATAAGAGATGAATATTTTATTATAAAAGAGTTACTTTTAGCATAATTGAATTTCATGCATAGAGGTATGCATAAGAGATGAATATTTTATTATAAAAGAGTTACTTTTAGCATAATTGAATTTCATGCATAGAGGTATGCATAAGAGATGAATATTTTATTATAAAAGTGTTACTTTTAGCATAATTGAATTTCATGCATAGAGGTATGCATAAGAGATGAATATTTTATTATAAAAGTGTTACTTTTAGCATAATTGAATTTCATGCATAGAGGTATGCATAAGAGATGAATATTTTATTATAAAAGTGTTACTTTTAGCATAATTGAATTTCATGCATAGAGGTATGCATAAGAGATGAATATTTTATTTTAAAAGTGTTACTTTTAGCATAATTGAATTTCATGCATAGAGGTATGCATAAGAGATGAATATTTTATTTTAAAAGTGTTACTTTTAGCATAATTGTATTTCATGCATAGAGGTATGCATAAGAGATGAATATTTTATTATAAAAGAGTTACTTTTAGCATAATTGAATTTCATGCATAGAGGTATGCATAAGAGATGAATATTTTATTATAAAAGTGTTACTTTTAGCATAATTGAATTTCATGCATAGAGGTATGCATAAAAGATGAATATTTTATTTTAAAAGTGTTACTTGTATGCATGTAGATGTAGATGTATGGATGTGAATGTGAATGTGGATGTGGATATATGCATGGAGATGTGGATGTATGCATGTAGATGTAGATGTATGAATGTGGATGTGAATGTATGCATGTAGATGTGAATGTACGCATATAGATGTGGATGTATGGATGTGAATGTGCATGTAGATGTGGATGTATGGATGAGGATGCATGAATGTGCATGTAGATGTGGATGTGAAAATAGATGCATGGATGTAGATGTGGATGTATGGATGTGAATGTGGATGTGGATGTGGATATGGATATATGTATGGATGTGAATATATGATATGTGATGTGAAGGAATCTGAAGTGATGAGATGGAAAATGATGTGATGGGATGAGTATACATATAAATGGAATGTGGAATAAGTAATGTGGGTTGATGAGGGATAATGTGGAAAAATGAGAGTTAATATAGAAACTGTATTTGTAAACTGTTTGTAAATGCTGTTTGTAAATGGCTGTTTTATGTCAAGAATGCTGGGGAAGCATTTTGACCGTCTTGTGATTAAGGTCGTGGAGACCTAATTGATAAAGTTGCAACTGCTAACGGAGAGTCAATGGAGGATATCTCGCGTAGCAAAGTCGGCCGAGGTCTTGACCAGCCTCCGTTCGATTAAAATGGTGAGCTTCCGGTACGGTGGATGAGGGACCAAGGAAGCGGCCTATGAGTGAAGCGCTAGGTCACCTGCACAAAGGATCCTAGAGGGTGCTGACCATACGATGCTCGGGCTTTGGGTCACCTAGGATACCCACGCGTGCGTCGAGGAAGATATTGGAACAAAGAGTAAGAGTTGTTTTATGAAACCGGGCATGGATATGGTTGATTGACCTTGGTAGTCTTCAATGGATGAGTCCATGGCTCTTTATATGGATCTGTTGGTTGATCTTGTTGATCTTCAACGAGAGTCTAAACGAGAGTCTATCTTGATTTTTATAAGTGATTATATTGCCGAGTATTATGGGCTAGGAACCATTGAAAAGACCCCTGAGTGGACAGGTGGTGAGCGTTTTGGTTGCCAATGATGCCATAGATACTCTGATGAAGGAATGATGGGAAATTAAGAATCAACCGGATAAATTGGAAGATTGTGATCAGTGATACTATGGTTTCATTAAAGGATTGTTTTAAAACTGGTTGAATCTGTTTAAAAAAGGCAATTCTGGTTGAATCTGTTTAAAAAAGGCAATTTCATATTGGGTGTGTAAGTGGTGTGACCAGTTTTATTTTTGCATGAACATCCGGCTAGGGGGCCTGGGAACTCTTTTCCCTGGTACCCGGGACAAAAAAAATCAAATTCTAAATTGGATCCCATCATTACAGTGGTTGGGCGGTTGGCTAACCCATGGGATCGGATGGGGTTAGGCTGGACTGATGGATCCGTAAATCGAGACTTAATTTTTGTTATTACGATAGATAAAGTAAATCCTGGATAGTAATTGTTCTATGGATAGGAATCAATGGCTATGCCTCTTGATGGGGAAAAAAGCGTTGATCCCAATGATCCAAGTGCAAGTTTCTTCCTTGATCCGAATGAGTATCTTTATAGGTGTAGTCGGATCAGCGTGATCAGTAATGATCTTGACTACGTTAGAGTAAAAAGTTATCCTGGTGGAATCGCTCGTGCTTTCCGGGTAATGGGAGTTTTTCCGGGTTCGGTTTTGGAAAAACCGACGGATTAGTCTCTTGTTCGGATATCCGTGACGAGGCCCCGAGTGTGGGACCCTGCCCGCACTAGATGTGCTACTTCCACTGCTAGTACCCCAAATCCGTTGCGTGGTGGGAACAGGGATCTCACATTGATTAAGATTTTGGTTAAGGTTTTGATAAAAACCTAGTTAAAATTTGGTTAATATATATATAATCCCATATTTTTCTCTTTTAAGCGCATCCCTACGGCTAGATTTTAGGAGAGAAACACCATAGTTTCTCTTAAAGCCAATTTCTACAATTAAACTTGCTAATAGGCTTTAAAAATTTACAAAGCCTATCCTCATTATTTATTTTTTAAAAAACATTAATTCAGATTTTAGTTAAACTTTAATTTTCTTCAATCTCTATTATTTTCTTCAATCTCTATTATTTTCATAAAGCTTTTTGTTTTCTTTTAAAAGTGCATATTTTATTTTTAACAATCCCCTTGAAGATTTTTTTAAAATGGCCAGTTCATTGGAGAAATGACGAGAAACGTTGCTTCATCACCATCGAGACTCGGCATGAGCTAAGTCTTCCTTACAATTACTTTTTACTAGTTGTAATTAAATTATTGCATGCATATTTTGTGTTGTCTAATCAACTATTTTGCAACCAACTCTCATGATATCTAAGGTAAGTATTTACTATACTCTCTCTATTTATATTTTTATTTCAAATATTCAAGCATTTTGAGAGTGTTTACAGTTAAACTGTAAATTATTCTTCCTCAATCCTTTAAATTTGTTTAAAATGGTCAAACAATATCCTTTTTAAATCCAAATAAATTTCATAAGTCATTTTTGAGATTATGACATTTTTTTAAAGGATGATTACTTCATTTTCATGTGTAAAATTAATTATTTCAACTTTTATTTCCTAGTTTTTAATTAAAAAGTATCTGAAAAATATAGTTAGCATGCTAGAAAAATCCATAAAAAGGAAACAAAAGCTTTGTTGAAAACTTCAAAAAGCTTTTTGGGAGTAAGACCTTATCTCAAGGCTTGGAAGAGACCCTAAATCCTTTGTTCCAGTCTAATTAATTTCATGATGCAGAGATTACAATATTTTTAGGATAGCCACAACAATGTGCGAAAGTTCAAGAGTTTTCATATTTTTGTGATATTTGAACACCACTTTTATTGTTTATTGTAAACTCATCACACCTTGAGGTAATTTTTCTTATCTATGATTATTAATTGCATCACATATATATATATATTTGTTTATCTAACATTTTACCATGTAGATCTGCTTCCCCAACATCATGTGAGTATGTATTGAACCCATCCATTAGTTGCTTTGTGTGTTTAAAATTGACACTAATTAATTCGAGATGTATGAATCTTGGAACTACATTTAAAATGTTTGGTACCATATAGCATTTCTTTTTTAGAATGATTCCATCACTCCCAAGTAAGTCACTCTATTTTCCATAATTAAAACATATATATATATTACTTGCAATATTTGTGACCTTTTAATGATGTATTTTGTAGCAAGGTTGTTCGACATTTACAAGTAGGTTTCTCATCCCTATTAAAACAAAAGTGATCATGCTTAAATATTTATTGATAAAACTTCAAGACTCTTGAGGTAACATATTTTTTGCAGTTAATTATTTAACACTTTTTGGTGAACTCAAGAAGAGTTTTTATGCATCAAAAGTAGAACTTCTTGAAGGAACTGGCCCTTCCATCTTGAATTATACTTTATGAGTTTTTTACTATGTATTAATCTTGTGGTATGGGACACGGGATTAATCCTGTGTGAAGGATTCTGATGCATACTTATCTCTACATCTATGTGGGATAATTTCTGGTGGTATGGGACACTAGAATTTATTACACATAGAAGTCCTTGATATAATGTATTTTGTTAGGGAACATACTTGAATTTATATAGTGTATGACAATTGATCTCCTTTGCTTGCATAAGCAAACAAGCATTTGAGGTCAGTTGCTTATCCAAGCAGGAGGGATGTTACATAGTGTCCATCTTTTAGTTGTACGGGGACGCCCGGACACTAGTGTGCCATGCTAGTGAATTGGTATCGGGGTGACTCCACATTAAATACTGATTACCTAGTGGTATTGGCATAGCTTGAGACCATGCTCGAGGGGTGTATGTTGTTAAAGTTTAACAAGTAGTGCCATGCTTGACAATTGTATTGTGGTCAAGTGAAACAAGTGGACTATACTTTATAATCGCACATGGTTGACAAGTGGTTTATGCAATTGATGTGCCATGCTCTTTGGAGTGTAACAAGTGGCAATTCACACCATGCTAGATGATGTGTACATAGCGATACTCTCATCATAGTGAAACAAGTGGTGAATATATGTTGTGTTTGTGGTGAAGAGTAATGTGTGTGTGTGTGTCACACATAAGGAGTCTTGTCTATATCATATTTTTCTTTATTATTTGTGATTTGATGATAGTGCGAGCATCACCAATTTAGGTACTGTCGCACGAGATTTGTTGTTTGTTGTTGTTGTAGCATTTTCTTTTACGCAATTGACAACAATTGCTTCCTCAAATGGGAGGACTGTTATAGGTATATATTTATCATATTTTTGATGAATTAATAATCTTACAAAAGTATGTTTAGTTTAATTTGTGCAGGCTTCAGTTTAATGGAATATGTAAATGGGCACAAGATTAATGCATAGGTGTAAATGTGCACATAGTCATTTATGTAACAAAGCCCACTAGCAATTATATATTGGGCAAGGTTTATTTTTGATGAAATGCTTTAAAAGCATTGGTTCAATTTTCTAAAATAAAAGCCTAATTTTGGAAAAACTATACTATTTATGGCTCCAAGGGGGCTAAATTTATTAAAATGATTTAAATACTGCATGTGGGAGTGGGGCCACACACGTCGGGGGGGAGATTGCACCCAATCTTGTCTTGGTGATGTTATTCTTTCTCTTTGTCGCCAGATGGGGACTCCATCCTCCCTCAAATTGATCTAAGGCTAGTAGAATCAGGGGTCAATCCCTTTTACCTTAGTATAGCTCCATGGAAAAACATCCTTGAAGGACGTGAGCAATACCCAGATCATTTCCTAGATTGCAGCATCCAATTTAGCACTGATTCAGATAAACTTTGGATCGGCAATTGTACTCAAATTCATCTTGATCAGTTCATTGTTCCTAACCCGTTTGGATTGCTTCAGGTCCCCTTTAAAGGCTTTCTCTACTGTAATGATTTTCTAGAGACTCCATACACTCCTGCCATTGGCTAAGACTTCATAAAACTCTTTAGCCTCATCAAGAAATTCCTTTTTACTCAGCGGATCTTGCTAATCCCTGCAAGCTTCATTCTCGTGATGACAAGCTGGTCAATATCTCTCTATGATACGGATCACATCAACCTCAAACACATTGATCATATTTGCATTTTGCTAGAGACATTTTTTTTCTCTTTATCCGGGTCCAATCATTCCATCATGTTTACTCCTTCAGCTACTTTCGGCCGAGAAGGATTCTCCACTTTTCTACGACGACTGGTACATTGAAAAGCTTGATTTTGTTCTTTCCTCTCTAGATGATGATTATATTCGCATCCCAATCCTACATAATCCATGCCTTTGTCAACCATGGTCTTCCTAGTAACATATCGCGTAGGCACATTTTATGTCCTTGTTGCACCCAATAGCTTAGTGGCCGTAGAGTGCTCAGTAGTCTGAGCAATCTAACTACCTTCCATGTCATAAGCAGCACCACCTCAGTACTGTACATGTGAAAATGGCAAAATGTAGCCATCAAAGTAGCCGTGCTAAGATCAAGCAGACTAAGCTTAAAAGGATGGCACAAGGCAAGCATCGCACGAGAGAGGAGAGAGTGCCAGCTCAAGATTGTAGAAGAGCATGTTTTTAGTCTCGTGTCGAGTAGTTTCTCAGTTGTAAACTTGTACTGGTTCTAGAAAAAATACAAGAGAAATGTTGCTTTTCCCTTCATCTCTATGTAAATATCTGCAATGTGTTGGATACGAATGCTATAACTCTGTCTTAACACTAGTTTGGTACCAAAAAAGGACACTTAAGTGTCCTTTTTCGGACGATGCAGATAAAATGCTACTTGCGCTAGGAAAGACATATTCAAAATCCCTCTTGAGGAGTTTGAATATGTGACCTAGTGTGTCTTTAAAAACTGTAACCTTGCAATTTGGATGCTGGCACGATAAGGAATTACACCCATAAATAGGACTTGCATGAGACTGCAACTCAGGTTTGAGAAAACCACCTTATAAGCTTAGAGAAAAAAATCACTAAGCCCCGTGAAAAATTCCAAGTAATTATTTCATATTTGTGTCAAATATTTTGCCATGTTTCACATGAAATAAAATTCAATTGAGGGTGTCTAAAATAGTAGGAAGTTGTGTGTGTTTGATACACCACTTTTTAGCATCCATTTGTATCCAAACCAATACATGGTTTTAATGTGTTTGCAAGTTTTTTAAGGTGATACAATGCGCACTCTATCCATTGAGATCTTAAAGTTATATGTAAAAGCCCCTGTGTAAGCTACAAATATTAATTGTTTCAAAATGTCAAAACTGCACATAACAAAAATTTTGGATTTAGATTCTTGAGTCATACGCATTACATTCCTTAGTAAACTTGCAACATTTTGTCTGTATAGAATAATTTTGCTAAGATACATTGTACAAACATAATTTGGGCACCTAAAACCTTTGTTTCATGGTTGTTGAGAGAGAATTTAGAAATTTTGAAAAATGTAGCACGATTGAAAAACTAAGATAGCACTCAAGTAGCAAGATTTACTTGAGCTTGGAACCCCAAAAAATATGTATTAACTTGGTTTTGAACCATATAATCATTTTTTATTGCCAATTTGCACTAACATAACCCTAGTTTTATGGAAGTACCTTTGGAAGGCCAAAATTTTCCTCTTTTTCAGCATCTTGGTAATTATGAGATTTTTGTTATAGTTCACAAGTAGCTTAGGAACTAGGACCTAAAGGAGATTGTGTTGTTTTGAAACCCCAAGTTCTACGAATTGACTTTTACAAATATGAAAAACATGATTTATTCAAGAAGTTATAGGCATTTTATGGGAATTTTGACAAAACAGCTTCAAATTTCAATGAAAATTTCAAGTTAGAGTTTTTTTGTCAAATTTCTAATATAGCTTGTGTTTTGACATCATGAAAAATCCCCTTTATTTTTTGACTTGTAATCGACCTATGGTTGAAACAAGGTGTAGAAATATTGTTTCTAGGTTCCCCAAAAAATTCCAAAGTTTTGGTGAGAAACAGGACACTAAAGTGTCCTCAGGACACTTTAGTGTCCAATTACAGAACTAGTGTTAAGAAACATGTTCTATACTTGAGAGAGAGAGTGAGAGAGTTATGTGGTACTGTGAGAGCAGAGCGTGAGTGTGCAAAGTTCCAAAACCGAGCGGTGTTCTCACTGTCCCCACCATGACCATACTAGTGGTTGTGTTTGAATCCAAAAGCTCTGGTGGGTGGCTACACGTCTCCCACGGCATTGTCTGACTGGTCCATTACACTGGACTGCTACCTTGCCATAGGGAAACAATGAGAAACACTTGTCAATCTTGCTGGGGATTTACTACCACAAAACCACTTGGAAACTTCCTGTTAAAAGATCTTTACTCTTCCTTGTGGGATACCTCGATAAAGCAAAAAAAATCTCCGCTAAGTAGCATTTTGCACCTTCAAGAAAAGGTAACTCTAAAAAAGGAGAACTCTGGTTTTTCACAACTAACTCTATATCAAGCCTATGGCGAAGCCATAACATGGAGAGATTTTTATGGGAAGGTCAGTACACGAAGAAACTTTCACCACACTACCCAACCAGCAAGAATCGATTCATGCATGCTTTTGCATGATGGTGAACCTAAGAATGGAGAAAAAGTAATGCCTTCCAAGAAACCCTCTAGGAAGCTCGCAGGTTGGAGTGTCTCGCACTGTTCTAACCAAGAAGATAGTGCAAAAACTTCCACAACACCATACGAGCAAGACGGAGTACTAGGGTTCAAGAATAATTTGGACCAAGAAAAGGAGTGCCAAGAGCTAGAAGTTGTGCAGAGTCTGAGTCCAGGAAGCCCAAGAAGGGTGGAGCAACAAAATCTGAAAGAACAACCACAACAACAAAACACCCAAAACAGGTTCAAGGGAGCCATGGCATCATTAGGCAAGAATTTTGTGGTGTTCTTAGGAGAGAAAGGGAAAGATGTAGATTTGCATGTAAGGATCTTTGAGAAATACTGGAAAGTAGCTAGACCTAGGGATGTGGAAGAGCCAGAGTTGAGTGAAATCCACAGAGATGCTTTCATGAACACCTTCAAAGACAGATCCACAGAGTGGCTATCAAGATACCAAGACAACCATTTCTATACTTAAGAAGAGGTCATGATTGTGTTTTTGGGGAGATTTTGCAAGATAAAGTCTGCAACTTAAATCTATGATCAAATGAGAGAACTTTGACAAGAAGAATGGATGTGGAAGCCTATGTAACAAAAATGGTAACCTTGAGATAGAGACTGGTAGAACAAACCCAACCCTTGATGCAAATAGTTGCAGATTGGTTTATCCAAGGGCTTAAGTTTGACATCCATGCACTGGTTAGCACAAAGCAAGCCAAAATTGAAGAGGAGTTTCAGGAATTGGTAAAGCTGGCCAAAATGGAAAAAAAAGAAGCCAAGAAAGAAGGCAAAAGAGGATCCCAAGAAAAGTGTCACAGCTGAGGTGGATGATTCAAGCAACACCTCACAGGACACCCCAGTGGTGGCAGTGAAGAAAATAAAGGACAAAAAGAAGAAATCCATGAAGGTAAAAATGAGCCCCGAAGAACTTGTGCACAATAGGTGAAGCAGTTGATGCAAGAAATGAAAAAGAGCAAAAGCTTAGAATTCTGCAAAGATATATTCTTCTCTCAATACAAATAGGAAGGCCACCTCAAGGAGGAATGCACAGTGCCACCCGATGTGTACCATTTGTAATATTTACAATCATAGTACATGGAATTGCATGGAAAATAGAGTCCCCATGGTGAACAACATGGAAGGAGCAGAAAGAAGACCCCATGGTGAACAACATGAAAGCAGCAGAAAGAAGACCCCTGGGAATGGGAAAGTATGGGAGTAGAAGCTGCAAAAATTACTCAGGAAAGAGAAGCGAAGGACATGATGGTGGATCTACGACCCTTTACATGCTACTATTGCCAATAGAAAGGGCGCACCAAGGCAAAATGTGCCATGAAGAAAAAACATGATGAGGAAAGACATGTGCAATTGATGCAGCTCAAAGAAGATCTGCCAAGCACCAACATGATGCAGCTGGATGACACGCTGATAGAGGTTCAAGATATCTTGGTAGTCACAAGGGTTAAAGCTAATGAATTTGGTATAGTGAGCACATTGGTGGATAATCCTAACTCACCCAAAGCCTTCAAGAAGGTAGTTGTGGACTACTGGGGTCATCATCAAGAGAAAGTGAGGATTCAAGCCACAAAGGAAATAGAAAGAAGGCAAGGCGAGTAGAAGGAGGATATCTTCTATGAAGTCATCTCGCACGTCTACCCAAGGCAAGAGAAAATCTTCACAAGATGCGAGTAGATCTCAATAATGAAAGAATCTTAGAAGAAAGGAATAAGGATGTTTATTGGTTGCAAACCCATGTGGTATCAATGTTGCTAGATATACAAGGCCTATTGAGACAAGTGCTGGATTTATGTCCAAGATTCAAGGCTAAAATCTTGAGGGCAGGCATAGAAGGAATGATTAAAGAACTGAAAAACTATGAAGAAGAAGAAACTCTAGAATGCAGAATGCAAGCTAAGGACCTCCATTTTCCAGAGATGATGAAGTGGCCAAAGTCACAATTTAACTCAACAATGTACTCATCAATGATGCAGTATTGGATGGTGGATCCAGAGTAAATGTCATTACAGAGGAAATTGCAGTAGGATTGGGTGTTAAATGGGAACCCTTTTAATTCAACATAAGAATGATAGATAATAGAATAGTGGTTTGAAAGGGAATTGCCAAAAATTTCCTTCATGAAAGTCAAGCAAGTAGACTTTAGGGTCAACCTAGTGTTCAATTCAACATAAGAATGATTAGATAATAGAATGGTGGTTTGAAAGGGAATCGTCAAAAATTTTCTTCATGAAATTCAATCAAGTAGACTTTAGGGTCAACCTAGTGTTCATAACCACTGAAAACCACACTGGTTTCCTACCAGTTTGGATGTAGGTGATTATGTGTTAATTCGGGTGGAACATTTGTTGGACCACTATTGGACCACTATGAGATACTTTGGAAGACATGTGAACGCCTATTATGGTTTCATATTTTGGTATTAGTATTTTTTTTAAGATTAAGGCCTCAAATCTTTGGACATACCAATTAGTATTTTATACTTTTGGTAGGCCCAAGACTTTATATTTGTAGATTGCTATATTTTGGTAAGATTTTTTACGCTCAAAAACTCAAAATCTCTTATACTTTTGATTTTGGAATTATCCTCCATTAGACTGGTGGTCACAAATGCCAACATTTTATCATACCAAGTATAAGGTATTAGCGTGACTACTTTTGCTGTAAATAGCTCCGCATCGGGTAGATCATTCGCTACTCCCATCGGGGCTTCACCAGACTCCGGTCGAGGTAGGTAGTTTGCCATTGTATGGCTAGTTCTTGGGGCGTGCATGATGCTAAACTCAAACTCCTAAATGATTAGCATCCATCGTGCCATCTTGCTTGCCAAGATAAAGTAAGGCAAAATAATCCACATGGAATGTGAACTTGTTGCATGGTAGATAGTGGTGAAACTTGTCATTTAAGTAGATCATGTCGATCGATCACTTCCGTATGGGTGGTGGAGTAATTTCAGCTTGTCAAATGCTGAGAAAACAATTCTTGAACCATTCATTGAAACGTTACTGGGGAGAATTCTTGAGCCCCAAGGTCATTACATTAAATACAAAGGCACACCATTCAGTGATGAAGGCCATCTTTTTGAAATATTTTGGTGCCATTTGGACCTAATTGTAGTCTGGAAGCCATCCAAAAATGAATACATCTTATTGCATCCAACATGGAACTATGAATGAGGTCTGATTGTAATGCTTCTTGCATAATAAGCTTGAGAACTTGTAAGACTAGAACTTTGATTGTCCACTAAACCATATTCCAAATGGACCCTGAACACATGGTTATATAGGCCTAAGTGATGCATGACCTTCCAACTTCAATCCCTTGGCCTTTTATTGGCTAGGCATGGCCTTTTCACTCTCAAAAGCCTCCTCAACTACCCTTAGAAGGGGGCGCCAACTTCTCTAGCCTTTGGGATTCTCTTGTGCACCATTTGTTGGAATTAGGGTTGCAGGAAAGCACACAAATCTTGGAGAAGAAGAAGCAAGAATGCACACAACACAAAGTGTATTAGATTGTGTCAATGTACAAAGATAAGTTAGCCCTAGAATAATGGGCGTATATACAAGCCGGGGGAAAAAACCTCCTATAGAGGGAAAAAGTGCCCCCGAGGTCCTAAGTGTGTTCACGCACATCACTGCCTATAAATATGGCAACAAATCCCCCCTAGGAGTGATGGTGTGAATGAGAACTGGCACTCATGTATAGGGAAGTGCCATGCCCAAAGTAGATCAGTCCACAAAGGGGAGCAAGCCCAAAGCTTTGCAGAAAGCTTCAAACTTCTCACGAGGAAGTGGCTTTGTGAAAAGATTGGCGAGGTTGTCCTGTGTTGGCACATAGGCCTTGTTGATCTCTCCTGCTAAGAGTCTCTCCTTGACATAATGATAATGCACCTCAATGTGCTTTGTGCAAGCATGAAAAACTGGGTTTCTCACAACTGCTAATGCGCTCTGACTATCAATGTAGATAGAGGTGGCAGACTCCTGTCCAACACCCAAGTCAGCCGTCTGAGCCACACACACTCAACCGTAGTTGTGAAAGCTGCCCTGTGTACTTAGCTTCACAACTAGAAGTGGCCACAGTAGGTTGCTTCTTGCTAAACCAAGATATGCATGAGTTACCGAGCATGAAACAAAAACCACTTGTGGACACTCTTGTGTCATAGCAACCAGCCCAATCTGAGTCCCGAAAAAGCATGTAAATCTGGCGGCAAAACGATCCCCTCTTGGGATAAAATAACCCAAGATGTATGATGCCACTCAAGTAGCGAAAGATGCGTTTAGCTGCCTTCCAGTGCTAAGACCCTGGGCTATGCATAAACCTGCTCACCTGTGAGACTGCAAATTGAATGTCTGGCCTCGTAATGCATACATAAATGAGGCAACCAACAACTGTCTGATAGAGTGTGACATCAAAATGATCTCCAGCATCATGAATACTCAACTTCAAACTTGTCTCCATTGGAGTAGCAATAGGCTTGCAGTCTTCAAGGCCAAATCTCCGCAATACTGTCTCAATATACTTTGTCTTACACAAAGCAGTACCTCCATCACACTGCTTAAATTGAATCCCCAAATAATGATGCAAATGCCCCAAATCTGACATCTCAAAAGAGGCATTCAAATCAGCCTTAAAATCAGCAATATGACTCTCATTTGGTCCTGTGAGCTGCATGTCATCGACGTAGAGAGCAATGATTAGATGTACATCATCCACACGTTTAACATACAAAGTGCTTTCTGTTGGTCTATTTTGACAACCATGTGTAGTCAAATATGCATGTATCTTTTCATACCAAGCACGTGGAGCTTGCTTTAAACCATATAAAGCCTTTTTCAACCTGCACACTTTGTTTTACTGCCCTCTTTGAACAAAACCACGAGGTTGCGATACATACACCTCCTCATGTAAATCTCCATTCAAGAACGCAGTCTTTATGTCCAACTAATGTACATTCCAACCATTATGAGCTGTCAATGCACAAATGCTACGACTGGTAGTCATACGACAAGTGCGAGTAAAGGTCTCATCAAAATCAATGCCCTTTTCTTGAGCATAACCCTTTGCAACAAGTCTAGCCTTATAGCGATCAACACTGCCATCTGACTTTCATTTCAACTTAAAAACCCATTTACATCCAATGACCTTTTTACCAATAGGCAAATCACACAAAGTCCATGTACCATTCTTCATTATAGCCAGGGATTTAATATTCACATGATCACAAGATTTTTTGTGATAATAACACATGTGAACAAGTTATTCACATGTTCTCTTGTTACCGTTCACAAAATCACAGGTCACTTGCCATTTGGGAACCCCTTAAAAGCTTGGCTACACATGGGAATAAGCTATTCACATTTTCTCATGTTACCATCTTCACATAATAGCAGGTCAGTGGCCACCTAAGAAGATTTTTTATGCCCGACAAAGATAATTTTTTTAGGCCCTTGTGAAAGCTTTGTGAATATAACATGTGATCATAATATTTTTTGTGTTATTAACATGTTTACATACGTCAGTGAAATCCCTGATTATAGCATCATATTCACTTTGCATTGCAGCCAACCAATTTTCTGATTTTTGTGCCTCATCAAATGAAAGAGGTTCTTTCTCTTGACACATACTAGACACAACCAAAGCATAACAATCTAATGCATAAGAGGCATGATGAAAACCTGAACGAGTATGACTAGACATAGGTGCATCAATTTTACTATCACGCAATGTTTGCACCAGCCATTTAGGCATACCTCTAGCCTACTCATTTTCAGCCCTATCCTTATAAATTACATCCTGTAAATCTGCATCAGAAATAGGTTGATCTATGATGTTATTTGAAATCTGCATAGGCTGAATATATGCCTCATTAGGACTTACATTTGAATTCCCACCTGTAAATAGAGGCAACAACGTATCAAATACATCCCATGAGCTCACACCTGTCTCTTTGGTACATGATAACAAAGGCTGCACATCATCTTCCACAAAAACATCTCGACTAATCAAGATACGCTTTGACTGCTGCAGATGATACAATCTGTAACCCTTGCTCTCACCACTGTAACCAACAAAAATGCATTTAACAGCCTTATCATCCACTTTTCTACATTGTTGCACAGGCACTAAAGCATAGGCCAAGCAACCAAAGACACGCAAGTGACCAATAGAAGGCTTCCTACCATGCCAAGCTTTGTATGGAGTAACAGACTGCAAGGCCTTAGTGGGACACCTGTTGAGTACATATGCAGCACACATGACAGCCTCAAGCCAAAACGCATGTGGCAAAGCTTGGCTCTTGACCATACATTGTGCCATCTCCATAAGTGACCTGTTTTTTCTCTCAGCAACACCATTTTGCTAAGGGGTATATGGCACTGTACATTGGTGTTTTATCCCATGACTAGCCAGAAATGCATCAAACTCTTTAGACATGTACTCCCCCCCTCGATCAGAACGGAGGGTTCCCACAATACAATTGGATACATTAAGTAAAAACTGTTTGAAGCACAAAAGCACTTCGGACTTTGCCTTCAGTGGATATACCCACAATACAATTGGATATACCCATGCATGCCTTGAGTAATCATCAATGAAAGTCACGAAGTACAAGTGTTCCAAATGACGGAGTTTGTATAGGCCCACATACATCACTATGTACAAGTTGCAATTTGCGAGTGGCCCGCACAGAACCATATTTTGGAAACGCAGAACGCTGCATTTTGCCCAAAATACAGCCTTCACAAACATGTTTCAATGGTGCCTCAAGAGGGGGCAATGAAGCAACCATATCAAATTTCTGCAAACACAGCAAACTAGCAAAGTTCAGATGACCAAAACGAGCATTCCATAGTTTTGCATCAGAAATTGTCTTTTCATCAGAAACTGCATTTGCTAAATCTTTCACACACTTGTCATAAGAATTGAGCCTATATAGCCCCCACGAAACAAGGTGCTAGATGCAATAATCGTATCACCAGAAGTCAAATCATGAACAGTACATCTGTCATCCTCCACAAATTTGATTACAAGTCCAAGTCTAGCAAGCGCAGAGACAGATAATAGATTCTTCTTTATCCCTAGCACATACAAAGCATCTGAAAGGGTGAAAGCGCTGCCATTTGTAGTAGTAAGCATAATTTTACCAATGCCCTTCACTGGGTAAGAAGAATTATTGGCACATGTGACAATATTCCCATTAGGGATAGCCTCAAGATAAGTGAACATATCACGATGCGAGGTAATGTGCTTTGTAGCACCACTGTCAAAATACCATACATGAGAGTCAACAGAAACTCCCAAACATGCATCATGTATACTGATGGATCATACTAGCAATACACGCTAAACACCCATTCTGTATCCTCCACAACATTTGTAGAATCTGCATTTGTAGAAGCATCCGCTATTGTGGCTGCATTTGACTCTTTCTTCTTTGCCTCTTTAGCCTTTAGCTTAGGGAAATTCTTAATGACATGATCAGTTGCCTTACAATAGTTGCACCTCATTTTTTTCTTGCCTTTATCAAGAGCCTTCTCAAACCTATTGTTGCTACCTGTGAAAGGAGAAGAAGTTGCAGACCTACTAATAGGAGAAGAAATAGTGGAAGGGGCTGTCTTACCACTTCTTCTCTGCTAGTAGGCAGCAACAAATGCTTGATCAACTGCAAGCTGCCTCGCCCTGTTTTGCCTGGACTGCGCTTTTTGCAAGAGCTTGTTGACTAAAGTATCATACTTGACAACATCAGGTCTATCCTCAGTAACAAGTCTCCACGTGGAAGCAAAAGTCTGATATGACTCAGGTAAAGCATCAAGAACAGTCTGCACAAGAGAATGATCAGGAATAATCACCCCTGCAGAAATTAAATGTTCCTTGAGATCTTTAATATCAGCAAGAAAAACATTCATGTCATCATCTTTCTGCATAATCTTGGATTCTAGCTCTTTACGCAGGTAAGAGATTTTTGCCTCGTTACGACCTGCATATAAACCAACTAGAATATCCCAAGCATGTTTTGCTGTTTTAGCTGAACGAATATGTGGGGTGATGTTACGTTTGACAGAAAGTGCAATCAAGGCGGCATGAGCCTGCTCATCTTTACCATCCCAACGAGCTTTTTCAGCAGTGGGTAAAACAGCAGCAACAGTAGAGCTGCTAGAACCTACAACATCCTCAATAGATCCTACATCCACAGAACCTGGACGTACATCCATACCCTGCACAATGTTCCACACTCCTTTTGCAACCAGAACATGCTGCATCATGTATGCCCAAAGTGGGTAGTTGCTCTCTCCATCCAGTTTGTCATTAGGCAGACAACATGCGAAATACATCATTGCTGTTATCAGCCATGGCCACTGACTAAAATTGATGCAAAAGCTACCTATAATGAAGCAAAGATTGAATAGAAAACAACTCGTGCTATGTAGCACGGTTCACAATAGAATATGTATGCCTATTTTGCAGAAAACTACACTGTCAAATTTTCTGCACAAATTGACGAGAACACCTGTGCAGAACTTGAAATGCAAAAACGGAGCCCGAAACGACCTCAGATGCAATTTCTGAGAACACTTAGCCGTACGGGCTAATTTGCAGAGTATAGGGACTTGCAAGCGCTCGAGAAAGCTCACCTCAATCGGAGAACATGAGTCGGAGGGTGCTAGCAGCGTAGCCCTGGGAGCCGATGCCTGCTCTGATACCAATTGTTGGAATTAGGGTTGCAAGAAAGCACACAAAGCTTGGAGAAGAAGAAGCAAGAATGCACACAACACAAAGTGTATTAGATTGTGTCAATGTACAAAGATAAGTTAGTCCTAGAATAATGGGCGTATATAAAAGCCGAGGGAAAAAACCTCCTAAAGAGGGAAAAAGTACCCCGGAGGTCCTAAGTGTGTTCACACACATCACTGCCTATATATATGGCAACACCATTTGCATCCTTTTTACTTTAACCTTAATTCCTATTAACCATTGCTTTAGGTATTTCCACTTTGAAATCCCCTAAACCTTATTTATATGCAAACCTCTTGCATACAAATAATCTTTTCTAGTCTTACCTTATAGTGTTTCCTATTAGTCTCATAACATTTCCTCCCCCTTGAAAGAAAAGTTTTCGTCCTCGAAAACAAACTCAGGAAACCTTTTCTTGAGTGTAACCTCTCTTTTCCAAGTTGATCTTTCTTTTAGTCTATCTTCCCACTTTACGAAACATTCTTTAAACATGGATTTCTTTTCAGGATAATGTGGAAGAATAGGTGGTTCCATAAAATCAACTATTACTTCTTTTCCTGTTATGTTGTCATTGTTTCCCATCTTGCATTTCAGTTTACTAACATGAAACACAAGATGCACTCTACATCCTTCAGGTAAAGCTACCTTGTAAAACTAGACTTGTAAGACTAGAACTTTGATTCTCCACCCAACCATATCCCAAATGGACACTAATCACATAACACCATATTAGATAATTTGGAAAAAATCTCATTCCCATTTGAAAAATGGGAGCATGGTGAACTTGTCGAAAAGTTTGTCAAAACCCCCTGATGTGACATATCATTGGAAAGATCTTGAAGAGTAGAATCTAAATCTACGATGTTCGACAAATTTGGAGTTAGTATGTTTAAGATATGTCCAAAACTATATGGGGTAATTGATTCCCAAAATGTGAGATTTTTCCCAAATTACCTAATATTGACTTACATGGTTATATAGGCCTAAGTGATGCATGACCTTCCAACTTCAGCCCCTTGACCTTTCATTCGCTAGGCATGGTCTTTTCACTCTCCAATGCCTCCTGAACCACCTCTAGAATGGGGTGCCTACTTTTGTGGCCTTTGGGCTTCCCTCAGGGGGTACACTACTAAGAAACCCTATGTATCATCATGTGCGTGCAAAGGGTATTTAAAAAACCCTTATATTTTCAATTTGTGCAAGTCTAGTATGCTATGTGCTAATTTTTATCCTCAACGTCTTCTCCAAGTGTCATTAAGATCTTGAAAGTGGTATCGAAGCTTTTGGGACCACTCAATAAGAAGGCTTTTTGAGAAAAATTCAAAAGTAAATTTTTAAGCAAAGAAGGCTAAGGATTTGATTTTCACCAAATATTAAAGCTTCAAACAAGGAAGGAATATTTGTGCACGAGAAGGCAAAAGGGTTGAGGCACTGTAAAAAATTGATTGTGAAGTGGAAAGGTTGATTTACATGTTTTTTGGGACCATTGGGCAAAAGAGTTTTACCCATTGGACAAAGCTTCAACTTCACCACCTTTCCCAAAACCATCTTTCATCTCTCTCACCTTCTTCAAGATCAAGGCTTATGGATGTGATCAATAGGGTTTAAGCACCATAGTTCTAATCTTATATTTGCAGGAGCTTCAAGATTCAACGAATTGGTATTTTGACAGTCATTGACTGGGCTTATTTTGGACTTAAATTTGGGCCTTTCTTCTCTAGAGAGAGAAAGGTTTTGGACCAATAGAAAGAAATCCACCATAATAGAACTTTTGCTATTTAGATATATTTTATATATTCTTTATAAAGATTTATTATTTATAAAGAATATATCTCATAAGTTATTTACAAGGATTTATTATTAATAAAGGAATATGAATTTCCTAATAAAATACTTAGACTAAATTGTATATTGTGAGTTTCTTAATTCATATGAAAGCTATGTTACTATTAGCTCATTTACTTCTTTTGCACGTTTTGAAGGTTATCGTCTTCCCTCTCCTTTTTTCATATCAGATTAGCTCTCCTCTTGCATTCTCTTATCCATTCTCTTTTTCCATGGCAACCACACGAACTAGGCATCCGAGCTTCTCTATTAGAGCTATTACAATATATAATAGTTTTGTTGAAATCCATGGATAAAGCTCTCCTCCTAGCAAAACATCTACCTAATCAAGCCTAATTAGATCCTAATCCTAATCTAATCCTAAACTAATGACAACACTAATCGAAGGTGGATAAAAATGAACAATACTCATGGTGATGACTGTGAGCTAATTAAGTTTGGACTCAAGTTCAGTTAGTTTACAAGATGGAAACTTGTACTCATAGAAAGACTTGAGATGTTGTGCTTGTATTTCAATGCTTCAATCCTAATCTAATACTAAACTAATGATAACACTAATCTCAGGTGGATAAAAATGAACAATACTCATGGTGATGAGTGTGAGCTAATTAAGTTTGGGCTGCTCAAGTTTAGTTAGGTTACAAGATGGAAACTTGTACTCATAGAAAGACTTGAGATGTTGTGCCTGTATTTCAATGCTTCAAATTCCTCCTTTTATATGAGGAAAGTACAACAAATCTATGATAGCTCATGTGGGATAATCTTGGCTAGGTGACTTGGCACTCTAGCATCACTCATTTCAACACCCCCCCTAGATGCTAGATTGGGTACATGCCAACTTGGCAGCCTTGATGCCAGTAAAACACCCCCATCAGGATGTATTGATTGGTGCGTCTACCATTAAGGTGTACAATGCGAGGAGACAAGTCCAATGGAATCATAGCACCGTCATTGCATTGTATTAATTTGTGCCTTTACCATTACGACATGAATTACAACAACGTGAGGAGCCAACTCTAATGGAATCAAAGCACCCTCATCGTGTTGTACTGATTGGTGCGTATATCGTTAAGGTATGAATCTGTACAATGTGAGGAGACCAATCCAATGGAATCATAGCACCCTCATCACATTGTATTGATTTATGTGTATACTGTTAAGGTATCAATCATTACAACGTGAGGAGGCTACACCATCAAAAACATGAGAACCTATTCACGTTGTATTAACTTGTGAGAAAGGAATCATAGCACCCTCATCACGTTGTATTGATTTATGTGTATACCGTTAAGGTATCAATCATTACAATGCAAGGAGGCTAATGCAAGGAGGCTGCACCATCGAGAATTAAAAAAAACCTATTGGCGTTGTATTGACTTGTGAGAAAGGATCACGAATGTGAGAACCTATTTGCGTCATCAAACATTGCTTAGATGTCCTCTGGATTGAGTTGATTCTCTTTGATTAAATCTTCTATTTGCCTTTGTGAGATCTTCTTATACTTCTTCTACTTCATCATTGCTTCTACACATTCGCGATCTCAAAGAAGACTTAAATGTGCGCCAAAAGGTTCTATCTTTGATTCTTTGTTAGGGTGCAATAGTGATGTGACATCTAATTGATATACATGATAATTTGTAATACTAATTAAAGTTCATAAATTATTACAGTATAACAACTATCAATCAATATATACATGAGAGCTTACTTGATTGTATGTATTATGTTTTTTATGCCACCACGTCTTAGCTTCATCTCCTGAATATCTCTAAGTTTTTTTTGTGGCCTGTGGAGACCTAAGGAGGTCTTCTTCATTATCCACTCAAATATTTGATTGTCAAGCCTTAAAATGGTTTTCTTATTGCTTAGTAACTTTTGCACACGTTGCTCCATGGTCTGCTGCCTCAATTGAATGTTCTCCCTCTCAAACAAATCTCTTTCTAGCTTTCAAACATTGTTTTATGTTTCTAAATGATGTGCATAACCCAAGAGTTATCTCCAAGAAAGTTAAGCAGAGATGTGGAGTTTGTAAATGGGTCTTTGGGATAAAGCTTCACATCATTTCATAAGTCTAAATTTTTATGCCTTTGCATCCTTAACATATCTTTGGAAGAAGCAATAGATAGTGTATTAGGTTTATTTCTCTTACTGAGGGGTTCATATTAACATTCGAGCTTGATGTATAGGTTGTAAGTTCTCCACCTCTCTCTTCTCCTCCTTGCTCTTTATATTCTTTGTGAACCTCCTTGCTCCTAATCCTCTTCCATCGTCTTAAGCTTCTTTGTGCACCTCCTTGCTCTAGACCTCCTAGTAGCACAAAATGGAAAGGAAGCTTTCTCTATATCAGGCTAAGTAGCAAAAAATGGAAAGGTGCCAAAACAACAAAACGTAAAAACATGCAAGTCGAACTACTTTTGAAATGTACTTCGTTCATTTTTCAAGAGATTTTAAGATAGGACCTATAAAAATGACCAAATCATTAATGCCTCTCATTCTTCACATACGGGAACAAAAAAAGGGATTGAAAACTTTGAGAGATCAAGTCTATGCTTTATAAACTAAGGCTTTCCAAATAAATCAACATGTGCACAAGCTAGTACTTGTTTATACAAAGCTTGTTTACAAAAACGGTATGCCAAGTAATAAATTTGTGCAATTCCTCCTCAATCTTCGGAATCCTCTTCACCTATAAAATAACAAATAATAAATTGGTGAAACAAATATTCCATAAGTATACAAACCATAACCACATAGATAACCCGCGAATCACCCCTCCACAAAAACCAACTAAAACAAACATTGCAGGCCCCAAACATACGTCAATATCCACTAAACATATTAATATTTATATGTTTCGTGGCGTGGATCTAATTTTCTAGGAAGATAGAGTCTTAAAGAAACTTTGCAAGAATTGATTTAATTCAAATAACTCATCAAATACCACATGCTCAACATATTCAATAGTTGAGAGAAAGCAAATAAAAATACCTAGCTTACAAAAAGCACCACTCCAAGATTGGGTGCAATCATTCCCCCTCATGTATGTGGCTTATTCCCCATACATGAGTATTCACGAGATACTTTATTACAAATTAGGCCATAGCCTCCAAAAATACAAAAAGGTGTTTTTCTTGCATGACACTCTCTTATGCTCAAAATAGAGTGCCCATAAATTGAGGCTAGGGTTTAAAGCATATCACGCTTTACAAAATATTATTAAAGATCAAGTCTATGCTTGATAAATTAAGGCTTTCCAAATAAATCAAAATGTACACAAGCTAGTACATGTATATACAAAGCTTGTTTACAAAAATGGTGTGCCAAGTAATAGATTTGTGCAATTCCTCCTCAATCTTCAAAATCCTCTTCACCTTTAAAATCACCCAACAATAAATTGGTGAAACAAATATTTGCGAAGTATACAAAACATAACCACACACATGTTTGCCAGGCGTAAGTAGCTCGAGAATCACCCCTCCACACAAACCAACTAAAACAAACATTGGAGGCCCGAAATATACATCAATATCCTCCAAATGTATTAATATTTATAATGGTATCACCCATGATATTAACATAATTTGGCCATTGTATGTAGACTACATTTTGGCCATTGTATGTAGAATTATAAAGAATGAATGTACAATACTGCTTTGTTCTCCATATGTGGTGCAACAAGGTATATATATCTCTTTACATCAAAAATATGTCTCCTTCACACACAAAAAAGCTTTAAAATATCCAAAATAGTAATTTCTCAATTTCTAAATTTTTATTACATCTTTTGTCCCTAAACGATCAACGAGTTTTGTAGCCGACATGCTATCAATCTCAACTTGTGATGGAGAGGTTGGATTAGGTGTATAGTGATATCCTTTATGTTATTAGGCTATAAAACGTATTTAGTCGTTTCTAAATATTTACCATTGAAAGCATTAGACAATTTATGTGAGACTAGCCCTATAAAAAATGATTGAAAAGGTACTATGCAAGCTATGGGAGTCATAAATATTCAAAAGGTGAGAGAAAAAATATATGAATTGGAGAATATTCTTGCATCTCTTAGTGCACGTGCCTGCACACATGTGCTTATAATTATCATTTAGAAGTTACACTAGTGGCATGGTTTTGTTGCACCACAAGTTTTATATCTTTTTGTTGCCTTGTCTGTTCTTTTTTTCTTACATCTTTCTCTTTTGTTAGCATTGCCAGTATAAGCTCCTCGTTAAAAAAGGCTTTAAAATATCTAAAATACTAATTGCTCAACTTTGATAATTACTCATCACTCGGGTATTGGTTTCTAAAATTGATCATATGGCTAGGAATCTCTTTATATGCTCTTTCCACTCATGTAACTAATTTCTTAATCCCTTACTTCATTGATGATCAGAACTTCTCCTAAAGTTGCTAACTTTTAGGTGAATTTTGGCAGTTTTATAGTCTTGTAGTAAAATGCTAATAACTTTTCGCTCGGTTGCCCGTTTTTGAAAGTTTTTATATAGGTGCGAAGCTCTCTTCAAGCTCTACGCATGTATGTAATCCTCTTTTGCACAGTCTATATAGATTTAAAATTGTAATTCTCTGTGTATCTCTATTTTTATAAAATTTTGGCCATTCTTTCTTCTTAATAATGATTAATTCCTCTTAATCAAAAGGCCAATCCCATGTGTCTTATCCTCTTGTAAGTGATTGTTGCTATATTCATTTGCTTTAATATGTTTTGACCAAATTTTCTAATTCGAACGGATGAACCTTACCAATATTCCCCATATGTTTTCGTTCACATAACCCTGAGTCAGAAGATTTTTTTCCAACAAAGAATTGCCAACAAAGAATTGCCCTCTTGTTTGGAGCTGCAAGACTGGTAGAAATTCTTGCTTCTCCGGAGCCTTTTATCTTTCCTTCCATGAATTATGATCTCACCTTTGATGTGTATATCTTTATCTTATCCTAGGGAGAGAAAGGGAGGTGAGGAGGCTGTGAGGTTTCATACAAGTGTGTTTTGATTCTAAGAAGTGACCGAAGTCCAAACCCCAACTTCGTGTCACACTGCCACCGCCACCATCATCGCAGAGGAGATACATGGAGGCACTTCTATAATGACGGGTTGATTACTGAGAAGCAGTATATCCGGGTTACTAGAGAGTCCCCCGAGGATAGTAATTAAATAATGTCAATATTATAAATAAAGATTTGATTTTTCATACATTGATATATGTTGTCCCTTGTTTATAGGACCCTGCACAAGAAGATGAGGAAGAAGACGAGGAAGAAGGAGGTGGAGAAGGAAGCATAGAAGGGAGCAAGGAGTAGTGCTAGCTACTCTTTTTTGTACTTAGCCACTGGCTTGGCTTCGTGCCTCTTGTATATACACTCCTCTTATTTTTGGTACTTCAAGCCACAGGACGTGGCTTAGCTTCGTGCTATATGTACATACAAGCACTTTTTGAGCTATCAATTAATGCCTTGTAACTAAACGTTTCGGAGTTGTAATGTTTTATTTGGAATTGTAATTAATGTCGGCTATAGATGTGCTTACAAGAGTGCTAATTAAAATGCGATTGGCTGTAAGAATTGAATTACACAATGTGGAAATGGGATTCCTGTAACTACATAGCATACACAACATACACAGCATTCTGTTAAAGCACACAAAATTTAAAAAATATTCTATAGCGTGTCTATAAACGCATCTATAAACGCATTTGTCTGTTCAAGATACGTCTATTTGAGCATCTATAAACGCGTCTATATGCGCATATATAAGCGCGTATACAGGCACGTCTATATATGTGTCTGTTTGTTTTTTAAATTTCTCCCCGACCGTCTATTTGCACGTCTATATGCGTGTCTATATGCGCATATATAAGCACGTATACAAGCGCGTCTGTTTGCTACCTTTTAAACGTGCCTTTAGACACGGGTCTAGCGCACTAATAGACGTGGAAATAGACGCGCCCGTAAGTTTTTTTTTTAGTTGAGTAAACGCGTTTGTGTGCTCGTCTGTAGGTGCTTTGTCTTGTTGTGTTTATGCATAACAATTATCTACCAGGCTGCATCTCACAACAGCTATCAAGAAAAAGGTCCAAGTATCATGCTCCATCTCTAATAGGTCCAAGCTCACATACCTGATGATATGTCAATTTATGTGATATTGGAGAAACAGGATGATGTGCTATCCTCTCATCTAGATAAACAACATCGTGAATGCTATAAAGGGATGACATTATTGCCTCCAAGTCTGACATGATATGTAAAGTAGATGGTGTGTCTCTAGTACTCCTATGGTGGATAGCCATTTACTCAGTCTATCTTTACAACAATAAGGTCCACAATAGAAGAGCGGCCCTCCTTACGTGACTTCATGCTAGACCCTAAGGCAAACACAAATAGGGTGGCCAATGTGAAAGGTCCAATGACTAGTACTAAGAAAATACTAATCTATCTAGCACTAATGAGACTCTAAAACACCACTGATGTTGGATTAAAAGCCCACTATTTGCGCTTCAGATCAAGAGAGAACACAAAGAAACAGACAGTGAAACAGTGAAAACGATGTAAAGAATGAGCGATAAAAAAACTTATAGATTTTATAATCTTGATCGAGGTCACATGGCATAACTTTTAGGGTTTGCAAAATGAACGGCCCCAATGTATGCATGGTTTTAGGGATGGTAAAATGAACGGCTTTGACTTGTTGAGAGTATCTCGCGATCAAGGTACATGGACGGCTCTGATTAGAACCAAGTATCTCGAGATCTACATAAATTTACGACTAAGATAACATATCAGTATCTCGATCGAGATACATGAATGTCTGAGATCACATCTCAGTATCTCAATTGAGATATGTCAACGATCGAGATCACATTTTCATATCTCATTCGAGATACATCGATAGTCGAGATGGCATCATTGTGCATGCTGATTATACATCCGAGTAGGCAGGTACTATGCATATGTCAATTAAGATTCCTTGTGGCATCAATGCGGATCCTAATGGTGTCACAGATCTAATTTTCTAGGAAGAGAGAGTCTTAAAGAAACTTTTCAAGCATTGATTTAATTCAAATACCACATGCTCAATATATTCAATAATTGAGAGAAAGCAAATAAAAATACTTAGCTCAAAAAGCACGACTCCAAGATTGGGTGCAATCATCCCCCCTCATGTATGTGGTCTATTCCCCACACATGAGTATTTACGAGATACTTTATTCCAAATTAGGCCATAGCCTCCAAAAATATAAAAAGGTATTTTTTTTGTAGGACTCTCTTATGCCCAAAATAGAGTGCCCATAAATTGAGGCTAGGGTTTAAAGCATATCATGCTTTACAAAATATTATTAAAGATCAAGTCTATGCTTTATAAACTAAGGCTTTGCAAATAAATCAACATGTGCTCAAGCTAGTACATGTATATACAAAGCATGTTTACAAAAATAGTGTGCCAAGTAATAAATTTGTGTAATTCTTCCTCAATCTTCGGAATCCTCTTCACCTATAAAATAACCAACAATAAATTGGTAAAACAAATATTCCATAAGTATACAAACCATAACCACAGAGATGTTTGCTAGGCATAAGTAACCCAGGAATCACCCCTCCACAAAAACCAACTAAAACAAACATTGGAGGTCCCAAACATATGTCAATATCCACCAAACGTATTAGTATTTATACGTTTTGTGGCATAGATCTAATTTTCTAGGAAGATAGAGTCTTAAAGAAACTTTGCAAGAATTGATTTAATTCAAATAACTCATCAAATACCACATGCTCAATATATTCAATAATTGAGAGAAAGAATATAAAAATACTTAGCTCACAAAGCATGACTCCAAGATTGGGTGCAATCATCCCCCCTCATGTATGTGGCCTATTCCCCACACATGAGTATTTATGAGATACTTTATTCCAAATTAGGCCATAGCCTCCAAAAATACAAAAAGGTGTTTTTCTTGTATGACACTCTCTTATGCTCAAAATAGAGTGTCCATAAATTGAGGCTAGGGTTTAAAGCATATCACACTTTACAAAATATTATTAAAGATCAAGTCTATGCTTGATAAATTAAGGCTTTCCAAATAAATCAAAATGTGCACAAGCTAGTACATGTATATACAAAGCTTGTTTACAAAAATGGTGTGCCAAGTAATAAATTTGTGCAATTCCTCCTCAATCTTTGGAATCCTCTTTACCTTTAAAATCACCCAACAATAAATTGGTGAAGCAAATATTCCACAAGTATACAAACCATAACTACACACATGTTTGCCAGGCGTAAGTAACCAAAGAATCACCCCTTCACACACAAACCAACTGAAACAAACCACACATGTTTGCCAGGTGTAAGTAACCAAAGAATCACCCCTTCACACACAAACCAATTGAAACAAACATTGGAGGCCCTAAACATAAGCCAATATCCACCAAATGTATTAATATTTATAATGGTATCACCCATGATATTAACAAAATTTGTCTTGACGCAAAGATAATCCAAACATCCCGAAATTATCTAAGAGGGTAGAATAATATTTTTAAGAGGGCTTAAAATATATTCCCATAACAAGTGGCCTTAGTAATTCGATCGAGATATCTAGGTGGCGGGGATGTGTTTTAGTGACATGGACTGTGATCGAGATATGAGAGCTCTTTTGAGGTTGTTGGCGTGGTGGTTCTTGGTAACTCCATCGAGATGTTGGGCTATTGTCAAGCTATTTGTGATGTTCATATCTCAATCGAGATATCGTGCTAGTAAGTTTTGCTTCTTGCATATTGATGCCCTTTTTTCCTTGAGAGAGTGAAGGAAAATGACTACCCTTGCCTTGCAATCACCCGGTAACTCCTGTTTGGACAACTTGAATGTTGTATCTTGGATAATTTTGGATTGTTTTGTGATGTGAGAAAACTTATCACTAGACTACATTTTGGCCATTGTATGTAGAATTATAAAGAATGAGTGTACAATACTGCTTAATCTGAATGTGTTCTAGGCATGGATTGCTTTGTTCTCCATATGTGGTGCAACAAGGTAGATAAAATATCTCTTTACATAAAAAATGTGTCTCCTTCACACACAAAAAAGCTTTAAAATATCCAAAATAATAATTTCTCAATTTCTAGTTTGAATTTTTATAACATCTTTTGTAAGATCCCCCTTCCCACCGAGCAACTGATTCGGGATATTAGCAGCGGAAGTAGCACTTCTCGCGCGGGATAGGGGTCCCACATTCCGGGCCTCACCACGGATATCCGGATAAGAGACTAATCCGTCGGTTGTTCCAAAACCGAACCCGAAAAAACTTCCTTTACCGGAAAGCACGGGTGATTCCACCAAGATAACTTTTTACTCTAACGTAGTCAAGATCATTTCTGATCGAGCTGATCCAATTACATCTATAAGATACTTAGCCAGATCAAGGAAGAAACTTGCACTTGGATCATTGGGATCAACGCTTTTTTTCCCATTCAAGAGGCACAGCCGTTGATTCCTATCCATAGAACAGTTACTGTCCGGGATTTATTTTATCTATCGTAAAAACAAAAGTTTGAGTCTCGATTTACGGATCCATCAGTCCAGCCTAACCCCATCCGATCCCATGGGTTAGCCAACCGCCCAACCACTGTAGTGATGGGATCCAATTAATAATTTGGTTAGGTTTTGTCCCGGGTACCAAGGAAAAGAGTTCCAAGGCCCCCTAGCCGGATGTTCATGCAAAATAAAACTAGTCACACCACTCACACACCCAATATGAAATTGTCTTTTCACAGATTCAACCAGTTTAAAACAATCCTTTAATAAAACCATAGTATCATTCATCACCATCTTTCAATTTATCGAGTTGATTCTTAATTTTCCCATCATTCCTTCATCAGAGTATCTATGGCATCATTGGCAACTAGAACGCTCAGGGGCCATTTCGATAGTTCCTAGCCCATAATACTCGGCAATATAATCACTTATCAAGATGGACTCTCGTTGAAGATCAGCAAGATCAACCAACAGATCCATATAAGGAGCCATGGACTCATCCATTGAAGACCAGCAAGGTCAATCAACCAGATCCATGCCCGATTTCAGAAAACAACTCCTACTCTTGTTCCAATATCTTCCTCGACGCACGCGTGGGTATCCTAGGCGACCCAGAGCCCGAGCACCGTATGGTCAGCACCCTCTAGGATCCTTCGCAGGTGACCTAGCGCTTCACGCATAGGCCGCTTCCTTGGCCCCTCATCCACCGTACCGGAAGCTCACCATTTTAATCGCACCGAGGCTAGTCAAGACCTCAGCCGACCTTGCTACGCGAGACGTCCTTCATTGACTCCCCATCAGCAGTTGCAACTTTATCATCACGACTTTAATCACAAGACGGTCAAAATGCTCCCCCCAGCATTCTTGACATAAAACAATCATTTACAAACAGCATTTACAAACAGTTTACAATACAATTTCTATTTTAACTTTCATTTTTCCACATTATCCCTCATCAATCTACATTACTTATTCCCTATTCCATTTATATGTATACTCATCCCATCACATCATTTCCATCTCATCACTTCAGATTCCCTCACATCACATATCGTATATTCACATCCATACATCCACATGTATATGCGTACATTCACATCTACATGCATACATCTACATCTCTATGCATACATCCACATCCACATTCACATTCACATCCATACATCTACATCTACATGCATACATCCACCTCCACATTCACATCCACATCTATACATCTACATCTACATGCATACATCCACCTCTACATCTATACACCTACATCTACATGCATACATCCACATCTCCATTCACATCTACATCTATACATCTACATCTACATGCATACATCCATATCTCCATTCCCATCTACATCTATACATCTACATCTACATGCATCCATCCACCTCCACATCCACATCTACATCTATAAATCTACATCTACATGCATACATCCATATCTCCATTCCTATCTACATCTATACATCTACATCTACATGCATCCATCCACCTCCACATCCACATCTACATCTATACATCTACATCTACATGTATACATCCACATCTCTATGCATACATCCACATCCACATCCACATTCTCCTCCATACATCTACATCTACATGCATACATCCACCTCCACATTCACATCCACATCTATACATCTACATCTTCATGCATACATCCACCTCCACATCTACACTCACATCCATACATCTACATCTACATGCAAACATCCACATCTCCATGCATAATAAAATTCTTTTAATTACTCTAGGATGATAGTTCCTAGAATATGGTAGGAAGTCCTCTTTTTATGCTTTGAATGAATTTATTTTATGCGTAATTTCTATAAAAATTTTGCCATAGCTCCGCTACTATGACTGATAAATCTCAATTTTTTCTAAGGGATAAAGCTTATCATTAAGGAAATAATTAGAATGGTCTCTAATTGGGTCATCAATCCATAATGGATTGAATCATCATTATACATAAACTAAAAGCATAGAAAAAAGCCATTAATTTGGCCTCAAGCATAGCTTAATCTTGGATTAAGGAAAAGCTTTATGAAAAGCTTCATTTGGATTGAGAATTGGTCATGAGTATGACCATTTCTTGAGTGAGAGAGAGAAATTACATAAAAACCATTAGAATTTAAACATAAATGGAAATTAACTTCAATAGCATTTATTAAATTATGTAACTCTTCACTACTATTCACCAATTAACTTCAATAGCATTTAAAAAAACCATACCAATTAAGCTTCTCAAGCTTGAGAGGGGTTGAGAAGAGAGAATCATTGAGAAATTATAGAAAGATCATAATTCACTATACTTATCTTATAATTTGCTTGATTCTTTGATCACGGTAGAGGCCCCCAACCAATCAATTGGTTTAGTATGTTGATGGAGCCACCAATGGGAATTGAAGAAAGAGAGAAGTATCAAAAACTAGTGAATTATTAAAGAATTCACCGTTCTTGGCTTAGGTAGAGTAGAGTAACAATGCATAAGACATTATATATTTTGGCTTAGGTGGAGTAGGGTAACAAAGCATAAGACACTATATATTTTGGCTTAGGTGGAGTAGAGTAACAAAGCATAAGACACTATATATTTTGGCTTAGGTGGAGTAGAGTAACAAAGCATAAGACACTATATATTTTGGCTTAGGTGGAGTAGAGTAACAAAGCATAAGACACTATATATTTTTCAACAAAGGGGAGGCTTCTATTTATAGGAAAAATTGAGCTCCTAACCAAACAAACTGATTCTAGAATTTTCCAAGTCAGTTTGGTCACTTTTTGACCATTTTTAGGTCAGTTAAGCTAAATTTTTGGAACTAGACTTGAATGAGGAGAGAGGAGAGATGAAATATCTCAATTTTTATGAGTTTAAAACTCATTCAAGCATGTGAAATATGCACCTCCTTTAAAGAACTCTCCTTCCTTACATATGTGTCATAGTTTTTTTTTTAACTAATAAACCTTGTACATTTTCAACTCTTCACCTTATGTGAGCATTTACTCATTTTTGGATACCCAAAATATCTCGTATTTTTAATATTGCTCATAGTTTTTTACTAATAAACCTTGTACATTTTCAACTCTTCATCTTATGTGAAATATGCACCTCCTTTAAAGAACTCCTCTTCCTTACATATGTGTCATAGTTTTTTTTTTTAACTAATAAACCTTGTACATTTTCAACTCTTCATCTTATGTGAGCATTTACTCCTTTTTGGATACCCAAAATATCTCATATTTTTAATATTGCTCATAGTTTTTTACTAATAAACCTTGTACATTTTCAACTCTTCACCTTATGTGAGCATTTACTCATTTTTGGGTATCTTCTTTTTACAAATAGGATTTATCTCCTCCCTACACATGTATTGATGCTATTGGCCCATAGGAACTTTAATTGGACCATAGTCTAAAGATTTCTGAAAATCTATACCCTTAGACTAAGGTTCTTTATACCTATTTCCAATTAATTTCAATTGCACATTGGAAAATTCTTTTTGAATTTCTGTTTCAGGGGAACTTATTTTAATAAGATGAGTTATTTTTCTATCCAAAAATATTCATAATCTGAATATTCTCTCTCTAGAATAATTTTCTCTCTCTAGGCTAAAACAATTAGAAACAAGGTCTTTATATTTCTAAAGAGGGATTGATTACAGGGGAATATGCTAGACATCAAAAAGGGGTTGGGGGAGGAATCTTACATTCTACCCCACTTAAAAAATGCGAGATGTCCTCATCTCGCAAACTGGGATAGTTTCGCAAGATGCACGAATATGAGACTTAGAGAAAATTTTTAATCAAGATTAACCACCAAGAAAAGTCTTAAAGAAAGCAAGATAAGAACAAGATTTAAACTTTATTCATTCTCGAAACTTATACAGTAAAGATAGAAGAACTCTTTACACTTCCATAAGCCCGTCCATCATATGGTCACAAAAGCAGTCCTCACAAGCTGCACAAGTATAGGGTAACTCATCTATGGGAATGATTCTGCTGGTTATTGCCGCACCTATCTCAGTGGTATGAGGTGATCTAACAAAAGGACCTCTGAGAGGCAAGCCAAAAACGGGATAAAGGCATATCTTCTCATGAGGAAGAAAGCACGCCAGTAAGAAGACCCGCTCAGAAAATCCAAGATGCCTTGATCTCATGACGCAGTAGTATCGGGGACCCAAACCCAAAGCTTCAATAACCATGGCCAAGCGGACATTGTTACGAAAGTGCTGCTGATCCCAGGGTGTTACCCTAGTTATATTTTGATAGGTCCGCCATTTGGTCTGAGCTACAGAAGTTCCTAGGTGAGGAAAAAGTGAGCGCTCATACTGTTCTATAAAGTCTTTCTTCACAGACTCTCTTGCGTCTTGAAGGTGAGAAATCATCATGGATAAAACTAGTTCTTGTTGCTAAGCCATGAAGGAGATTAAGAAAGAAAGGAGATCGATGGGAGTAAGATTACTGTGAGTGACAAGTAAAGTTACGACTTATATAAAGGAAGGAGCTAGCGTAACCTAGAAGCCAACGGTAACTTGCCACCACTGAAGTTTTACCGTCTTTCCATGATTTGAGTTTGACACATTTTTCTATAGAAGGCATTAAGAATTTTGAGATGAGGAGATAAAAGAAGCTTGTAGGCTAAGTCACCTACTTTCATTGAATTCAGATATAAGGGTCACAATATCTGGGGGATAACTTCTTATACTCCCCAAGAGATAAAGAACTTCTTTTGGGCTGTACTCGAATGAAAACCAAAACCTTGGTATCCAAAACACCGATTCTCACTTCTGAACTCATTGTTCTAAATCCTTAAAACAGGTGGGACTCCTGAGAAGTATTCTAGGAAAAGGGTCTTCCTTTTTTAAACAGAACTTTCTTTTATTTTAGAGAGGGAATAATTATAAGATCAGAAAGGGAGATTCTTACTCCTGTATACCTCGAAGGCTGGGGAGGAATCTTACATTCTACCCCACTTAAAAAGTGTGAGATGTCCTCATCTCGCAAGGTAGAGGACAGCTCTTTTTCTTAAGATCCAATTTTATTCTGGGGTTCCTTATATTCTGGTCAACCCAACAGAATACTGGGATGAATATCCCTTATATAGAGCTCATCATTAAATAACAATTCATTCAGATCATGTCATTCATATCTTTAACATGATAATGGTCCATTAGACCGAAAAGTTTCCTTCGGAAGATTCCTCCACGGAATTTTCAGTCAAGCAAGTTCTCAATTTGACATCCCTTAACTTGATCTACCGGTCAAGTATTAACAGTAGCAATCTGACAGCACAACCCACTAATCTCATAGTGATTTGCTGAATTCGTTATCATCATTCTAGTTATGAATATCATCACAGGGACTCGTCCCATTCCCCCTCATTGTGGTTTCATTATATTTCAACTAATTTTTAAAAATCAACATTTTTCAATCAGCATTTTCAATCAGAATCCAAATCAATTCATCAATTCTCAAACAGAATTAAAAATCATATCAATCACATTCAAAATCATCATCTGGATAGCATTAACGCTTATAATTTCAAGTCTTAGATTTACTCGTATATACTATCAGTAAAGAGCTGCAGTATACTCTCGGTATATACGGGTAGTCACGGCCCTTGGAATTATAAGGTAAATACTATCATGTCTAGGCCTCAAGCAAGTCAGGGATTCTATATAATTGCGGTACTTCCATCTGAAGACCCAATTACCAAATTACGAGTTTCAGTTTGAATATCAATTTGTATGAATTATCTCACACAATTATAACCTTTTTGTGTTTCTTGATAAATTTTTGATATATTTGTCTTCTCAGTTGATCTTTATTAACCAAATGCTCTGATACCAACTGTAAGATCCCCCTTCCCACCGAGCAACTGATTCGGGATATTAGCAGCGGAAGTAGCACTTCTCGCGCGGGATAGGGGTCCCACATTCCGGGCCTCACCACGGATATCCGGATAAGAGACTAATCCGTCGGTTGTTCCAAACCCGAACCCGAAAAAACTTCCTTTACCGGAAAGCACGGGTGATTCCACCAAGATAACTTTTTACTCTAACGTAGTCAAGATCATTTCTGATCGAGCTGATCCAATTACATCTATAAGATACTTGGCCAGATCAAGGAAGAAACTTGCACTTGGATCATTGGGATCAACGCTTTTTTCCCCATTCAAGAGACACAGCCGTTGATTCCTATCCATAGAACAGTTACTGTCCGGGATTTATTTTATCTATCGTAAAAACAAAAGTTTGAGTCTCGATTTACGGATCCATCAGTCCAGCCTAACCCCATCCGATCCCATGGGTTAGCCAACCGCCCAACCACTGTAGTGATGGGATCCAATTAATAATTTGGTTAGGTTTTGTCCCGGGTACCAAGGAAAAGAGTTCCAAGGCCCCCTAGCCGGATGTTCATGCAAAATAAAACTAGTCACACCACTCACACACCCAATATGAAATTGTCTTTTCACAGATTCAACCAGTTTAAAACAATCCTTTAATAAAACCATAGTATCATTCATCACCATCTTTCAATTTATCCAGTTGATTCTTAATTTTCCCATCATTCCTTCATCAGAGTATCTATGGCATCATTGGCAACTAGAACGCTCAGGGGCCGTTTCGATAGTTCCTAGCCCATAATACTCGGCAATATAATCACTTATCAAGATGGACTCTCGTTGAAGATCAGCAAGATCAACCAACAGATCCATATAAGGAGCCATGGACTCATCCATTGAAGACCAGCAAGGTCAATCAACCAGATCCATGCCCGATTTCAGAAAACAACTCCTACTCTTGTTCCAATATCTTCCTCGACGCACGTGTGGGTATCCTAGGCGACCCAGAGCCCGAGCACCGTATGGTCAGCACCCTCTAGGATCCTTCGCAGGTGACCTAGCGCTTCACGCATAGGCCGCTTCCTTGGCCCCTCATCCACCGTACCGGAAGCTCACCATTTTAATCGCACCGAGGCTGGTCAAGACCTCAGCCGACCTTGCTACGCGAGACGTCCTTCATTGACTCCCCGTCAGCAGTTGCAACTTTATCATCACGACTTTAATCACAAGACGGTCAAAATGCTCCCCCCAGCATTCTTGACATAAAACAATCATTTACAAACAGCATTTACAAACAGTTTACAATACAATTTCTATTTTAACTTTCATTTTTCCACATTATCCCTCATCAATCTACATTACTTATTCCCTATTCCATTTATATGTATACTCATCCCATCACATCATTTCCATCTCATCACTTCAGATTCCCTCACATCACATATCGTATATTCACATCCATACATCCACATCTATATGCGTACATTCACATCTACATGCATACATCTACATCTCTATGCATACATCCACATCCACATTCACATTCACATCCATACATCTACATCTACATGCATACATCCACCTCCACATTCACATCCACATATATACATCTACATCTACATGCATACATCCACCTCTACATCTATACACCTACATCTACATGCATACATCCACATCTCCATTCACATCTACATCTATACATCTACATCTACATGCATACATCCATATCTCCATTCCCATCTACATCTATACATCTACATCTACATGCATCCATCCACCTCCACATCCACATCTACATCTATAAATCTACATCTACATGCATACATCCATATCTCCATTCCTATCTACATCTATACATCTACATCTACATGCATCCATCCACCTCCACATCCACATCTACATCTATACATCTACATCTACATGTATACATCCACATCTCTATGCATACATCCACATCCACATCCACATTCTCCTCCATACATCTACATCTACATGCATACATCCACCTCCACATTCACATCCACATCTATACATCTACATCTTCATGCATACATCCACCTCCACATCTACACTCACATCCATACATCTACATCTACATGCAAACATCCACATCTCCATGCATAATAAAATTCTTTTAATTACTCTAGGATGATAGTTCCTAGAATATGGTAGGAAGTCCTCTTTTTATGCTTTGAATGAATTTATTTTATGCGTAATTTCTATAAAAATTTTGCCATAGCTCCGCTACTATGACTGATAAATCTCAATTTTTTCTAAGGGATAAAGCTTATCATTAAGGAAATAATTAGAATGGTCTCTAATTGGGTCATCAATCCATAATGGATTGAATCATCATTATACATAAACTAAAAGCATAGAAAAAAGCCATTAATTTGGCCTCAAGCATAGCTTAATCTTGGATTAAGGAAAAGCTTTATGAAAACCTTCATTTGGATTGAGAATTGGTCATGAGTATGACCATTTCTTGAGTGAGAGAGAGAAATTACATAAAAACCATTAGAATTTAAACATAAATGGAAATTAACTTCAATAGCATTTATTAAATTATGTAACTCTTCACTACTATTCACCAATTAACTTCAATAGCATTTAAAAAAACCATACCAATTAAGCTTCTCAAGCTTGAGAGGGGTTGAGAAGAGAGAATCATTGAGAAATTATAGAAAGATCATAATTCACTATACTTATCTTATAATTTGCTTGATTCTTTGATCACGGTAGAGGCCCCCAACCAATCAATTGGTTTAGTATGTTGATGGAGCCACCAATGGGAATTGAAGAAAGAGAGAAGTATCAAAAACTAGTGAATTATTAAAGAATTCACCGTTCTTGGCTTAGGTAGAGTAGAGTAACAATGCATAAGACATTATATATTTTGGCTTAGGTGGAGTAGGGTAACAAAGCATAAGACACTATATATTTTGGCTTAGGTGGAGTAGAGTAACAAAGCATAAGACACTATATATTTTGGCTTAGGTGGAGTAGAGTAACAAAGCATAAGACACTATATATTTTGGCTTAGGTGGAGTAGAGTAACAAAGCATAAGACACTATATATTTTTCAACAAAGGGGAGGCTTCTATTTATAGGAAAAATTGAGCTCCTAACCAAACAAACTGATTCTAGAATTTTCCAAGTCAGTTTGGTCACTTTTTGACCATTTTTAGGTCAGTTAAGCTAAATTTTTGGAACTAGACTTGAATGAGGAGAGAGGAGAGATGAAATATCTCAATTTTTATGAGTTTAAAACTCATTCAAGCATGTGAAATATGCACCTCCTTTAAAGAACTCTCCTTCCTTACATATGTGTCATAGTTTTTTTTTTAACTAATAAACCTTGTACATTTTCAACTCTTCACCTTATGTGAGCATTTACTCATTTTTGGATACCCAAAATATCTCGTATTTTTAATATTGCTCATAGTTTTTTACTAATAAACCTTGTACATTTTCAACTCTTCATCTTATGTGAAATATGCACCTCCTTTAAAGAACTCCTCTTCCTTACATATGTGTCATAGTTTTTTTTTTTAACTAATAAACCTTGTACATTTTCAACTCTTCATCTTATGTGAGCATTTACTCCTTTTTGGATACCCAAAATATCTCATATTTTTAATATTGCTCATAGTTTTTTACTAATAAACCTTGTACATTTTCAACTCTTCACCTTATGTGAGCATTTACTCATTTTTGGGTATCTTCTTTTTACAAATAGGATTTATCTCCTCCCTACACATGTATTGATGCTATTGGCCCATAGGAACTTTAATTGGACCATAGTCTAAAGATTTCTGAAAATCTATACCCTTAGACTAAGGTTCTTTATACCTATTTCCAATTAATTTCAATTGCACATTGGAAAATTCTTTTTGAATTTCTGTTTCAGGGGAACTTATTTTAATAAGATGAGTTATTTTTCTATCCAAAAATATTCATAATCTGAATATTCTCTCTCTAGAATAATTTTCTCTCTCTAGGCTAAAACAATTAGAAACAAGGTCTTTATATTTCTAAAGAGGGATTGATTACAGGGGAATATGCTAGACATCAAAAAGGGGTTGGGGGAGGAATCTTACATCTTTTGTCCCTAAACAATCAAGGAGTTTTGTAGCCGACATGCTACCAATCTCAACTTGTGATGGAGAGGTTGGATTAGGTGTATAGTGATATCCTCTATGTTATTAGGCTATAAAATGTATTTAGTCATTTCTAAATATTTACCATGGAAAGCATTAGACAATTTATGTGAGACGCCCTAAAACGATTGAAAAGGTACTATGCAAGCTATGGGAGTCATAAATACTCAGAAGGTGAGAGAAAAAATATATGAATTGGAGAATATTCTTGCATCTCTTAGTGCACGTGCTTGCACACATGTGCTTATAATTATCATTTAGAAGTTACACTGGTGGCATGGTTTTGTTGCACCACAAGTTTTATATCTTTTTGTTGCCTTGTCTGTTCTTTTGTTCTTACATCTTTCTCTTTTGTTAGCATTGCCAGTATAAGGTCCTCGTTAAAAAAGGCTTTAAAATATCTAAAATACTAATTGCTCAACTTTGAGTTTATGGCATATTTTGTCCCTAAACGATAGAGCATTTATGTAGCAAACAATCTACGAATCTCAACTTGATATGGAGAGGTTGGATTGGGTGTATAAACTCAAATCCTCTATGCTACTAGGCTATAAAATGTATTTAGCCCTTTCTAAATATTTACCATTGAAAGCACTAGGCAAGTTTATGTGAGACTAGCCCCATAAACAATTGAAAAGGTACAAGGCAACTACTTATGTTGAAGTCATAAATATTTAGAAGAGGTGAGAGAATCATCCTTTAGCTTTATGTCAAATATATTTTCTTCACACAACTAAAAATCCTTAAATAAAAGTCCTAAATCAATGATTGTTCGATTTCGAGTTTGAATAGATCTGTGGCTCAAATTTGAGTTGAAGAGATTGTTGCGGCTTTATGCCTAAATTACAATAAAATAGTTATGTACCAAACATTCTACACGCTCAACTTGAGATGGGAACTTTAGCGTAGGTGTATAGTCACATTTGTGATCCATGTTATTGAGTAGTAGTCCAATTATACTTTTGGAATATTTTGTCAATCAAGGTAGCAGACAAATGGGCCCTTCTAAATGTGTGAATGAGAGAGAGAGAGAGAAAAGGAAAATACATGTTGGGTCTGTTTGTTTGGAGGTGCATGCATACTATATTATCTATAGTATTAATATTCGAGTTTTAGAAAAGGTAGGAAACTAGAATGCAAAGAGTTGTTATTGATCACGTCGCCGAAAGGGTGATTTTGACTTAAATGTGTGATTAAGGCTTTTAAGAGATGGAAATTGCATGGTAAGGACAAAGCTTTCAGGTTCTTGGTCTTTGCTAGCGTGGGTTGACAAGGGCGCCGCCAAAAAGCCGGTGCTTGTTGACAATTTTTTATTTTTTGGGTTGCATGCACCCGTCTTTTCAGGGTATAGAATTCATGTGGGCACCTTAATGATAGAAATGTTCAGTGTGATTAAAGTTATCTTATATAAAGAGCACCGATTCCAGTAAGCGTTCATACCTCACTTCTTACCAAAATCACAGCCTTAGTAAATAATACCATGGGTCTCGGTAGCAATATGAAGAAGCCCTTCCTAGTGGGCGTAATCCTGTTGAGTGGCGGCTGCATGAAGGGCGCTGACGCCGACTGCACGGTGACGAACAACTCTGGGCAAGACATTATCATAGTTCCTGTGTCCGTGAGCGTGAGCATTACCATAACTGTTGCGGCGGGGGAGACGGTAGAGGTGCCCCCGAGCCAGCAGCAGTGCATGCTCAAGAATGCGGCGTCCGGACACGAGCTCGGGCCCGTGACCCTTCCAGACGACAACCTGGTGGTCATCGTGGACGCCGAGATCACCGGAGCCGTCGATGTCTACGTAGCGTCCCTTCTCTCCGGAATACTCCAGCTGGGCGCCAGCATCTGCGTCTCTCTCTAATTTGGGCTTCTAATGGTTACTGTTAGTAGCATGCCTAATTCACAGCTTTTTCTACACCACATATGTACTCCACCAAGGCCTTTCCTTTCTCCGGTCACACCCTTCCACTTCTTTACTTGGAAACAGAAGCACTCCAAATTACATTCACCATGTTGTTCATGGCTACAGTTGAGAACTTTGTTACAACATAACTCTATGGCATACTTCAATTTACAACATAACTCTATGGCATACTCTATAGCGTCCCTTCTCTCCGGAATACTCCAGCTGGGCGCCAGCATCTGCGTGTCTCTCTAATTTGGGCTTCTAATGGTTTCTGTTAGTAGCATGCCTAATTCACAGCTTTTTCTACACCACATATCTACATGAATAAATGGTTACTTTTAGCATGCCTAATTCACAGCTTGCTTTTTCTACACCACATATGTACTCCACCAAGGCGCTAGCTACCCTTTCCTTTCTCCGGTCACACCCTTCCACTTCTTTACTTGGAAACAGAAGCACTCCAAATTACATTCTGTTCATGGCTACAGTTGAACTTTGTTACAACATAACTCTATGGCACACTTCAATTTATGTGTAACCATGGCTGTTTAGAGAGACAAGATTTCATAAATCTCAGTGTTAATGAGTTTTTTTATACAAATATTTTTGTATAGAGTCACAAGGGTGCAGATTTTCTGAGAAAGTGAGGGGCTCCTAGAAATAGAAATTGACGAAAGTCCCACCCACAAACTTTAGGCTTTATGACACTCGATAGATTTCCCTAGTTTCGTAGAGTTCCTGAAGTGTATATGGCCCTTGGCCCTCACCCACCGACTTTTTACCTTCTCCCTTACTCGAGGTTCCTACAGGCATCTTCTCACTTTGGCCTTTCAAGATTACAGATTCTACAAAAATCCAACTGTTATAGATTTATAATTTTCCCTTAGATCCCAATCCAATCATGACCATATCCAAGCAAATTGAGCATTTTAAATGGTGGGAGGATAAAACGGTACTTTTTTACCGATTCTATTTTTCAAATAATATAAACCTAAGCTAACTATTAAAGTTGCTACTCCATTACATAAATTCTCGTGCCTAATGTTGCATCTCATAATGTCAGTGCCGTAATCAAGCATCATAATGTAAGTATGTCATGTTGTGCAAGACACTCAGTGGGGAGGATCTATGGGCTTTTGATGAGGAGGCCTCTATCCTAAGTGTTTTGTGCATGCATGATGTGTCATCATGCACGTGCATGGATTCAAACAATAAAAGTGTGCCTAACACAATTGTTAAGTAATTTGTCACCCTAAAATGTTTCATGAGATTCAGCAATTAAATATCATGCGGTGCAAGAAGGGATACAATGCTCGGTCATACACTAGGCCAAGACACTTTGAGATTCTCCCTTTTAGTGACTCCTCGGGGTCCCCCAATCAATGAGAGATGTACCTCAGTGGATGCTTCTCCTTTTGCGAAAAGTGCATGAGGATTTACGCCTAGGCCCATTTTAGCCTTTCACCACCTGACACTCAACTCTTATGCCCTTGGCACATTTTGGCCTTCGCAACCTTCAACTTGAAGTCAAATACACACATAATTGTGTTGCTATTTGGTGAGCAACGATTTCTTTTGACATTTGATTCCAAATGTTATAGATAGTAATCTTTTCATCAACAAGGCTTATGGCCCATGGAAGAAGTGAAGATTGAAGGGAATTTGGGCTTCCCTGGAGTGGGGCTTCCTTGCCAACTATCTTTTCCGCGTCTTTGGGTGTGGGAGTAGGAACCTTTGGGATGTTTTCTAACTATGTCTATTGTAGACTTGAAGTCGATGGGAGTTCTTAGATTGCTTTTTAAATTGTTCCTTGTCCTCCTTAATACATGGCTCTTCTACGTTGGACTTGCCTTTGTAGATCTTTTTAGGTATCCATATCAGCTTTGGTGTGGCATGCTAGTGGATATTCTTTGAGCATAATGATGATTTTTGAAACCACTCTTTTCTCCTAAACAAAAGACGACACCTTTTGGATTGCTTACTTTTTGTTGGTACTCAATTATGGCTTTGTTCTCGGTAGTATCCTTGGGCTATTTGTGAGCTTTCTATAATTATCCATCCTTGTGGGGTTGGACCATTTCTTGAGCTTCTTCTCCTTCCCTATTTTAGAATCCACATGAATTTGTCATTTGGATTCTGTTGTGGACATGGGATATTGGCCTTAATAATCTAGACCTCTTTTGTTCAAGTTTGGTGGTCTTAAGAGACAAGATCGTTATAGCTACTAGGGCTCCAGTTGTAGCCTTTCGTATCCACATTAGTCATGTTCGAGGATTTGGGGTGTATATTTTTTGAGAAAGTGAGGGGCTCCTAGAAATAGAATTTGACAACAGTCCCACCCACAAACTTTAGACTTTATGACACTCGATAGATTTCCCTAGTTTTGTAGAGTTCCAAAAGTGTATATGGCCCTTGGCCCTCATCCACCGACTTTTTACCTTCTCCCTTACTCGAGGTTCCTACAGGCATCTTTTCACTTTGGCCTTTCAAGGCAAATTACATCTACAAAAATATTTTCCCTTAGATCCCAATCCAATCATCACCATATCCATGCAAATTGAGCATTTGAAATGGTGGGAGGATAAAACAGTACTTTTTTAACGATTCTATTTTTTAAATAATATAAACTTAAGCTAACTTAACATGTTCAGAGCTATTTGGACCCAACTTAAAGCCCTTAGGGGATGGGAAGTGCCACAGATGCAAGGAGCAGGAGGATGACCTACACATTTTCATGCACTGCCCTATTGCAAAGAAATGTTTCGAGTCATTGACCAAGTGCATTCAGCTATGGAATGGTTACACCCTTGGCTGGAGAAACTTGTTACTTGGAGAAGGCATCGGTTGCACCTTGGAACTATGGGCTGTCTTGAGAACTGAACTGTTATGGTGCTTGTGGTTACATAGACTTGATTCCATTTTTAATAGTATGCCTACTAACAGTTTCAGGCTGAAAGAGAACTTGATACATGTAGGTGAAAGATGCAAACAAAGACGGTTGAAATACCTAGACACCAAGCTTCATCGGCTGCAGAAAAAAGCTAAAGGAAAGCAAGTAGACAAGACGACACAACAAATTCAGGAACTGTTTTGAAGATGAGAGAGGCCGTCATCTCCAAGGATGTGCTGCTCATCAAAGCACTCTATGTTTTTCAAAAGTCACACTCAAGAAAAGAGAGAAAAGCTGGATACACAGCTAGAGAAACTTCTCAATAAAGTCAAAGGCAAGCTCAGGGCCTCCAAAACTTTATGTCATGTGCATGGACATTGTTCCTTTGTGCAAATATGAGGTGCATTTAAGAAATAATAATTCTTTCCCATTTAATGGTGGCTGGGATTTACTTTCTTAAGACCCAAGATAGGTTTAAGGGACCACACCACCCTTAAGCTAAGAAGTAGCACAGGTGGCCAACCGAGGTTTCCATTTCTTAACCACGAGCATAAGGTCAGAACAACACTTTTAAGAATATACTCAATGTCTTATTTGTTCAATTTGATGATCTAATGAATATACTCAATGTCTTATATGTTCAATTTGATGATCTGATGAATATACTCAATGTCTTATATGCGCAATTTGATGATCTAATGAATACAAAACCCAAATATAAATCCACTGATGGAAACCCGCATAGTTTGTTTTCTTCTATTTTCTAGCATATTTGGAACTCTTCTCGCAGGGTTCACCTAAAAATTTGTAAGTATAGCACGTGACTCCAAATGAAGGGATTTTTGAATTCAAAAATTTAAGGTAAATTTAGAAAAATACAATTATAGAAGGGGGTTTTTTAATCGATTTTGAAAAAAAAACCGTAACTCCATAAAGGAAAAGGGGCCATTTTATTCATGTGAAAAATTCACAGATAAAGGGTTTTTTAAATACCCCTTGAATGCATGTGATACATAGGGTTTCTTAGCAGTGCACCCCTTGAGGAACTCTACGTCAAGTCTAGGAGGGACTAGTTTTAGACCTATCTAACCTATTAGTTCTTTTTTATTGAGGGCACTACTCCCTTAACTAATGTACCTATTGTGTTACCAACATCTCAAGGATCATCTTTTAAGGTCGATTTGTCAAAGTTTAAGGGTAGACATAAGGAGGACTCGGATACTCGTGTTACTTTTTTTGAAACAACATGCCAAGCTAATTACATGATTCTAGATAAGGAGAAGTGTGAGAGGTTCTAATGTACCTTCAAGGATGTGAGGATAAAATGATATAATTAGTATTAAGCAAGTTTTTTTCTAGTTTATGATGCTTAAAAGATAAATTTGATGAAACAAGTGATGACTATGCACTTAGGATCTAGATCATTTTGTAAAGAAGAAGTCAAAAACAAATGATGACTATGCACGTAGGCTCTAGATCATTTATAAATATGCATTTAGCTTTAGTCAAATGATGACTATGCTATCCAAGAGACGTAGTTCAAGTGGTTTGAGCTTAGGACTCTCATTCATGAGGTTATGGGTTAAAATCCCATTGAGAACACATAAGGACACCTTAAGCTTGGGGTGTGTTTACATGCACGTGGGCATGTTGGTCTCACCCTCCACACACCCCAACATCTATGCTCCAGTGCTCCTAGAATTTCCCACCAGTTCTTCTAAGTGTCCCTATGGCAATAGTGGTGTGCAATTCTAACACCACAAGCTCAAGATCTAGATCAGGGATGGTGGCTCTACTAGAACATCTCAACCCATGATGTGTGGCACCCGGTTTTGACTGTGCATGGTGTTCCCTACTTTTGGCCAAGATTCTAAATTGTCGAGTTCATCTAAGAGGCAATTAAAAGAGTGATTTGTTCACGATTTTCTTTAAAGTTTCAAAATCTCCTTGGTTGAAACTCTCTCTCTCTCTCTCTCTCTCTCTCTCTCTCTCTCTCTCTCTCTCTCTCTCTCTCCTTATCTTTAAAGTTAGTGCGTGAACTCTGCCCTTAATACTTAAAAGTAAAAATTTCTCTAATCTCAACTTATATAGACTGGAAAAACCACCCATGGTGGATTGTACACAATTGTGGCCATTCTAAGAATTTTGAGTGCCCACTCGACGACAATGTTTTTCCAAAACAATGTGCGAGTTATGTCCCCGACGACACAAGTTATAGGCTTGAACCTTCCACTTAAAAAGCCATGATTTGAACTAAAAAACACAAAATGGGCATGTGAATGTAGTAAGTCGAATAATACAATTTTAGAAATCAATGTGCTAGAGGGTGCAACAATTGCATAGGAAGGGGGAGTATGCAACTTATTCATTTGATATATTTGGGTTCTAATAGTCAAAAAACCATGTAAATGTAGCAAGTGGAGTAATATAAGGTTCCAAAATTTACCAAATCTAGAAAACTACTACAAGTGGGCAAGTGAGGTGATATAGACAAGATTCTCGAGATTAGATTTAAGAGAAAATTAAGCATTATGATGTCAAGAGTATTATTCTTAACATGCATGAAAAAATTAGATCCTTATATTATCCCACTTGCTACATCTACATGCCCTTTTGAACCCACATTCTAGGGATTAGAATTGAGAGAAAATTAAGCATGAGGTGAATGATTATCACTAAGACATGGAGCTAATAAATTTGTATCAAGCCTATAATAAGAAGCCCAATATAATGTAAAATGTGTGCTTTTGATTCATACCCTCATTGTGCCATTTTGGTAATTTTTTACTAATCTTCATTACAATCTCAATTATGTAAAAACCATGCTTTTGATCTTGTTTTATTCACCTTGAGCTTCCAAATCCATGAAGTTTAACTCGGTATCAAAGCCTCCTCACGTCCTAGTGTCTCCCTTAGCATTCTTATTAAGTCTAAAAGCCCTTTAGGACTAATTTTATCATTAGCACTACTCTTGTTTTTCCCTCTTCTTCCCAATCTCATAAATTAGCTCAAATCAAGGATCTCTACTGTGCAAATGATAACTTTGGGGAGTACATCAACCCTAGCTCAGTCTAATTATCGAGATGCACATGAAAAACATCAAATTAAGCTTAATAGTAGGCAAAACAATTGTAGCAGAGAAGGGTAAATCTCATAGTACTCATGAATTTAAGCTATATTTAAAGCTATAAAGTGTTTGTTTATGTTATGCAAGGAGTACCTACCTAGTTTGAAGCACTTCCATGAAGCTTTTATGCTCTGAATCATCAATTGATTCTCTGGTTTTATGATAGTAAATTATGTTGATTCATAGAAGATTTAACACTAAAAACTGTAAGTTTTTTAGACGAGTGGTGGTTCATTCTTCAAAAAGAGGAGTATCTACACACACATATATTGACATTTTGCAAAAGCATCGTGATTTCATGCCCCAATCATCTACTCCAATTTACAATCTTCAATCTTCACCATATCTTAATAAAATGAAACACATCATGCAGTAGTTGGCTAGCATTGGTACACCTAGGGAAGAATAAGATTCCATAGCCATTTTATTAAAAAAGTATCACGATAGGTGAGTTTAGTCCATTTGTGGATAAACTCAAAAATCTCTTGGAACCAACACTTGATAGTGTGAAAGCATCAATAATGGAGTAAGACAAGAGGGTCCAAGGAAATACATCACAAGCTACATCGAGAGAAGAAAGGAAAATAGGATCCAAGGAAGGACATTACAAGAAGATAAGAGGATCCAAGGAAAGACCTCACAAGCTACTTCGGGAGAAGAAAATGCTTTCTTCTCAAAAGGACCAAGACCAAGGAACAAAGGAGGACCAAAGATACAGGTGACCTAACACTACTACAAGAAGGTGGACCACATGGTGAAAGACTACGGGGACAAGAAGGACCAAAGACAAAGGTGGCATGCCACTACTCGGCCACATGGTGAAAGGTGACATGCCACTAGTAGGCTACATGGTGAAATATTACTGGAACAAGACATAGGAAAAAGCAAGAAATGTAATGTTCAAGGATGAAGACAAGGCTTCCCAAGATGTAAGAAGCCCAAAACAGTTTCTTTACAAAATAAAGGACATGGATCTTACCCTTGGTTGAAACCCTATCCTCCCATGGGTAAAGTGTCAAGGCAAAGCCAACATTATAGCCCATAGGGCAAGGTAAGAGACTCACCACTCAAACACATGACAAGGAGTGTAGGGCAAGTTGAGATTGACCACTCTAGCACATCATAAGGAGTGTAGGTTAATGTAGACTATTAGGTGATAGACTCTCATCAAATTGAGGGGGAGTGTTGGAAATCAATGTGCTAAATGTCATAACATATCTCTAGCAAGGGGGAGCTTGTACCTTGTTCATTTGTTATAGTTGGGTTCAAAAGGGAATGTAGATGTTGCAAGTTGGCTAATAGAAGGATTGATAATTAACCAGATTTAGGCTCCTACTAGAAGTGGGCAAGTGGGATGAATAATCTCTTTAATTTTATATGCATGTTAAGAATAATACTCTTGACATATGGATGTATTCATCTATGTGAATTACTTGTCAAACACTTTAATTTTATATGTGAATGGCTCAATTGAAAGAGAAATATTACATAAATTTCAGATTAATATGTTTAGGCTAGTGCACTTCAAATATATCCCATCAAAATAGAGACTATGATGTTTCCTATTGGGGAGTCCTTTAGGGTAGAACCCAATGTACTTTACAAGCCATTTCAATAGAACCCCAAGTAAGTTGGTCGTGATTGTGATGGAGAAACACCTAGAGTGGAGGTGGAGAGTGAGCAAGCTTTAGCATGAGCACTTATTTTGGATTGCGCAACCCACCCTCCCTCGCCTCACTCCAATACTCCTATGCATAGCCCTCTCCATCGTCTCCCCCCTAGGAGTAGGCCATGTTGTGGTAGGAGCCAAATGATGAGGAGTAGGAAAAGTGGAAGGGAGAGGGATAGGCAAAGTGGAAGTGAGAGGGGTAGGAAATATAAGAAGATTTTGGGCTATCCTTCCATTCCAACTATAAGATATCTTGATAATATATGGTTTACTTACATGAATTTCTATACATGCCATTTACCTTGCTAATTATACTCTCTAATATTCTACATAGAAAACTTATTTCCTTTCAAGAAGAAGCTACAACAACTTCCAATAACATCATAACTCAATATCACACTAAATAATTAAAGTCAGTGTCTCGTATTCATGTTTTTACACTACACTCCCATGCTAATCAAATAACAAAATAATATATAATAACATTATAGTCATATAAAACAAGTCAAGTAGAGAGCTATATAAGAAGTTTGAATTTCATGACTCTTTAGTAGTCATTAGTTGTTCCTCTTCACTTAAAAATCTATTTCTCTCTTTCTTCATAACTCTCACACTCTCTCTTGTCAAGTAAAAAGACTTAATATATCTTATCTTATTGATAACTCTCACACTCTCTCTTTCTTCATAACTCTCACACTCTCTCTTGTATATCTCATCTTATTTCATGACTTGGGGTCTACATATCCAATTAATGTTTCATGTTTTTCAACTCTTAGAATTATATCTCTATGATGTTTGGTCACCCCTTCTATACGAGCATGAAAGTAGACTCTTGCCTACATTGTTCTAAATTTTTGCAAGTCTAATGTGGTTTTTTGATGTTACTTTAATTCTTCCTAGATTTCAATTAATGCACGGACATTTTCTTCTATAATATCATAACATTGTAAACCCTCTTTAACTCTCTCCCTCCTTCCCTCCCTCCCTCCCTCTCTCTCTCTCTCTCTCTCTCTCTCTCTATGTACACACACACACATGCACACGCACACACACACACACACACACATGCACACACACACACATGCACACACACATGCAAACACACATACATGTGTTTGTGTGTGTGTGTGTGCGCGCGCATATGTGTACGTGTGTGTATGTGTTTGTGTGTGTTTTCATGTGTGTGTATGTGTGTGTGTTTGCATGTGCATGTGCATGTGCGTGTGCATGTGCATGTGCGTGTGTGTGTGTGTGTGCGTGTGTGTGTGTGTGTGTGTGTGTGTGTGTGCATTTGTGTTGGTGGGTGACTGCTACTACTACCCAATCAACCTAAAAGTCTCTGGTTATGCACACATCAATACACCAGTTGGATACACAAACATACAAAAAAAATAGCGTTATGATTTACAAAAGATTGTGTCTATGTGCATGTGTGTGCATGTGTGTTGGAGGGTGACTGCTACCCGATCAACCTACTAAGTGTCTCTAGTTATGCACACATCAATACACCAGTTGGATACACAAACATGCATTGGAAAACACAAAAAATAACATATCAATTTACAAGATATTGCACAAGAGAAATGGTTACACAAGACAGATCGACTTGTGTATATTATTTGATTGCCAACATAAACAAATAAGACTTTAAAGATGGATTTAGAGAATGGTAGATGAGAAGGATGTAGAGAATGGTAGATGAGAAGGATGTAGAGAAATGATTGAAAATGATCCCAGTTTGTTTAGCACACACACATACATGTGTTTTGTGTGTGTGTGTATCTGTGTTGGTGGGTGACTGCTACATCTGATCAACCTAAAAGTGTCTCTGGATATGCAAATATCAATACAGTAGTTGGATACACAAACATACACAAAAAATAGCGTATCGACGATTAACAAGAGATTGTGTGTGTGTGCGTGTGTGTTGGCGGGTGACTACCGAATCAACCTACTAAGTGTCTCTAGTTATGCACACAACAATACACCAGATACACAAACATGCATAGGAAAACACAAAAAACGACGTATCAATTTACAAGAGATTGCATTAAAAAAAACGTTTATACAAGACACAGATCGACTTGTGTATATTATCTAATTACCAACATAAACAAAGAAGACTTTAAAGATGGGTTTAGAGAATGGTAGACGAGAAGGATATATAGAAATGATTCAAAATGATCCTAGTTTGATTAGCACCACCCCGGCTAAAAGTAGCATGTGTATAGAATTGGATTGCTGTGTGGGTAATGTGGATTGACGTGGATGGATGTATGGATGATGTGGATTGACGTGTGAAATGATGTGGATGGATGTATGGAAGATGTGGATGGATGTATGGATGATATGGATTGATGTGTGGGTAATGTGGATTGATGTGGATGGATGTATGGATGATGTGGATTGACGTATGGATTGATGTGGATGGATGTATGGAAGATGTGGATGGATGTGTGGGTAATGTGGATGGATGTGGATAATGTGGATTGATGTGGATGGATGTAGGGATGATGTGGATTGATGTGTGGGTAATGTGGATTGATGTGGATGGATGTATGGATGATGTGGATTGATGTGTGGGTAATGTGGATTGACGTGTGGATTGATGTGGATGATGGATGAGTGGATAATGTGGATTGATGTGGATAATGTGGATGGATGTATGGATGATGTGGATTGATATGTGGGTAATGTGGATTGACATGAATAGATGTATGGATAATGTGGATTGATGTGTGGATAATGTGGATTTATGTGGATGGATGTATGGATGATGTGGATTATTGTGTGGATTGATGTGGATGGATGTATGGAAGATGTGGATGGATGTGTGGATAATATGGATTAATGCGGATGGATGTATGGATGATGTGGATTGGTGTGGATGATGTGTATGGATGTATAGATGATGTGGATTGTTATGGATTGATGTGTGGATGATGCGATTGGATGTGGGAATGATGTGATGTGATAGGGATCGATGAAGAAAAAAAAATGTGAGAAGATGAGAAAAGATGGGGACTAATGTGAAAGGATGTGGAGTGATGAGAAAAAATGGAAATATTGTTGGAACTGTATTTGTATGTGAAATCTGTTTTCAAATGACTTTTTTATGTCAAGAATGCTGGGGAAGCATTTTGACCGTCTTGTGAATGAGGTCATGGAGACCTATCTGTTAAAGTTGCAACTGCTTTGATGGAGAGTCAACGGAGGACGTCTCGCGTAGCAAGGTCGGTCGAGGTCTTGACCAGCCTCGGTTTGATTTAAATGGTGAGCTTCTGGTATAGTGGATGAGGGACCAAGGAAGCGGCCTATGAGTGAAGCGCTAGGTGATCTACGAAGGATCCTAGAGGGTACTGACCATACGGTACTCGGGCTCTCGTCGTCGAAGATACCCACATATACGTTAGGGAAGATATTGGAACAAGGAGTAAGAGTTGTTTTCTGAATTCGGGCATGGATCTGGTTGATTGACCTTGCTGGTCCTCAATGGATGAGTCCATGGCTCTTTTATATGGATCCGTTGGTTGATCTTGCAGATCTTCAATGGAGATTTTATTTTTGATATGTGAATATATTACCGGTTACTATGAGCTAGGTGGTGCACGTTTTGGTTGCCAATGATGCCATAGGTACACCGATGAAGGAATGATTGGAAATAAGGATTCAACCGGAGATTTTGAGGATTGTGATCAGTGACACAATGGTTTCATTAAATGATTGTGATCAGTGACACAATGGTTTCATTAAATGATTGTTTTAAAGATAGTTGATGCTGAGATTTTGAGGATTGTGATTAGTGACACAATGGTTTCATTAAATGATTGTTTTAAAGATAGCTGATGCTGAGAAAAAGGCAATTTCATATTAGTTGCTTATAGTTCCCTTTCCATTCCGGCAACATGCGAGTGTAGAATTCACTTCAGCCAGCCGAAGTGGAAAATTCTCTAGAACCACAGTTGGAGCCACAAAACTGTGTAAAACCTGATCAAGGTGGCCAATTTAGAGAGAACCGTCAGCCTAAACACCGAAAATGGGATGCGCCCGATCCACGACCATGGTGTCCCAGGTCAACCACAAGCTAGTGTTGGCCTCCCAAGTCTCCAAAGAAAATAAGCAACATGTCCTAGTGAAGCTACCATCTACGAAGCCGATTGCTAGACCGCCAACAACCCAAGTTGCCCCGCATAGTTGGTGGTGATCTCCATCCTAGCAGGTCCCTCCACCCAATGCTCGCCCATCATCACCATCCCCACGGCCAGACGGTATGCCAAGTACTTGGCTCAATGTTTTCAAGGGGATGATCCATTTAGTTGGTGGTGATCTCCATCCTAGCAGGTCCCTCCACCCAATGCTCGCCCATCACCATCCCCACAGGCCAGACGGTATGCCGACTACTTGGCTCAATGCTTTCAAGGGGATGATCCATTTAGCACCCACTAATTTGAGGCCTAGATGCTCTGGCTGCAAGACACCGTCAATTGACTAGGAAGAGAACAACACCCTGAGAGAGGAGGTGGTGGGATGCACAGGGGGAGGTGACCATGTCTAGGGAACCCAAAATCTAAGCCGTCGCCTACTTCACCGGCTTCTTGGACTTGCTCAAAGACCAAGTCCTCAAGGACAAAACACAAGTCAACTTTTTGGATGCCCAGCTCAAGGTGCACACCGGCCCCTCCTCCAGAACCATCAAGATCAACACTGAAGTCTTGGCCAAGCTCTCTGACACTGTGGATGCCCAACTCAAGGTGCACACCGGCCCCTCCTCCAGTACCATCCAGATCAACATTGAAGTCCTGCGCCGAGCTCTCTGCACGATGACATGAGTCATCTCTAGGACCACCTCATGGAAAATCTACGCCTGATCCTCACCGGTAAGTGTAAGCAGTAACCTAACCAAGTGAGGATGTTGACTCGGATAACAAAGGGGATGCGCAATCCAGAGCGCTGAGCCAAATGTCCGCCCAACATCAGTTGGGTAGTACTGAGAGCCTCAATAGCTCTGACCTAGTCCCCCCCACACCGAAAGCATCGCGACCTCGGCCATAGCCCATTAGTACCTCCTCATGAAGATGGACTAGTGAGAGCAAGAGCTCGCCCGCTAACAAAGAGAAGAATGCCAAACTAACCACCCTGGGCCTATCTAGGAACCCGATCCAAAGGACATGCAAAACCTACCACAACTGGCCATGGTGCCAAATGTCGGGGAGCCACATCAAGGGAAGTATCAACCATGGCCCTCCTAAAAGACCATGCAGCGGCCCTCCATAAGAACTACGACGAGATACAGGACAAGATGGCAGCCATGAAGATGGCCTACAATGACCAACATTAGCAGAGCAGGCCATGGAGTACAAGGGAGAAATGCAAGCTCACGTTGATGATCTCAAATCCAAGGTCACAAGCAAGAGGCCCATAAATCGCACCGAAAGAAGCCCAACGAGACACACGAGGATATCCAGTTGGCCATTGCGAGTAGCAAAGAGGCCAAGAATATGACCCTCTATGTCGAACTCACCTCTACCCAAACAGAGATCACAAAGCTATAGCCATCAGCAATCCGGCAATAGGGTAACCTCATGCAAACAATCTGGTAGGGTTGTTATTACACAGATTCTAACTACCATTGTGGCAGCCAACCTATCCAAACCCTGAGCGTGGAGGAGGATGGACACCTTTCTGCAACAACATCCCCTAAACCATCAGCCCCTCCCCAACCTCACCCTAGCTCCACCCAGCCCGAACAATCAAACCCACCTGCTCCTCCCTCCTAACAATGATGATGATGAGATGGGTGGGAGTCAAAGACTAGATCTTCCGGACCTATGGAATTAGGAATGTGCCTAAGCTTGTCAGGGTTAGGATTGCTCAAAAGCGCAAAGTGGAAGAGAATGCCCAAGAGGATCTGTACTCCTATGGCACTGTCACGGATGTGCGTGTCTCACTGGGTTTAAGAGTCTGGGCACTAAAAGGTTGCATACGAGGATTAAATGGTATTTCTATATATAGTCCAAAATGAGGAATGTGCCTAGGCTGAGGAGCATGCTAAGGATAATCTAACATGGTCCCTATCTCCGGGTGATTAACTCTATTGTACACAACATCGGGAAAGATTGAGGGTTCAAGTCATTGGATTGGAAATCCGACCCACCAGGCATGCCAGGTGTTGATCCGGACCACCTCTAGGCTGGACAACCACCAAGGTGGAATGTCATCGGAACGTCAAAGCCATGGCCCACTCCGATGCACTTAACACTATGGTTTATCCAGTTAATTGGGTGATTATTGATGTAAATCAACTATGCTCAGACACTACGACACATCGAGAGCGTAGCACCGTTTTTGGAATGAAAATCTGAAGGATTTTCAAGATGCTCAGCAGCGATCTTTTGCTGCTAGGCAGCGCTTTTTTGTTGCTCAATAGCGCAATATTGCTGCCCAGCAATGCGCTATTTAGCAGCGTCCATAATAATGAAAAAATGCTGCTATATTGTAAAAATATCGTGCTTTTTTTACCGCTTCTTTTGTCCTTGCATAATTTTATCTTTGAATATAATAAACTTGTACGTTGAGTTTGTTTTTGTAGGTTTTTTCCTTGTTTATCACTTTACCTCTCCTACCCTATCCTCCTCAAGCTCAAGCAAGGTATGTATATTGTTTTCCTTCATTTCCTATGCAAACAATCTTTCCATTAAAGCTTTTTTGTGAGTATTTCCCTTCTCTTTCTTCTCTTTTAAGTTTTTCTTTTCTTCTTTTTTCCTTTTCATTGAAGCTTAACCCTAACCCTGGCTTCTACATAGAAATCGTAATGAAGAGATTTGATTGAGAGCTCTCCATCAAAGCTCTCTATTATGTTTTCTATTTAGAAGCTAGGGTTAGGGTCAAGCTCAATGAGAAGGGAAAAGAAAGATTCAGTAAGTTAGGGCAAAATCTTTCATTAAGATTTCTATTAAGATTAGGGTTTTGTATATGCTTTCTATTAGGGTTAAGGGTTAGTAATATTTTTTTTCTTTATTTGGTTTGATTTTGTAGGTTATCCAGATACATGCCGGTAGCAACCTATGCATGCGGGTAGAAAGCTACGCATGTTGGTAGCTTCCTATGCATGCCGGGTCCTATGTATAAGAGTTTTAAGTACTTATGTTTTTTCTTAGATAGATGGCAAATAACTTTAGGCGTGATGCTACACGTGAAGGAAGAGTCCATATCCCGACAATATTTGTAAGTGTATATTAGCCTCACATTGTATCTTATCTTTTAATTAAAGAAGGTTATCTTAAATAACAACTTTCTAAAATGTTCACTTGTTTGTACAACTGTAGCTTGAAGCAGTGGACCACCCCCCTACACAAGAGGAATATGATTTTGCATTACAATGAGGTTTGCAAGCTTTATTTGATAGGGTGCAAGATGAAGGATGGATTGTTATTACTGGAGGAGATGCTTGGTAAGCATGGCAAGTAAGTACATTCCTAAACCCTAAACCTCTTTGTTTCTGCGAAAGTGATTCTCACTTGTGTTGTGTTTTAGGATCATATAACTCGAAAGGGTGGTGCAAACATAGCTATCGATAGCAATGGAAATGTAAGAAGCAAAGGGGATGGTGCCACAAGGAACAATACCAATCGCACAACATGAGATCCACATATCCCCTAGCTCCATAGGTTTTTATAACGCTTTATCTTGTATATGAGTTTTTTAGAAACATACACTTATGTAATTCACTACGTATTATAATTGAATTTTGACATTCCTAAAACCATGGTTTGCAAATGTCTTTTATTTTTGGTATTTGTAAGTTTTACATTACACTTGTCATGATGATATGAAGTTATGTTAGTTTTATTGTGTTGTCTACATTAGGAAAAAAGAGCTGGGGGGGACAGAGACTGGGGAGTCCTATGCAAACTCCCCAATCTGCCCCAAATGTTTTTTATTCTGCAATATGTTCGCTGTTCAGCATCGAAACTAGTAGCACAATATCGCTCTGCTGAGCATAAAAAAAGTGCTGCTAGTTTCGCTCCTGTTTTGCAGGCAAAAATAGCAGTGTTTAACAACGATATAGGCCCGGCATCTTCGTACCCTTGTAGTTACAAAAGCGCTGCTATTTTTGCTACTAAACCCTCATTCTATTGTAGTGAGAGCAAGAGGGCATCTTTATACCACTCTATAACTATGTATTAAATAGTATTCCCATTCTCATCTAATCATATATTTTTCTATCTCATCATTTATTTCCTCATTTATCCTCATCAGATCACATCTACTTGCATCTACCCATACATCTCATCACTTCACATACATTAACATCTATCTAGCTTATATCGCATCTTATCACATCTCATTCATTCACATCCTGATTCGCATGCTAACACATTCATTCACGTCCCTTATCGTTCATTCACATCCTGATTCACATGTTATCACATTCATTCACATCCTATATCATTCATTTACATCCCGATTCGCATGACATCACATCTCATCTATTCCTTCACATTTATCTAATTTGCATCACATATCATCACATCTATTTACCTTTCATTCTCATCACTTCTATTCTAATCACATCCATCCATTCTATTTACCTTTCATTCTCATCACTTCTATTCTCATCACATCGATCCATCCATTCATTCCCATCTATCTGATTCATACCACATCTTATCACATCTATTTACCTCTCATTCTTATCACTTCTATTCTCATCACATCTATCCCTCCATTCATTCCCATCTATCTGATTCATATCACATCTATTTACCTCTCATTCTCATCACATCCATCCTCTATTCATTCTCATCTATCTGATTCATATCACATCTTATCACATCTATTTATAGAATGTAAGAGAATTCTTATTTTTGATATAAAGATTCTTTACGCATCTATTTATGCATAAGAACAACTTCAGTGGGAAATAACACTTTCATAAAAATCCGTTTATGCATCTATTTATACATAAATTCAATTTTAAGGAGAATAACACTTTTGAAATAAAAATAAATCTTTTATGCATCTTTCTATGCATAAATTCAAAATTGATGAGAATAACTCTTTTGAAATAAAGATAAATTTCTTTATGCATCTTTCTATGGATAAAATCAAAATTGATGAGAATAACTCTTTTGAAATAAAGATCAATTTCTTTATGCATCTTTCTATGCATAAAATCAAAATTGATGAGAATAACTCTTTTGAAATAAAGATCAATTTCTTTATGCATCTTTCTATGCATAAAATCAAAATTGATGAGAATAACTCTTTTGAAATAAACATAAATTGCTTTATGCATCTTTCTATGCATAAAATCAAGATTGATGAGAATAACTCTTTTGAAATAAAAATAAATTTCTTTATGCATCTATTTATGTATAAAAATTAATTTTGATGAAAGTAACACTTTTATAATCAAAATATTCCCAATATGCATCTTTCTATGCATAGAAATTAATTCTAATGAAAATAACACTTTTATTATAAAAATATTTCTACTATGCATTTTTCTATGCATATAATAAAAATAACACTTTTAGAATACACAAGCGGTGTGGATTACTCTTTTTGAATAATAAACGATAAAACTTATTTCACAAAATTTAAGAAAATTTTGCCATAACCTCCTTTGTATGGCTGACCGTTTTTCAAATTTTTTCATTCTCAAGTTACTTAGAAATTGTCCCAAATGGTTTAAAGTATTCTAAACTAATCCAATTTCACTTTTTAAAGAGAAACAATATGAAAAGTTTAATTCCAACAATTCAATTACACATCTAGGATAAAGAAAGGCTGAATTCAAGAATGAAGAGAGGGGGAAAGCCTTTCCAACAAGGCATAGCATCATTTTTCATTTTATAGAAAATAAAAATTAGAAAACCATTAAATGGAATAAAGAAAAAGTAGGATTTCTAGCTTACATGAATTTTTATGAGCTTTCCTTTGGCTTGATGGTTTGAGGGATTTACTCTTGTTTGCAACAAGAGTGGCCACCAATTCTTTTGAAGAGGAAATGGTCAAAAACTAATGAATTATCAATAAATTCATTGTTTTTGGCTTTGGGAGGAGTAGAGTAACAGTGCATAAAACACTATTAACCCTTTACAAAGAGGGAGGCTTCATTTATAGGAAAAATTGAGCCTCTAACCAAGCAAACCGATTCTAGAATTTTCAAGATCAGTTTGGTCAATTTTTGACCATTTTTAGGTCAGTTTAGCTTACTTTTTGAATCTAGTTGAAGTAGGAGAGAGAAGAGATGAAAATATCTCATTATTTGTGAGTTTAAAACTTAACCACACATGTGAAATAGGTGCCTCCTTCATGAGGGAAAATCCCCCACACTGAGGTGTCAAAAATGCATCATTTCTTCTATATATCTTATCTTTTTTTAACTAATAACCTTGTCCTTAGTCAACTCTTTATCTTATGTGAGTATTTAATCATTTTTGGGGGGATTTTCTTTTATTCTTCAATTTACCTCCTCCCTACATTTGGATTAATCTAATTGGTCCATAGGAACCTTAATTCAAAAATTTCAAAAAATTTGGACCCTTAGGCTAAGGTCCTTTTTACCTAATTTCAATTTATTCCAATTGAATATCTGTTTCAAGGGAAACCATTTTAGACACTAGGAGGATTTTTATATCCAAAAATATCTCAATTTTGAGTTACCTCCCTCTAGACATTTTCTCTCTCTAGGCCAAAACAGGGTAAAACAGGATCTTTCTTTTATTTCAGAGAGGGGAATATTTATAAGATCAGAAGGGGAGGTTTTTACACCTACACACCTAAAAATCCGAAGGGAGGAATCTTACACCACCTCATTCTATTCTCTCAAATAGAAAATGTTTCATGTTCTATGTACTCTCCTTGCTAATATTTTGACATATGATTTCTTAAGTTTTGTTGCAATCTTCTCAAGAAGATTATTCCCCCTCAAAATATATTATCAAACTCACAAGATGGCTATCATAAAATGCTCTCTATGCTAGGTATGGATTACACAAAAATATGTGCATGTCCCAATGATTGGATGGTATTTATAGGGGTTAATAAAGATGCAACACAATGTTTATAATGTGGGGAGAGCTGCTATAGGGATGATTTGCAAGGAGATAAAGTTCCCCGAAAGGTTTGACACACTTCCCTATCATTCCTTGCATCCAACAAATGTTTAAATGTAAGGGGATTGCAGAACTCATGACATGGCATGCTACTCATCGCTTGATCGATGGCATCTCATGAGGATCGTAGATGATTCACCCCGGCATGGCAACATGTGAGGATCGTAGATGATTCACCAGCATGGCAACATGTGGAGCATTAATGGCCAGAGTTGAAAGATAAGCCTCGTCATTTATGTCTTGGATTGGGCACGGATGGTATTAGCCCATTTGGCTTCAAGTCCACATCATGGTCTATTTGGCCTATTGTATTGGTGAATACAACCTCCCTCCATGGATGGCAATCAAGAAAGGTCATATCATGCATGACCTTTCTAAGGTCCACGCACACTCTAACCTTCCCATTATTTTTGGGAACTATCACAATGGGTGATAGCCATTTCATATGCTCTATTTCATAGATGAATCCAGTGTCATTGAGTCTCTCAATCTCTTCTCGGACCATCTTGGAATATTTCAGGTTCATAGAATAAGCCCTTTGTTTAGCCAACCTTGCTCCATCAACCATTGGGATGGTGAGGTACACCTTTCATATCCGTGTACTTCCAGGCAAAGAAATCCTAGAATTCAATAGGTAGAGTAATGAATTCAGTAGGCAGAGCAATGAGCTCCATCTCTTCTTCTATAGAGAGGTCATCTCCAATGTATACTTGCCTCCAGTCTTCGCTCAGGACTACTAGGTTAATTTCTTTTACCTTGGCTGGACCATCATACAAGGTCCTTGGTTTTCCACTGTGGGACCTTTGGTCCAAGTCATATTGCACAAACCTATCGGCCATTTGAAAGGTCTTAAAGCGATTGGTTACTTGTTTGGTCTTAAAGCGGTTGGTTACTTGTTTGGTCTCTTCTACCCTAACGCTGTTAAAACACTAACATTAGGTGAAATATGGACTCTCATTTTTTTCCCTTAAGGATTTCCACATCTCCTCTCTCTAGAGAAATGGGCTGGTGAAATTTTTACAAATCAAATCAAAAGTTGACGAAGATTGCACATTTGGAATCTACTCATCATCAAGACCTTTCCAATGATATATAGTATGATGGAAAATTTTGATTATTCAAGAAGTCGCAAAATTGGTGATGATGTGGCATGTTACATGCCACACCATCACCAATTTGGGAACTTCTTGAATATTCAAAATTTCTTATCATGCTATATATCATTAGAAAGGTCTCAAAGAGTAGATTCCAAATGTCCAAACTCCGCTCACTTTTAAGTTGATTTGCAAACATTTCACCATGATCCCATTTTTCTAGAGAGAGGAGGTGTGGAAATCCTTAAGGGGCAAAAATGAGAGTCCATATTTTGCCTAATGGATCTCTCTAGATAATTGTCATGCATAAACAAGGCATAAACTCATCCACCCAACCACCCCCGAGCCCAAGGGATGCAGACATGAATACAATGAAGTACCTCATACCTTAACCCATATGTCCCATACCACCAAGAGGTATGACTCCAATCCAGCAGCATGTAGCTGTAGTGTGAAATGGCATGAGAGTAGATACAATCCTCTATACAAGAGAATATAACATAACCCAACCTCCCTTGAGTGTGACCCATGCCCCTATTATATAGGAGGGCCCTGAAGTGACTCTTGACTCTCCATTTCCAATGTGTGACCCTTTGAAGCCTGATCCTAACCTCAACCCTTAAGGTTAGTCCTAGCCCATACTTCACTAGAGCTTGCTCCCATGCTCACAAGCCTAATGTGGGTTAGCCTCCTAGTATATACACATATAATGTGCACATAACAAATGCTTTCTTCCTCTATTTATAGGGAAAAGTGAGCCTCTAGCCAAGTCAACTGAGTATCTTTTTTGCGTCTTTGGGTGTGGGAGTAGAAACCTTTAGGATGTTTTCTAATTATAGGTATGGTAGACTTGAAGTTTAAAATCTGAATATTCTCTTTCTAGAATATTTTCTCTCTCTAAGCCAAAACTGGTAGAAATAAGATCTTTTATATTTTTGAAGAGGGATTTGATTACAAGAGAAGATACTGGACATCCTAAGAGGCTGGGGAGGAATCTTACATTCTACCCCACTTAAAAAACGCGAGATATCCTCATCTCGCAAGGGGAGTATGATCTCTTCCATCTTCTTCTTTTTCTTCAATCACTTCCAGCGTTGCTGCCTTGGAAGTGGACGGCCGATTTGGGAACAACTCTCTTTGACTTCCCTTATTCTAAGCTGGAGGTCTTGCATTACTTTGAATTGAAACTGCAGGTTGGATAGAGGGTCTATCTCTGGGATTTCCCTGATTTTGGCGGATAGAACCATGATTACTCTGGACGGAAGGGGCTGGAGTCTGGAATCTTAATCCCTGTTTTTTGTGGCCTGAAAACCTTGATCCAAATGGAGTTGGGCAATCCATACTGCGATGTCCAAATCCTTGACAGTTATAGCATTTCACTCTCTTGTTCAAGGGTGGAACTTCTGAAGTTGAAATCCAGGGAATTGAGTCTCAGGAAAAGGACATTTCTTCCATTCTAGAACTTTCCATATCCTGGGTTTGACCCTGATATCTCTTAGGCGGAGGAAGGTTTGAATCACCTTTTGGGAATAAAAACCTTTTGAAAGGTGATGATGCTGGCTTTGGCGGGACTTTGACATCAAAGGATTTGGCGAAATCCTTTGTCATTTCTACGAGCCTTTTGGCTTCTTTTTTGTCTAGCACTAACTTTTAACTATGTGCTTTGCACACAAAGTAGAAAATCTTTTCCAATTTAGATTTGAGATCAATGGGTTCCATTGGTTTTGGGGTGGTCGTGTGGACCAGAAAGGGGCTATTTACCAGAACTCCTTTTGCCATATTTGGTTAAAGTGGTCATGTGTTTCAACCGCCCCGATATATTTTAACCAGTGAGTGTTTAAATCATCAGGGAAAATATATCGCTCTAGCCCAGGGAGTCCATCAAGATTACAAGTTCTGTGTGATTGTGTTTCCCATGATGGTTCCAGTTTATGGCTTGTTCAAGTTCCTGAGTGGTGACATTAGGCAAAGCTAAGCATGTATAGAGATGTGATCTCTTGCTTGTCTACTGTAGCAAGCTTCATGATAGTACACCTAGGAAGTATGTCCAGGGTGGCAAGGATATGAATGCGATTCTGAGAGTCTTTTGTCTCCAGAAGAGGTGTACATTCCTCACTATCCTTTTCATCATCGAGTGTTTTATGGCACATTTGATTGGACTGCAATGGATTTGGTAGTTGTTACTGAGTCCTCTGCGAAGGGTCTGCCATTCATGGGATGTATCTTCCACATGTGTAGGTTGATTTTCATAGTCTGATCTTTCCTTTGAATGTAGATGTGGTTCGTATCCTAGTCATGGATCATTCTAAATTCCCAAGGATGTACTCATATGAAACATGCTGACATCCAAAGCTCATCTCATCACTACAAAGATGTGGCAGTAGGTAGTTCCCAAAATCTTTATTTTCAAATCCTTCAGTAGACCAACGGGTCTAGGTGTGGCTCCATTAGTGAATTTGACTAGTAATGTGGCGGGTGCTCTCCATTTTTCCCAGCATTGTTTTGTAACAATGCTCACTCCTCCTCCCCCATCCACGATTGTTATGACTTGGAGACCATCGAAGGTTATTGGTAATTCTAGATTTTGTTCATCACCTTTGAATTATTATCCAAGCTTATTTACTCGAACTGTGGGGGTTCTAGTGATCTCCTAGGGTACAACAAGTTCCTCTTCCTGTGACTCATTAGAGTTGTCTAGCTCTATGGATTCTTACATGCCTGCTCCAAGATGTCCCTCCATCCAATCTTTAAGATCTTTCCATAAGCTTGGGCTACCTTTAAGCAAGGTGCATATGGGGATCTAGATCTCGAAAGAGAGGAAAGATGAGAGATAAAAAATGTCTCTAGGAGAAAATGCTATTCTGTGAGGAAGGTCGTTTTGCATTAATCTTAATCTTTTATGTGTATACGGTATGTGGATGGGGATTTTTGTGTCCATTCTTTTAATATTGTCATCCCCCACATTTCCTATGGATTAAGTAATTTACTTGCGGCATTTGAATATACAGGGTAAGTAGGATTAGATGATGGACTTGATCCTTCTTCTTGACCCTCTCCTAAAATAGGGGGTGGGTGGCTGGGTTTGTGTAGCTTCATAAATTCTTGTAGCTTGGTGATATCCTCGGGAGATATGTTAGGATACTCAATATGTGTTTTATTAAAATTATAAATTACGGTGGTTAACATGGCTTCTAGATGTTTGTGGATATTTTGATATCCTCGTTTGAGAATACCAAAAGGATGATATAATGTGGACTCACATAGATTTAAATGTTGGTGAGTATTATATACCTCTAACTACCCATGGCTTATGATCCATTGATAACTGCAAGCTACAACCTCGTAGTTGCCCAATGTTTCAGGAATATCATCTAGAACAAACATGTCTAATTTATCGACGTTGTCGAGGATGTCGGAGTGTTGTAGAAACCCACACCAACTACGAACATTGAGCATAATGGGGTGCAAAGGATAGAAGAAAATATCTTTAGGATCAGTCAGTGCTAAGTCTCCCCTGAAAAATTCCCATGATGAATGGTAGGATCAGCATCACGTTCTATATTTTGTTTAATAAATGTTAGTTCTCCTAGGCTTAGGTCATCAGACAAATTGATATCATATTGAAGTAAAGAAAGGGTTAGTGTAGACAAGAAGAGAGTCAGAGTTGGAGGAGGGGCCCGAGGAGTTATTAGCAATGAACCTATCTTCGAGGCTCGCTCAAGGAGTAGTCACATCTAATCGGTTGGTTCTTGTTATTGGCTGCATTCCTAGATGGCTAAGTGGTGCTCCAACTCTTTTATGCACAAGTCATTGGTGGTGAGAAGATCAGAAATAGTGGTTTCTCTTACCATCCTTGTGGCATCCAGCTCTTAAAAATGCCTTGTTGATGCCTCTTGTGTTCATCTAGCTGCAACCTCCATTCCCTAAGCCTCTGTAATCTTGTAAAGTCTCTCTATGGCCAAGTCTTAACTTGCTTGGAGCTGTTATGTTATTTGTATCATTTCTTCTTGGTGTGTAGCCATCATTTTCTATATTATGGATTTATTGATGTTGATGGTCTCATTGAGTGCTCTTATTTTTTCTGCATTTGCTCTGTTGATTTGTTCTCTTTCTTGTTGGAGTTCGAGAACTCTTTGTTCTTCTTCTTTCAGAGTTGAGGATAGTGAATCCAGTTATCTTTATAGCTCTTCTTCCTTGGCTTGGGAGGTGTGTTGTAGCTCTTTTAGCTATTGAGCGTGGATAGCCACTTGTTCCTTCTTATGTTTGACTTCACTTTGAATTTTCTCCTTGGCTTGTTCTAGCTGTGCTTTCAAATCTGTATTTTCCTTGATTTTTTGCACTGAAGTTTGACTCAGAATAAGATTGTTGTTTTCGAGCATTTGGTATCTGGATTCCTTCTCCTCAGCAGCTTTTAAGCTTTTTAGGATGAAATCCTTGAGTGTTGCTTTTGTTGCTGTTAGATGCTCTTGCAATGTTTGAACTTGAGTGCTAGCCTCTTGGACCTGCCTCCATAACGTTGCATTTTGGTCATGAAGCATATGGGTTGTAAGAAGATGGAATCCCTATACAAATTGCTCTTGTTCCCAAAGGCAAGCACTTGTTGCTGCTAACCCTTCCAGTCTAGAGTGGGGCAAGTGCAAGAGTCCCCCCAGTCCTTCCACAGTCTCTTGAAATAATCTGTTTCATAATCTATAATATGGAGGAAAGATGTCTCTCATATCTCCTCTACATCCTCTAGACGTTGACTTTTACTGGTACTTGAATCTGTCTATTCAACCCTTTGTCGTTTCCTTGTATCCAGTGGCTCTTTGGGGAGTTTTACTCGGAGTGATGTGGATTTTTTGTGTCCTTCGAGCTTTTCTTTTGGAAACTCTTCGTGTTGAGACTCTTTCTGCAGCTCAGCAGAAACATTGTTGAATTTTTAAGGGGGGAAAGATTCTAAAAAATTAGTTATGCCGGACTTTGAAGTTAGATGATGTGCTTCCATCCTCTCTAGAGGTGTTGTCAAGCTGAGACTTGCTACTTCCTACTGCCCTAGTATTTCTTGCTATCATGCTACTTCGTGGGCTAGCTCGGCCTCAATCCTTTGTGTCTCCTTAGCAACATCCGATATAATGACTCAAGAGGAAGATGGACATCAAATCTGGGCGACAAATACCTAAGGACCCTAACATTGGAATCTTGAATTTCTCTTCCAAACACCTTCAAGAACTAGCCTTTCCTTAATGATTGAATGCAAATCCTCATTTTGCATCCTTTGGGTGTTGAGGCGTGTATCATGAGAATGCGAGACCTCTATGACACATGTTATCTTAACCTTTCCTTGAAGGAGGCACTTCAAGTATACCTTGCATTCTTGTGTCGGTAAGCTGCACTGGCTCATGTGTCTTATCATATCTGAACCGGAACAACCGAAGGAAGTTCGTGTCCTTCTGCATCAATGCGACTCTGTGGGCATGTGCAGCAAGAATATAACTATCTTGAAAAACTCAGTCATAAAATCTTCTAAAGTCTCCTACAAACACTCGAGGGTAGAGGCCACCGCATACTGATGTTATACCTTTCACATATCGATCTCACTACATGTTGTAATGGTAGCTTTGGAATTTCACTATACACCCTTTTGAGCTCTTGGAGGATGCATCTATTCCACTGGTACATCCAAGTTTTTATTATCTGTAATCTCCACATGGTTTTTCTCTCGAGGCCACCTTCTTAACAATTTGAGGATCATTCAAAGTTGATCTCCTTGTGCTCTTCTTTGTACGTGCCATCTGATAAAATAATGTGACAACAAGATGCTAAGTCTTTAACTAATATTAAGGAATAAGGATAAAGATAAATTTCCATATGCGAAATCAACACAACATGATGAGACGCCTCCTATGATGTAATCAAGGTACCATCCTTGCATTGTGGTGATTTCTCCAAGGAAAGACCCTGAAAAGTAAGAAACTCTAAGAAAGAGACAGATAAATTCTCATATGAGAAATAAATACAATGCAAGAAAGCGCCTCATCCAGAATGAAATGTGCAATCCTCACGTTGTGGTGATTTCTCCAAGGAAAACCTTCTTTCCTCCATTTACATAGCCTAAACTGATAACTAAGAGAGGCATGAATCACTACAACATGATGAGACAAATCCAATGGAATCATAGTACCTCATCGCGTTGTATTAATTTGTACCTTTATCATTAAGGCATGAATTAAAACAACAGGAGGAGCTAACTCTTCACCACAAGAGAATGAGAACATAGCCGTGCAAACTAGAGAGAGATGGAAGTGAGAGAGGGATGGGTGAATTTACAATCTGGCAAGGTTCACATGGCTATATGCACGACTATTTGCGTAGCTATTTGCAGCACAGCTCCTTCCCCTTTGCTCCCTCTATTGTACATAACCCTAAGTTTTTGCAACCCTCTCTTCCTCATGATGGCTGCAGCTCACGCTTTGTACTCTCCTCACAAAGTCTCTTCCCCACCCTTTGTCCTCTCCTCACAAAGTCTTTTTTCAAGTCTCCTCCCAAAAGGAGGATTCCTTACAAGGTAATTGAAAGTCTCCTCCCAAGGATGATTCCTCACAAGGTAATCTCTATCCCACTTGTCTCTCCCACCTCTTCATATATTCATGTTTTTGAATGGTATGTTTAGAATTAGGGTTTTTGATTGGTATTCTCTTCACTCTCTCTTTCTCTCTCTCTCTCTCTCTCTCATGCATAAGCTTCTTATGTTTAGAATTTTTGAATGGTATTCTCTTCTCTATCTCTCTCTCTCTCTTTCTTATGCATAATCCTAAGAGGTTTAGACTTAAACCTCCTTATGCATAAGGCTTAAACCTCCTTGTGTATCCATGCTATTCACACTTTTAGGGTTTTGTATTACTAATCCTAAGAGGTTTAGACTTAAACCTCCTTATGCATAAGGCTTAAACCTCCTTGTGTATCCATGCTATTCACACTTTTAGGGTTTTGTATTACTAATTCTTTTCTCAACTTTTTGTTTTGTTTTATAGGTCTTATAATCCTCACTTTTAACTTCACCTCACTTTTGTAGATTGGCCTGCTTGATCTGCTAGTGTAGTGGCATTTTGGTTTGTGCCATTTGCTGGTTCAGTGGGAATGCTACGTACACCTAGATATTAGAGTATTTGACTTTACCGTTTGAATGGCCCCAAGAATTTTCTCAGTGCCTTCACACTAGTTTGAATGGAAGCTTTCTGAATCACATCCATCTTGTTGGGTCAACTACAATGCATTCCACAGACACTATGTGGCCAAGGAGCATACCACTTTGGTTTAACAAATGCACATTTTTCAGGATTTAGGCTCAATATGGAACCTCATCATTTTGATTAGCAAATGTCCAAGTGCGTCAAGTGTTGGCATGATTTCCAAAAGACATTGAAGTCATCAATGAATACCCACATGAAGCTTGTCCGAATGCGTCGCAAATATTTCTTGAACTGCGTTGAAATGTTGCTGGGGAATTCTTGAGCCCCAAGGTCATTACATTGAATACAAAGGCACCCCATTCGGTGATGAAGGCCATCTTTTTGCAATCTTTTGGTGCCATTTGGACCTTATTCTAGTCATGGAAGCCATCTAAAAATTAATACATCTTATGGCCAGCTATTGCATCCAGCATGGAGTCTGTGAAACGAGGTCTGATGTAATGCTTCTTGCATCATAAGCTTGAGGACTTGTAAGACTAGAACTTTGATTATCCACCAAACCATATCCCAAATGGACCCTAAACACATGGTTATATAGGCCTAAGTGATGCACGACCTTCCAACTTCAGCCCCTCAACCTTTCATTGGCTAGGCATGGCCTTTTCACTCTCCAATGCCTCCTCAACTACCCCTAGAAGGGGCACCTATTTCTCTCGCCTTTGGGATTCCCTTGTGCACCATCTACATCCCTTTTACTTTAACCTTGATGTCTATTAACCATTTCTTTAGGTATTTCCATTTTGAAATCCGATGAACCTTATTTATATGCAAACCTTTTACATACAAATAATCTTTTCTAGTCTTACCTTATAGTGTTTCCTGTTAGTCTCATAACATTCCCTTCCCCTTGAAAGAAAAGTTTTTGTCCTCAAAAACAAACTCAGGAAACCTTTTCTTCAGTGTAGCCACTCTTTCCCAAGATTCTTCTTCTAGTCTATCTTTCCCAAGTTGATTCTTCTTCTAGTCTATCTTTCCACTTTACTAAACATTCTTTAAACACAGATTTCTTTTCTTGATATTCGAAAATCTTTTCAGGATTATGTGGAAGAATAGGTGGTTCTATGAAATCAATTATTGTTTTTTTTTCCAGTTATGTTGTCGTTGTTTCCCATCTTGCATTTCAGTGTACTAACATGAAACACACACACACTCTAGATCGTTCAGGTAAAGCTACCTTGTAACACTAGACTTTTAAGAGTAGAAATTTGATTCTCCACCCAACCATATCCCAAATGGACACGAAACACATGGTTATATAGGCCTAGGTGCTGCATGACCTTCCAACTTCAGTCTCTTGACCTTTCATTTGCTGGGCATAGTCTTTTCACTCTCCAATGCCTCGTGAACTACCTCTAAAATGGGGTGCCTACTTTTGTGGCCTTTGAGCTTGCCTCAGCAGGGGGTACACTACTAAGAAACCCTACGTATCACGTGCGTTCAAGGGGTATTTAAAAAACCCTTATATATCAATTTTAATGAACAAAATGACCCCTTTTGTTTGTGGAATTATGGGATTTTCTTAAAAATCAATTTAAAAAACCCTTTTGTAAATGTATTTATGTAAATTTACCTTAAAATTTTTTAATAAGAAAACCCTTCCTTTAAACTCACATGGTATGCTTACATATTTTTAGGTGAACCCTATATTTTTGGGAAGATTTTGCAAGATAAAGTCTACAACTAAAGATAAAGTTTTGAGAGAACTTCGACAAGAAGACATGGATGTGGAAGCCTATGCAACAAAAATGCTAACCTTGAGATAAAGACTGGCAGAACAAACTTGGCCCTTGATGTAACTACTTGCAAATTGGTTTATCGAAGAGCTTAAGGTGGACATCCATGCAGTGGTCACCACAAATCAAGCCGAAACTGAAGAGGAATTTGAGGAACTGGTAAAGCTGGCCAAAATGAAAAAAAAAGAAGCCAAGAAAGGAGGCAAAAGAGGATCTCAAGAAAAGTGTCACAACTAAGGAGGATGTTTCAAGCAACACCTCACAGGGACACCCTAGTTGAAGTGAGGAAAATAAAGGATAGAAAGAAGAAATCCACGAGGGTAAAAATGAGCCCCGAAGAACTTGTGTGCTATAGGTGAAGCAGCCGATGCAAGAAATAAAAAAGAGCAAAAGCTCAAAATTCCACAAAAATGTGTTCTGCTCTCAATGCAAACAGGAAGGCCACCACATGACGGAGAAATGCACAGTGCCACCAATGTGTACCATTTGTAACATGTACAATCATAGTACATGGAATTTCATGGAAAATATAGTCCCCATGGTGAACAACATGGAAGAAGAGGAAAGAAGACCCCTAGGAATGGGAAGGTATGGGAGTAGAGGCCACAAAACTTACTCAAGAAGGAGAAGCCAAGGACATGATGGTGGATCTACGACCCTTCACATGCTACTATTGCCAATAGAAAGGGCACACCAAGGCAAAATGTGCCATGAATAAAAAGCATGATGAGGAAAGATAGGTGGAATTGATGCAGCTCAAAGAAAATTTACCAAGTGCCAACATGATGCAGAGCTAGATGACATGCTGATAGAGGTTTAAGATATCCTAGTAGTCACAAGGGCTAAAGCTAATGAATTTGGTATAGTGATAACTCTAGTGGATAATCCTGACTCACCCAAAGCCCTCAAAAAGGCTGCTGTGGACTAGGCTCATCAAAAGAAAGTGAGGATTCAAGCCACAAAGGAAATAGAAAGAAGGCAAGGCAAGCACAAGGAGGATAGCTCATGTGAAGTCATTTTAGATCTAACAAAGGCAAGAGAAAATCTTCACAAGATGCAAGTAGAGCTCAATAATGAAAGAATCTTGGAAGAAGGCAAGAAGGATGTTTATTGGTTGAACCCATGTGATATCAATGTTGCTCGTTAGACAGGGCCTATTGAGACAAGTGTTGGATTTATGTTCAAGATTCAAGGCTAAAATCTTGAGTGCAAAAATAGAAGGAATGAGTAAAAATTTGAAAAACTATGAAGAAGAAGAAACTCTGAAATGCAATTGAATGCAAGCTAAGGACCTCCATTTTCCAGAGATGATGAAGTGGCCAAAGTCACACTTCAACTCATCAATGATGCAATATTGGATTGTGGATCCGGAGTAAATGTCATTATAGAGGAAATTGCAGTAGGATTGGGTGTCAAATGCGAACCCATTCCATTCAAATTGCAGTAGGATTGGGTGTCAAATGCGAACCCATTCCATTCAAATTGCAGTAGGATTGGGTGTCAAATGGGAACCCATTCCATTCAACATATTCCATTCTGGAGTAAATGTCATTATAGAGGAAATTGCAGTAGGATTGGGTGTCAAATGGGAACCCATTCCATTCAACATAAGAATGATACATAATAGAATGGTGTTCATAAGGGAATTTTCAAAATTTTCCTCATGAAAGTCAAGCAAGTAGACTTTAGGGTCAACCTAGTGGTAATGACCATTGAAAACCACACTGGGTCCTACTAGTTTGGATGTAGGTGGTTATGTGTTAAATCAAGTGGAACATTTGTTCGACCATTATGAGACACTGGGTCAACCTAGTGGTAATGACCATTGAAAACCACACTGGGTCCTACTAGTTTGGATGTAGGTGATTATGTGTTAAATCAGGTGGAATATTTGTTCGACCATTATGAGATACTTTGGAAGACATGTGAACACCTATTATGGTTTCATATTTTGGTATTAGTATTTTTTGTAAGTCTAAGGCCTCAAATATTTGTACATACCAATTAATATTTTATACTTTTGGTAGGCCCGAGACTTTATATTTGTATTTTTGTAAGATTTTTTACGCTCAAAAATTCAAAATCTCTTATATTTTTTATTTTGGAATTATCCTCCATTAGACTGGTGGCCACAAATGCCAACATTTAATCATTCCACGTATAAGATATCAACGTGACTACTTCTGGTGTAAATAGATCCGCATCGGGTAGATCATTCGCTACTCCGATCGAAGCTTCACTAGACTCTAGTCGAGACAGGTAGTTCGCCACTCTATGGTTGGCTCCTGGGGTGTGCACGTTGCTAAACTCGAACTCCTAAACTATTAGCATCCACCGTGCCATCTTGCTTTCCAAGATAAAGCAAGGTAAAATCATCCACATGGAATGTGAACTTGTTGCCAAGTAGATAGTGGTGAAACTAAGTAGATCATGCCAATCGATCGCCTCCCTATGGGTGGTGGAGTAATTTTGCTCATAATCTAATAATCTCTAGGTTGCATAGTAGACAGGCTGGAACCACTTCTTTTCAACTTCTTGTATTAGCACACTACCACTTGCCACATCTGATGCATCCACGAAGACATGGAATGAAAGTACCCAATTGGGTGCTTGGACTATAGGACCTTCAAATAGCATCAGCTTGAGTCACCTGAATGTAATGTCACATTCCTCCTTCCACTGTAGATTGGCCCACTTGATCTACTGGTGTAGTGGCATTTTGGTGTCACGGGACCCTTTAATCTTCTTGAAGAAATGATTCAAAACTCGAAAAATATATCAAAAAATTAAAACAAAAACTTTAATTAAATTGAAATCAATTCACATAGCATAACATAAGGCAAGAGAGAAAGAATAACATCACCATCAAGACAAGATTGGGTGTAATCTGCCCCCCCGACGTGTGTGGCTCCACTCCCACACACGATTTTTAAATCATATTAATAAATTTAGCCCTTGGAGCCATAAATAGCATAGATTTTCCAAAATTGGGCTTTTTTTAAACAAAATTGAACCTTAGTCCAATGCTTTTAAAGCATTTCATCAAAAATAAACCTTGTCCAATATATAATTGCTAGTGGGCCTTGTTACATAAATGACTATGTGCACATTTACACCTATACATTAATCTTGTGCCCATTTGCGTATTCCATTAAACTGAATCCTGCATAAATTGAATTAAATATATTTTTTTAAGATTATTAATTCATAAAAAATATGATAAAATATATACATGTAAGAGTCCTCCCGTTTGAGGAAGCAAATGTCCTCAATTGCGTAAAAGCAAATGCTACAACAACAACAAACAACAAATTTCGTGCGACACCTAAATTGGTGATTCTCGCACCATCATTAAATCACAAATAGTAAAAATTAATATGATATAGACAAGATCCCTTATGTGTGACACACACACACTGCTCTTCACTACAAACAGAGCATATATTCACCACTTGTCTCACTATGATGAGAGTATCGCTATGTACACATCATCTAGCATGGTGTGAGTTACCACTTCTTACACTCCAATAAGCATGGCACATCAGTTGCATAAACCACTTGTTTCACTTCAATCATGTGTAGTTGTAAAGCATAGTTCACTTATTTCACTTGACCACAATACAGTTATCAAGCATGGTACTACTTGTTTCACTTGACCACAATATAATTATCAAGCATGGTACTACTTATTACACTTTAACAACATACACTCATCAAGCATGGTCTCAAGCTATGCCAATACCACTAGGTAATCAGTATTTAATGTGGAGTCACCCACGATACCAATTCACTAGCATGCTCTGATTTTATATTCACGTGATCACAAATTTTTTTTTGTTAATAACATGTGTTAACATGTTATTAACATGTTCACATGTTAACATGTTCTCAAAAAAGCCGGTGGCAAGAGACCTGGTAACCGGATAAAATCCCGCCGAGCTTTTGATATACCCGGCGGGCCCGCCGGGATAAAGCAAAACCCAGCGGGTCCCTGCGGGGTCGTCATGTAGCCCGGCGGGGTACAATTTCCTATAGGCTATATATATGGGCCCGGGGGGCCCTTTGGGAGTTCATTGCTGACAGCATACACAGGTAATGAAACTTGTGTGTGTGTGTATGTGGGTGTGTTCGTGCAGGCAGCCACCCACTGTCGCAATGCGCGGCAGGATGTGGGTGGTCCGCCACACGAGGGATGTGTGTGTGGGTGAGTTCGTGCGGGCAGCCGCCCATTGTCGCAATGCGCGGCACGATGTGGGTGGCCTGCCACACGACCGGTGTGTGTGTAAGGCCATTCTTCGGAATGGTGCTTACCCTGGGACACTTAGTCGGTAACGCGGCTAGTCTGTGTCCTATGGTAAGTATGGCACGCCGTAGTGGTACTAGTCAGTAACGCGGCAAGCATAGTATCATTATGGAGATGTCACCTTCCCTTCCCTTCCCTTTGTCAAATGCGGACATATGGTCGGTAACGCGGCCAGTGTATGTTCGTATCCTATTTGTATTCCCATAGAATCGGGCGGCATTTTGTCGTTAACGCGGCAAGTTGGTGTCGTCCGCTAGTGCATAAATTATTTTTTGCATATTGCGGCATTTGATCGTTAACGTGGTCGAAAAAGTGTCGTAAATTTGCTTGCATATTACGGCATATGATCGTTAACGCGGTCGAATAAATGTCGTAAATTTGTTTGATTTGACTTGTATTGTTTTTATTGTGTTTGATCCATGCGATACTTGGTTGCTAACGCGGCATGAGTATTTCATGGATCAAAGTTTACATCATATTGTCTAAACGTTTTATTTTATAATATCGTGATTCGTAACTCGAAAAATATGAATATCTCTCTCTTCTTACCCCCCTCTCTCTCTCTCTCATGATACACTTCACAACTCTTTCTCTATCTCTCTCATGATTCACTTCACAACACAATAGATGTGTAGATAATGATTTTTTTTTAATTTCTCTTAAAATATACATAATTCTTAATAATTTCTTTTTTCTCCCTCTATTTACTTAAAAATTAAAACAGTACATTATTTTCCTCTTTAGGAACTCACAAAAACATTAAAAATGTCATCTAATGTTTCTTCTCTCTATCTGTCACAACTCTCTCTTCCTCTCCTCTCTCTCTCTCTCTCTCATGATACACTTCACAATTCTCTCTCTCTCTCTCGCAATGATACACTTCACAACTCTCTCTCTCTCTCTCTCATGATACACTTCACATCTCTCTCTCTATCACGATAGGTGTGTAGATGAGGAGTGCTTTAGGATTACAAAACATTATTTTTCTCTCTTTAGGAACTCACAAAACTATAAAAAATGTCATTTAATTTTTCCACTCTCTATCTGTCACACCTCTCTCTCTTCCTCCCCCTCTCTCTCTCTCTCTCATTCGATAATGTATACACTTCGTAAGTAATAATGCACTTGTTGCGGTTGTCTCACGTTCGATAATGTATTGCATGATGTTGAGTTCATTAAAATTATTTGATATTCCGTTTTTGTTTGAACATTGACGATATTGATATACTTGTTGCTGTTCTCTCACATTTGCTTGATGTTGATTTCAGTAATGTTTGATATTCTATTTTTTTGTGTTTAGTGATATTTGCTAGATTTACGAAGACGATCAACATGCTTTTCCCCGAAGAGCGTAAAATCGTTCTGCGAGCAATTCGCATTGAAGCGGTCATCACAGTGTCACAATGTGCTGATGATGTCGTCAAAAAGATCAATGAGTCTGAGATACTCATGCGAGATCTAATAGACCAAATATGGGAAAATGCACAGCGTCGGCGGAGGCAATGCTGAGTTGCTTGATAGACAGAAGATAGCAGATTTCAACCATCAACACATAACACGAACCATTTTGGGGAGCATGCGTGTAGCATGCAGTGATCTTAGAGATGCTGCCCCGCCTGAAGCCAATATGCAACGTCTACAGTTATGGGACGTTGTATGGAGCGAGCAAAGAGCCAAGAGCAAGCGCATGAAGGAGTTGGATGCAGAGTCCCTCCCCAAAAGAGTGTGCATTGCCCAGGACGTCGCTGCAACGTCCAGCCAGGCAGATGCAAGTGGTACAGGTGTCATTAATCGTACCATCTACAATTCTATGTGCACACATCTCATTGGCATCTCGCACGAGGCTCTGTTCGAAGGGCGAACAATAGGCTCCGGAGTTTTTGGCACAGTAAAAGAGTATACAGTTAAAGGTATATCATTTTTACCGGAGCACATTACTTTTTGCGGAAAGCACTACAAAGGAGAAGGCAGGTCCAAGTTCGAGAGCTTCCAGGCAGAGCAGGGTATGCAAGTGCTACATCCATCGATTGTCCGGTGCATTGCCTTTACAAAAAAGGTTCCTTGGATCACTATTTTCCCGTACTATAATGGCGGCGCTCTTGGTGATACTCTTCTGAAGGTTCCCTTCAGATTCAGTGAGTTCACCAGAGCAATTTTCCGTTTGGATCGAGGATGGAGACAACCCTCGCCTGATAATATCCCTTTAAGTCATCTAGAACTTTCGAAAATAAAACAAATAGTAATAAGCATGCCACATATTATGCATGCCCTGGTGGAAGGCCTAGCGGCAGCACATATGGCAGGAATTGTACATACTGACCTACATCCATTCAATGTAGTGTTGGATTTTACAAAAGAGCTAAAGCCACGCATAGGTATTATCGATTGGGGGTTACTGCTGAGAGAGCGCCCAAAAAACGGGTGTCTCTCAATTTTGTATTTGAAGCAGACAAGAACCCTGAGAAGGTGGCACAGGCAGTCTCCTACGCAGACAGAGAGCGAAATAAACGGCCGTGGATAGCCCCAGAGCTTTATGATCCATTTTTGGCAGATGCATACACTCCTGCATCTGATGTTTTTACCTTGGGATATTTATTACAAACTTTATATGACTTTTGGCAGAAAGTGCAAGAGTTATGGATGGATAATAGTTCCCATGACAAAGTTACCATGGATACTATTATTCATAGAGTCAAAAATTGAATGTTTCTGCCTAATCGCGATGAGCGAAAATCAATTTTGCAAGTAGTTGAATTTTTTAGATAACTAATACTGACCCAACGAGGGCACAACGTCCTCTTGTAGAGCTATCGGTGTCATTCACCCCAACTTTGTAATGATACAGTATCAAGAGATTAAGTTTCAGGAGTGGCATTTTGTTTCTCTCTTCAAAATTTGATGTGTCCAATGTTTCAAAAATTATCTCACTGAGTCTTTGCAATATCTCTCTCCTCTTATGGTGTTTAAGTTTATGTTTTCTCTTCATAATTTGATGTGCACGCATTGTTTGAAGTGTTTTTGGAGTCAAGTGGATATTTCTCATCGAGTCTTTGCAATATATATCTCCTCTCGTGGTGTTTAACTTTAAGATTTTGAGAGTAATGGTCAATTTATATTACGTTGATCTTTACAGTTCATTAAAATCCTAAAGTCATTTACGTTCATGCAGATATGGCAGAGGCGCAAACGAACGAGGATCAGGAGTTAGCCAAGAAGGCATACGAGCGAATGAAGGCCCTTGCACATGGCCTGACAGCTCGCGAAGCTACAAGAACAGCGTGCAGGTTGTCGAAATGGACAAATCCAACTTATGCCCAATGGAAAGACATAAACAAACGCGTAACCACAGAGATGATAAAGGAAATATGGCCATGTCCAGATGGCGAGATCAAGAAGGGAAGATGGAAGATTTCACGTTGCACTCACAATGATATCAAAACTAATGCCGAGCGCATTTTCTTGGAGATGTACGGTCGTCCTCTCCACAACGCTGACGCTCCACTCTATTTTGCCAAGATGCTATATGCTCATTTTATCTTAGAAACTCCAGTGGACTTCGCCTCCACGACATACGTGAAGAGACAGTGACATTCACAAGGGAAGAACTTGCTCTCATGGTGGAGGGTGCTGGATTGGAGTTAAACCAGGTCAAAGAAAGCTTAGGGGCACAGCTAGCAGAGAAGGAGAAAGAAGCTGACCGATTAACTCAAGCGTCAACTCCTCCCCTGGCCAATAGAGGAATTCAAGAGCAGCTAACAAAGATCAGCCAAGATGTGCAGAGCATCTCTTCACGTATTGCTCCTGTGCGCCAAGGAAACCACATCTCTCATTTTTTGATACATCCTGATCTTGTGGGAGTTTCTACTGAGGCTACAAGTTCCTCCACCCCCCAATGTCCTGTATGTTACAAAGTATTCGATGGGTGGAGCGGCCAGTATATACTACCATGTGGACACTACTACCACTTAATATGTTTAGTGAGGCAAATGCAAAATACTTCCACATGTGCATTTTGCAATGTCCCAATAAATCAAGGTATTTATACAGTGTTCAGCATGGCTAGAGAATATAAACCACCAGGACCTTTAGATGCAACTCCTAGTGTGATTCGTAATTTATTTCAAAATGAGAGCTAAGAAAAACAAATCCTACTTTTGTATTGATAATTTCTCCAAATATGATCATTTGTACAAGTACTTTTTATTAAATTAATGAAGTGACTTCTTCCTCTATGTGAGTATCTTGCTCTAAAATTCTTTCACCGTTTACTCTCTCGTCTGCTAAATTAAGCTCATCTAAGTCAATGTCTAAATTGTCTTCTATCTCAAGGGTGGTGCACAACGTGCGTCCAACATCAAAGTTCTCGTCTACTACATCATCACAATTGTACATCCATCTGGGCATATCTTCTTCATACTCTTCGCTTTCAATGTCTCGCAAGATCTTTTCATTGCAGTACATGTAAACAAGTTTATCTGCTCGATCTGCAAGAAGTCAATTGCGAATAGTACTGTGAATATATTTGTACATGCTCCAGTTTCTTTCTGAGCCTGAGTTTGAAGAGCACTGACTTAGAACCTTCATCGCAAGGTTGCGCAATAAAGCATAATGCTCACCACCATTCATCATCCACCACTTCCATGCAGGTTGCTCTTTAGCCATTTGTTGAACAAGGGAGTTGGAAAATAAACCCTCTTTCAACCGAAATGAGGTCATCTCCTTTATGCACTGTACACGATCATCATCATTATTATAGAAAGTGTTTACCACTTTATAAAAATCTTGCACCACCTCAACGTTGGACATCAAATCCATATTCCAATATTCAGGATCTAACATGTAAGCAGCACTGTGCAGTGGTGAATGCGCTCCAATCCATCTAGCATGAAAGTACTTCAACAGAACTTTTCTTTGTCTACTGGAGAATGGTACACGCCATTGCTTTTCCACCACTGAATGCTCTAATTTCTCAGGACACTCCAAACTCCGCTGGACAGTCCACCATTGCATCCATGCTTTTCCGAGATTAGGCGCTCTTTGATCAAGACTTCGTACAGCATACATAACAGGCATCATTACATGGTATGCATCCATCACACTGTTCCACCAACTTCTTCTCGTAAGCGCTGCCTTCAAGACTTTGATTTTCTCTTTCACTTTTTCAAGTTGAGTGTTCTCCCAGTCATGAAATGCCATGCATGTAAATGTTTCGCAAACTGCATCTTTATTTCTAAGAAGAGACTCAAAAGTGTAAAAGTGAGTGCAAAACCTAGTCTCCGCTGGAAGCTTTAACATAACTGACATGCGAGGTCGAAACATATCTAAAACTCTCTGTCTCTTGAGCATGAATTTCACAAGATGGCGAGCAGTGTTGACGATTGAGGCAAACCATTTGGTATCATCAGATTTATACCAATCTTTTAATACGAGATTCAAACTATGAGTATTACAGGCTACCGGAAAAATATGTGGATATTGTCGCTGTAGGATTTTGGATGCATTTTTACAATTTTTTGCATTGTCCATGACGACTTGGACTACATTTTTGGCACTTACTTCCTCTATCACAGAGCTAATGACTTGAGCAATGTAAGCCCCAGTTTTGATTGAACCAGCTGAATCCACGGCACGGATGAAAGTCTCACCTCTAGGTGAAATAACCATTATATTAATTAATGGTTTTCTTTGCACATTAGACCATCCATCACTTACTATACTACATCCAGAAAGCTCTATATTGCTAAGAATTATTCTTTGTACACGTTCTTTTACTTGCGCATAACATTTCTCTAATAGATCATTTCGCATAGCATGGTACGTAGGCGGTGAAAACCCTGGTCCAAACTCACTAATTTTCTTCCATGCTCTCTTCCAATGCTCACTGTCCACCATCATCATAGCACTCCCAGAAAAGTAAATCGCTTCATCAAGGACGAGTTGTGCATCATCGAGTCGACCTTGACGTAGGCTTTCTTGCAATGAAGTTTGACGCATGGGTATATTTCCTACGTCAAAGTTTTGCTTGCAAGAAGATGCACTGGGTAGATTACTTTCTGGTTGCACATTGCCGTTCGGGGTACAAGTAGGCAATGTAGCGGGAGTTTGATGATTAGAACAACAGTGTTCTTGCTGCCTTGATACATTAACGGTAGGAGTGTCATGTTTTCTTGAATCTTTCTTTTGAGTTTCTTCTCTTATGCGTTTGGCCACTATAGATGCAGAGGGGTGGGTACATGACTTTTTCTTCGGTCCGCCTAAAAAGTGTTCTCTTAGTCGAGGCGCCCCACCTGATTTTACTGCATGGCATAGCTTACACTCCCAATCTATGAATCGATCACCAACGTTAATTGCATATTGCCACTCTATCCCAGGTGCCTTTTTTTTCCTGCTATTTGAAATTTGGACTCTATTGGAGATATCACTGGATCCAACATTGTCGTCCATCTCAACAAATAACCTATTCAACCAAGCATATAACAATGAATACACAAATGAAAAAACAACAAATCACTCACGTATAACAAAACATACATTAGCAGACAAAGTACTTCGAAACTATCTTGACAAATACAAAAGATCATCACATAACACAAAACTACTTCAAACTATCTTGCAAGGTCTTACTACAAAACTACTTCGAAACTATCATGCACATTGCACCCCCAATGAAGGATGCCTTTTGTACCCAATTAAGGATACTTTACACAATCAAAGATCTATGCTTGCCCAATACTCTAGTATAGGACAATAGACCTTCTCTAACATTCACAAAAAAAATCAAAGATCTATGCTTGCCCAATACTCTAGTATAGGACAATAGACCCTTGTCTACTCTAAACTATATCAAGTATCAAGAACCAATACAAGCCCCTAAGCAGGACTCTTGGCTCCATCAAACCATTCATAAAGCAGAATGAGGTAGATTACGTACGTGGCTCAAATGCAAAGCTGAATGACTCCAAATTTGTCCCTAAATCTCCGCAAGTATTAGCTACGAACCACACCCTGCCCCCAGTTCAAAGAACTAAGGACGAGTGGCTCAATAGCCTTAGGAGTGCCTACAAGGAGAGACGACAGCCCCTAAAATAAGGACGTTCTTCCCAAGAGGACACTTCTAGCAACTCGAGAGCTCTACAAGTACTTTGAGGAGAGATATCACGCCCCCAAAACAAGGACCATCTCCCCAAAAGTTGTACGATGGGTGTCGGGCAGTGTTTATATACAGAATTGTACCCCGCCGGTGTTTCTTGTTTTTCTCGGCGGGCCCGCCGGGCTTTTATCTTTCCCGGCGGGCCCGCTGGGATATATAGTTTTCCTGGCGGGCCCGCCGGGAAAGATAAAAGCTCGGAGGTGTTACGGGACTAGTGGGTTCTGGCAGGTCATTGCTCAGGTCATGTGAATATACAATGTGATCACAAGTTTTAATATGTTAACAATAGGTTTTGTTAACGTGATCACGAAATTGTGAAGACGTTAATGAAATCCCTACTAGCATGGCACACTAGTGTGTGGGCGTCCCCGTACAACTAAAGGATGGAAATTATGTAACATCCCTCCTACTTGGATAAGAAACTGACCTCAAATGCTTGTTTGCTTATGCGAGCAAAGGAGATCAATTGTCATATACTATATAAATTCAAGGATGTTCCCTAACAAAATACATTATATCAAGGATGTTCCCTAACAAAATACATAAATTCAAGGATGTTCCCTAACAAAATACATTATATCAAGGACTTCTATGTGTAATAAGTTCTAGTGTCCCATACCACCAGAAATTATCCCACATAGATATAGAGATAAGTATGCATCAGAATCCTTCACACAGAATTAATCTCGTGTCCCATACCACAAGATTAATACATAGTGAAAAACTCATAAAGTATAATTCAAGATGGAAGCGCCACTTCCTTCAAGAGGTTCTACTTTTGATGCATAAAAGCTCTGCTTGAGTTCACCAAAAAGTGTTAAATAATTAACTGCAATAAATATGTTACCTCAAGAGTCTTGAAGTTTTATCAATGAATATTTAAGCTTGATCACTATTGTAAGAATAGGGATGAGAAACTTACTTGTAAATGTCGAACAACCTTGCTACAAAATACATCATTAAAAGGTCGCAAATATTGCAAGTATATATATGTTTTAACTATGGAAAATAGAGTGACTTACTTGGGAGTGATGGAATCATTTTAAAAAAGAAATGCTATATGGCACCAAACAATTTAAATGTAGTTCCAAGATTCATACATCTCAAATTAATTAGTGTCAATTTTAAACACGCAAAGCAATTAATGAATGGGTTGAATACGTACTCACATGATGTTGGGGAAGCACATCTACATGGTAGAATGTTAGGTAAACAAATATAGATATATATGATACAATTAATATTCATAGATAAGAAAAATTACCTCAAGGTGTGATGAGTTGATAATAAACAATAAAAGTGGTGTTCAAATATCATAAAAATATGAAAACTCTTGAACTTTCGCACATTGTTGTGGCTATCCTGAAAATATTATAATCTCTGCATCACAAAAATAATTAGACTGGAACAAAGGATTTAGGGTCTCTTCCAAGCCTTGAAATAAGGTCTTACTCCCAAAAGCTAAAGCTTTTTGAGGTTTTCAACAAAGCTTTCTTTTCCTTTTTATGGATTTCTTTAGCATGCAAACTATATTTTTCAGATAATTTTTAATTAAAAACTAGGAAATAAAAGTTAAAATAATTAATTTTACACATGAAAATGAAATATTCATCCTTTAAAAAAATGTGATAATCCGAACAATGACTTATGAAAATTATTTGGATTTAAAAAGGATATTGCTTGACCATTTTAAATAAATTTAAAGGATTGAGGAGCAATAATTTAAGGTTTAATTGTAAACAGTATACTCTCAAAATGCTTGAATATTTGAAATAAAAATATAAATAGAGAGAGTTTAGTAAATACTTAGCTTAGATATCATGTCGATTGGCTGCAAAATAGTTGATTGGACAACACAAAATATTTATGAAATAATTAAATTACAACTGGTAAAGAGTAATTGTAATGAAGACTTAGCTCATACACCGAGTCTCGATGTGATGAAGCAACGTTACCCGTCATTGCTCCAATGAACTGGCCATCTAAAAAAAATATTCAAGGGGATTTTTAAAAACAAAATATGCACTTTTAAAAGAAAACAAAAAGCTTTATGAAAATAATAGAGATTGAAGAAAATTAGAGTTTAACTAAAATATGAATTAGTGGTTTTTTTAATAAATAATGAGGATAGGCTTTGTAAATTTTTAAAGCCTATTAGCAAGTTTAATTGCAAAAAATGTTATTAAGAGAAACTATGGAGTTTCTCTTCTACAATTTGGCCACAGGGATGCGCTTAAAGGAGAAAAATATGGGATTATATATATATTAACCAAACTTTAACTAGGCTTTTATCAAAACCTTAACCAAAATCTTAATCAAGCTTCTTCTATATATATATATATATATATATAGATATATTTATTTAAAGCTTTTCATATAAGGCCTATCAAAGCTTTATTTTTAAAGCTTAATAAAGATTTTAACCAATGCAGTTTTTTTTGCAATTAACCATACTTTTATCAAAGTCTCCAACCAAGTGCACTACAGACAGGCCCCGTGGTGCACATGGCACGATTTTGGAGAGAGAGAGTGTTTAAAAAAAACTTTCAGTCTATGTTGTGCCGGTTAGCTGTCAAAGGAGAAAGGGGAGGAAAGAATTTAATATATATATATATATATATATTACGTAAGTTTTAGGCTTGTTTTATAAATCTTATTAAAGCTTTATCAAAGATTTTATAAGCTTAAGTTATCACACCTCTTCCCTCTAATAATCCCGGCAGCGCGCAATGTGTAAGGGGAAGAAGGGAGGAAAATTCAGCCCATTGACCATTGCCTCATTGAATCGCCGTGAGTGAAGAAGAAAAGAGAAGGGAAATTTTCTTTTTGAAGCTTTTAATTCAAAACAAAAAGAGAATTAAAAACCTGCAAATAGTTTTCTCAATTATCTGATTGTGGGAGATTGAAGACCATCCACTATAGATTTTCTACACTTTCACTAGCTTAGCAATCTTGCTATGGCTCTCCATGCTCCTCTCTTTGCTGATTCAATCTGTACGAACAGATTATGAAGAGGATCAGTGTTAAGGAAGATGGTTTTGTGGTTTTGGGAAACCCACTAATGGTTTTTCACCTAGTTCTACCCTTTTGGGCAATAGATTGATGGACCAATGGTTAAAAACAAGCCTTCTTTCAACCATGCATAAATATAAATCTTTTTCTTCGATCTAAATTCAAAAAAAAAAACAAAACCAAAATCACCTATGTTTTTGTCTCTTTCACCTCTTTGTCCACAACTTTACAAGTTTTTGACCCCCTTCAAGAAATAATTAAAACTCATGAAATATATCAAAAATTTAAAACAAAGCCCTGAATTAAATTAAAATCAATTCACATAGCATAACATAAGGCAACATAGAAAGAATAACATCACCATCACGAGACAAGATTGGGTGCAATCCCACCCCCTCGGACGTGTGTGGCTCCACTCTCACATGCGCTATTTAAATCATATTAATAAATTTAGCCCTTGGAGCCATAAATAGAATAGCTTTTCCCAAAATTGGGCTTTTTTTAAATAAAATTGAACCTTAGTCCAATTCTTTTAAAGCATTTCATCAAAAATAAACCTTGCCCAATATATAATTGATAGTGGGCCTTGTTACATAAATGACTATGTGCACATATACACCTATATATTAATCCTATGCCCATTTGCCTATTCCATTAAATTGAATCCTGCACAAATTAAAATAATTATATTTTTGTAAGATTATTAATTCATCAAAAATATGATAAAATATATACCTGTAACATTTGATTTGTGCCATTTGTTGTTTCAGTGGGAATGCTATGTGCACCTAGAAATGAGAGTATTCGATTATGCCATCTGACTTGCCCCAAGAATCTTCTCAGCTCCTTCACACTAGTTGGAATCGAAGCTTTCCGAATCACCTCCACCTTGGTTGGGTCGATTGCAATGCATTCCACAGACACTATGTGGCCAAGGAGCATACCACTTTGGTTAACAAATGCACATTTTTCGAGATTGAGGCTCAGTTTGGAACCTCATCATTTTGACCAGCACATATCCACGTGCGTCAGGTGTTGGAATGATTTCCCAAAGACACTAAAGTCATCAATGAATACCCGCATGAAGCTTGTCAAATGCTCGGCAAACATTTCTTGAACCATTTGCTGAAATGTTGCTGGAGAATTCTTGAGGCCCAAGGTCATTACATTGAATACAAAGGCAAACCATTCGGTGATGAAGGCCATCGTTTTGCAATCTTTCGGTGCCATTTGGACCTAATTGTAATCATGGAAGCCATCCTAAAATGAATACATCTTATGGCCAGCTACTGCATCCAGCATGGAGTCTGTGAATGAGGTCTAATTGTAATCCTTCTTGCATTATAAGCTTGAGGACTTGTAAGACTAGAACTTTGATTTTCCACCAAACCTATCCCAAATGGATCCTAAACAGATGGTTATATAGGCCTAAGTGATGCATGACCTTCCAACTTCAGCCCCTTAACCTTTCATTGGCTAGGCATGGCCTTTTCACTCTCCAATGCCTCCTCAACTACCCCTAGAAGGGGGCACCTACTTCTCTGGCCTTTGGGATTCCCTTGTGCACCATCTACATCCTTTGTAATTCAACCTTAATTCCTATTAACTATTGCTTTAGGTATTTCCACTTTGAAATCCCTTGAACCTTATTTAGATGCAAACCTTTTACATAAAAATAATCTTTTCTAGTCTTACCTTATAGTGTTTCCTGTTAGTCTCATAACATTTCCTCCCCCTTGAAAGAAAAGTTTTTATCCTCGAAACCAAACTTAGGAAACCTTTTCTTCAGTGTAGCCACTCTTTCCCAAGTTGATTCTTCTTCTAGTCTATCTTTCCACTTTACTACTAAACATTCTTTAAACATAGATTTCTTTTCTTGATATTCAAAAATCTTTTCAGGATCATGTGGAAGAATAGGTGATTCTATGAAATCAAGTATTGCTTATTTTCAAGTTATATTGTCATTGTTTCCCATCTTGCATATCAGTCTACTAACATGAAACACAGGATTCTCCACCCAACCATATCCTAAATGGACACACATGGTTATATAGACCTAAGTGATGCATGACCTTCCAACTTCAGTCCCTTGACCTTTCATCCACTAGGCATGGTCTTTTCACTCTCCAATGCCTCATGAACCACCTCTAGAATGGGGCGCCTACTTCTATAGTCTTTGGGCTTCCTTGCACTACTAAGAAACCCCATGTATCACATGCGTTCTCAAGGGGTATTTAAAAAACCCCTTAGATGTGAATTTTAATGAATAGAATGACCCCTTTTTTCAAAATCAATTTAAAAAAACACCTATTGTAAATTTATTTATGTAAATTTACCTTAAAAAATTTTTAATAAAAAAACCCCTTCATTTAAACTCACGTGGTATGCTTACATATTTTTTGGTGAACCCCCCCAGGGGCTTCCCTTGTGCACCATCTACATTCCTTTTACTTTAACCTTAATGTTCATTGCTTTATGTAATTCCAATTTGAAATTCCCTAAACCTTATTTATATGCAAACCTTTTACATATAAATAATCTTTTCTAGTCTTACCTTATAGTGTTTCCAGTCAGCCTTATAACACTAAGATTGTAGTAACATTTAGGTTCCTATAGTCAACATAGATCCTGAGCTTTTAGTTCTTGGGGACGCTCACATGATCGGGGACAACCACATTGTCCAATCGATCAGATATATGAATCAGACATGGAATAGTTTGTCTAGTTACACCTTGACCCATTTTACATAGTTAGGATTCATCCGGTATCTTTGTTGCCCGGATGGGGACTCCATCCTCCCTCAGAATAATCTAATGCTGGTAGAAGCAGGGGTCAATCCCTTTTACCTCGGTATAGCTCCATGAAAAAACATCATTGAAGGACGTGAGCAATACCCAAATCATTTCCTAGATTGCAGCATCCAAGTTGGCACTGATTCATATAAACTTTGGGTCAACATCTGTACCCAAATTCATCTTGAACAGTTCCTCTTCCCTGACCAGTTTGGATTGCTTCAAGTTCCTTTCAAAGGCTTTCTCTACCGTAATGATTTTCTAAAGACGCGATACATTGCCATCATTGGCTAAGACTTCACAAAACTCTTTAGCCTCATCTGGGAATTTTCCTTTGCTCAGCGGATCTTGCTAATCCCTGCTAGCTTCATTCTTGTGATAACGAGCTGGTCGATATCTCTCTATGATACATAACACATCAACCTCAAACACACTTATCATATTTGCATTTTGCTATAGATATTTCTCCTCTTCATCCGGGTCCAATCCTTCCATCATGTTTACTCCAGCTACTTTCGCTGCCCGAGAAGGATTCTCCACTTTTCTATGTGACTGGCACACTGAAAACCCTGATTTTCTTCTTTCCTCTCCAGATGGTTATTCTATCTGCATCCCAATCCTGCTTAATCCATGCCTTCGTGAGTCGATTTTATTAGACATTTGATTGGAATATATATATAGATATATATTATTTAGGGATATGACGATAAACTTGCATACCAAAAAAAAAAGTGAGAGGGAAAAATAAATATAGTGAAAAATGCATTCGTTAGAATGTTTTGAGGAGAGATATTTTGAATCACTTCAATAACCTTATGGTTGAATTTCAAATAATGTGAAGCATTGAGAGAAGACTTGGCGGTTGGGAGATGGGATAATGTTTTTAAATACAAATTGATCCCACCTAGACAACACACACATTTATAAAGACTGATACAAGAAATATCTTAGGCTTAATTCATCGATTAATGCTAGTACATATAGATTTCGAATGAGATTGAATATAGAGAGTTAGTATGGATTGATTCCCAAACTCGAAGCTAATATTAGGTCTCCTATTAGCCATTGATCACTATTTTCTCATTGTTTCTCTATCTTGTGTAGATGAATGAGATATTGTTTTATCTAGAAGTGAAGATAGTTCTATCCATTTATTATTGAAGATACGTGTACTTGTTAAGAAGTGGGAAATAACTTCTCTTTAAACTCCATGTCGAGATTGTAGGCAAAACTCATTGTTTTGTGCAACTAGATATATGAAACATGTGCTGTCCACATCCTTCTCTAGCTGTCAACTTTGGTCCTATGTATCCCAAGCTAGAAATGAGATCTGCAAAATCCCTTCGGTGAGATTGTAGTTTGTGTTATGAAGAAAAATCATTTCTATTGTGAACATAATTTTTGGGGGGGAATGAGTGAGGGAGTTAGGAAACTAACTATTGATTTGAGTGGTAGGTTTCTTTAAAGCAACTTTATTTATTCTTAATTAACGGCATGATTCTTATCATACATTGGGGACATGATATATTTTCTACAATTCTTCAAGCTGACTCAAGCTATTTTTTTAAATTTACTCTCACGACGAATTTCTTTTATTTGGAGCAAGAAGTTGATGATGGGTTACTCTTCTATATATACAACAAAAGTTATGGATTGAATCTCTTCATAGAGAAGAGATATTGATTCTGACTGAACCTCTATGGAGGGGAGATCTTGGAACCTCTATGAAGGGGAGATCTAGATGATGATTAAACCTATGCAGAGGGGAGATCACGAGAGTGAGAGTGAGAGTGCGAGTGCAAGTGAGAGCGAGATACCCATGGGATCCTATTATCTAAATCCTCTTGACAATTCAATTGGATGCAATTGAATATCTCTTGAGGTTGAAAGAATCTAGCCGGACATGGTTAGATGCGATTGAGAGTGAGAATGTGATTGAGATTGGAAATACGAATGTGATTGAGATGGGGGATGTGAATGCAAATGAGATGATCCTAAATAAAGAGCTAGTCAACTTGAAGACATGAGATCGTGTTCTTTTTACATGTTGCTGTTACTTTATGGAGACAAGAAGATTACGAGCGAGTGTGCAATTGAAATCACATATTGAAGTATGAAGACAAGAAGATAATTTTTTGGACAAGATAAAAAGTTTATGAGAAGATCCACATTGACCTTCGTATACAAGTGGAAGTCACTCTCAAGATTTAGAAAGATAAGTTCTCTTTTTTATTCTTGTCATACTTTGAAAATGTCATCTCTTTCAATATTGATGTATAATATTTATGATAAGATCATGATTGAAGTCAATCTGTATTTGATATGAATATATTTATGTTGATATCATTATGCATATATATATTCATGCTTTGAGTACAAAACTTTTAAATGGTATTGTGTGTAGCATACCTTACTGTTGTATTATAGTTGGATTTTTATTACTAAAAGATTCGTTATGCTATATATATATATATTTATTTCATTTATGTCAATATATGGATTATTTTTTTTCCAACTCTGAGGACAGAGTTTTTTTTTAAGACGGGGAGAATGTAATGACCTTTACTCTATCATTGAAATATTTGAAACATATTTCCTAGTTTGTAAATTAAAATAATATATAGGATTTAGAATGTTTGCATAGTTTCTGACATTGTTTTGAGTAAAACTATTTCTATTAGAAATTATAATTAAAAGAGGATTAAAACTGAGAATTATATGAATAGTTTATAGATTTTTGGGCAGTTATGAGAGTACAGTATTGTTTTTAAAGTATTAAATAGGTGAATATAAGAATTTTCTAAAAAAAAATTTGGTAGTTTTTCAGAAAAAACGTGATGGGAGAACCTAAAAAGAGTTAAAAAGTTGCTGGAAAGTAAGCAAAGTGCTTTTTGGAGCGCGTTTACTAAAAACACAATTTTTGACCAAAATAAGGAGAATTTGGACATTCTGCCTGTGATGGCTTGTCGACCACATAGCTTCCCCTCGTTTTGAGTACCTCGATGATCCCAAACAGATTTTGAATGAAGATTTTTTTATCAAATCAAGTTGCAGCCTATGGTAGGGCAGCATACAGGATAACAGACAAGAGACATCTTTCATTAGACAGGTTATGGGTTCTTGTTTTCCTTATTCTTACATCATGAGAACCTTCATAACAAAACATGAAGTTTCCATAGTGATGGGATTGAGATTGAAATAGCTCGGGGGTGGTCGGGTGGTTCGGGCCAAGAGAATACCCTCTTGTGATTATGAATGAACTATGAGTGATTGAATGACTCCCAATCTTGGATTATCATTTATTCAAGATAAGGGACTTCTTCCTTTGTTCTTTTTTGTTTATAATTTATATGCCATCACGGTGATTATAATTTAGAGTAGATTGTTGATTATTATTGGCATGTTGGATTACGTCTTTATGGTACCTTGAGAATAGTCATGTAGTGTGAATATTGTATAGATGGTATATCATGTGTAATATCATAAACTATATTTTGAGTTGGTTTATGATTTTGTTGGTATCATTTATATTCGGACTATGTTTCTTTGATGAGTGTATTTTAGGGACGTCACAAATGGTATTAGAGTTTTCATGAGGCGCGTTACAGTCGGTGGGACTATCGTCAAATTCTATTTCTAGGAGCCCCTCACTTTCTCAAAAAAATATACACCCCAAATCCTCGAACATGACTAATGTGGATACAAAAGGCTACAGTCGGAGCCCTAGTAGCTATACCGATCTCATCTCTTAAGACCACCAAACTTCAACAAAAGAGGTCTAGATTATTAAGGCCAATATCCCAAGCCACAACAGAATCCAAATGACAAATTCATGTGGATTCTAAAATAGGGAAGGAGAAGAAGCTCAAGAAATGGTCCAACCCCACAAGGATGGATAACTATAGAAAGCTCACAAATAGCCCAAGGATACTACCAAGAACAAAGCCATAATTGAGTACCAAAAAGTAAGCAATCAAAAAGGTGTCGTCTTTTGTTTTTTGAGAAAAGAGTGGTTTCAAAAATCATCATCATGCTCAAAGAATATCCACTAACATGCCACACCAAAGCTGATATGGTGTAATAGACCCTTGTAGGCCATAATAGACCCTTGTAGGCCATAATAAACTTTTTTGTATCATGCATGTAGGTAAAGTTTAAAAGTGATTTTTAGGTGATTTTGGATGTTTGTGCAAAGTCTCATATGGGCATGTTCTGACAGTGACATCCCACCACGAGTGCATACATTGGGATTGATTTTTGAGCATGTTATGGATTGAATTAGAAAAAGTTTTGTATGTATAAAATGTAATCCTTATCACATAGAACAACTTTGCCAGAGTGAAGGTTTCATACTTTAGTCGTTTTCAGTCTCGTTTGATGCCTTGGATTAGAGAAAAAGTAAGAACATGCCTGTTTTTCATTCTCTCTAGAAAATTCAATATTAAAGTCTGTTTTTTGAGAATTCAGAGGTAAGTCTGGAGAGAGAGTGTCTCACGGCGCTTGTAGAGCTCGTCGAGGAGAACAAAACACTATCTCATGAGCGCAGGTAAATTCTCATCAGTTTTGGAGATACGGAAGCTTGAACTCAACTTTGCTAATCTTTTCGAAAAGTTTTCTTTTGCTTTTTTACCACGTTTTTGTAGCATCGACTGGGCGCCAAATTTGCTGGAAAGGGCCGCGCATTTTTGGAGCACCATCTCACTTTCGGCTATTTTGGGCGAACCCGTCTCTCTATATTCGGCATACCGCGAGTGTGTGTGTGACATATATCGCGAGACCTCTTGTGATTGCGATTGTGAATGTGATTGAGAGCGTGATTGCGATTGAGAGTGTGATTGCGAGTGTGAGTGTGATTAAGGCAGCCTATGCATACAAACGCTCGGGGGTGGTCGGGTGGTTGAGCTTCTTCATAGAAGTACTTTTTCCATTGTAATCTCTTTTGCAATACAATAAAGTCTCTCTCTCCCTCTATTGGATCTCTACTTTGTTGTCTATCAATATTCTGTATTGTGTTTGAAGCGGTCTTGTTACATGTGGACTGGGCTCATCAAGAGAAAAAGTGAGGACTCAAGCCACAAAGGAAATATAAAGAAGGAAAGGCAAGCAGAAGGAGGATAGCTGATGTGAAGTCATCGTAGATCTACCAAAGGCAAGAGAAAATCTTCACAAGATGCGAGTAGATCTTAATAATGAAAGAAACTTGGAAGAAATCAAGAAGGATGTTTATTAGTTGCAAACCCATGTGATGTCAATGTTGCTAGACAAACAGGGCCTATTGAGACAAGTGCTGGATTTATGTCCAAAATTCAAGGCTAAAATCTTGAGTGCAGGCATAGAAGGAATGATTAAAGAACTGAAAAACTTTGAAGAAGAAGAAGCTCTGAATGCAACAAAATGTAAGCTGAGAACCTCCATTTTCCAGAGATGATGAAGTGGCCAAAGTCACAATTTAACTCAACAATGTACTCATCAATGATGCCATATTGGATGGTGGATGCGGAGTAAATGTCATTACAGAGGAAATTGCAGTAGGATTAAGTGTCAACTGGGAACCCATTCCATTCAACATAAGAATGATAAATAATAGAATGGTGTTTCGTAAGGAAATTGTCAAAAATGTCCTCATGAAAGTCAAGCACATAAACTTTAAGGTCAACCTAGTGGTCATAAAACCACTGAAAATCACACTGGGTCCTACTAGTTTGGATGGAGGTGATTATGTGTTAAATCAGGTGGAACATTTGTTAGACCACTATGAGATACTTTAGAACATTTGTTAGACCACTATGAGATACTTTAGAAGACATGTGAACACCTATTATGGTTTGTGATTTTGGTATTGGTATTTTTTGTAAGACTAAGGCCTCGAATCTTTGTACATACCAATTAGTATTTTTTACTTTTGGTAGGTCCAAGACTTTATATTTGTAGCTTGCTATATTTTGGTAAGATTTTTTCCCCTAAAAAACTTAAAATCTCTTATAATTTTAATTTTGGAATTATCCTCCATTAGACTGGTGGCCACAAATGCCAACATTTCATCATACTAGGTCTAAGGTATTAGCATGACTACTTCTGCTGTAAATAACTCCGCATCAGGTAGATCATTTGCTACTCCGACCGGGGCTTCACCAGACTCCAGTTAAGACAGGTAGTTCGCCCACCAATGTATGGGGTGTGCACGATGCTAAACTCAAACTCCTAAACGATTAGCATCTATCGTGGCATCTTGCTTGCCAAGACAAGGCAAGGCAAAATGATCCACATGGAATGTGAAATTGTTGCCCAGTATATAGTGATGAAACTTGCCAACTAAGTAGATCATGCCAATCGATCACCTCCCTATGGGTGGTGGCGTAATTTTGCTCAAAATCTAATAATCTCTAGGTTGCGTAGTAGACATGTTGGAACCACTTCTTTTCATCTTCTTGTATTTGCACACTACCATTGCCACATCTGATGCATCCACGAAGGCATGGAATGGAAATTCCCAATTGGGTGCTTGGACTATAGGAGCTTTGAATAACATCAGCTTGAGTCACCTGAATGTAATGTCACATTCCTCCCTCCACTGGAGATTGGCCTACTTGAACTGCTGGTGTAGTAGCATTTTGGTTTGTGCCATTTGCTAGTTCAGTGGTGGGAATGCTACGTGCACCTAGATATCGGAGTATTCGTCTATGCCAGCTGACTTGCCCTAAGAATCTTCTCAGATTCTTCACACTAGCTGGAATCGAAGCTTTTCGAATCACCTCCACCTTGGTTCGGTCGACTACAATGCATTCTATAGACACTATGTGGCCAAGGAGCATACCACTTTGGTTAACAAATGCACATTTTTCACAATTTAGGCTCAGTGTGGAACCTCATCATTTTGACCAGCACATGTCTAGGTGCATCAAGTGTTGGCATGATTTCCCAAAGACACTGAAGTCATCAATGAATACCCGTATGAAGCTTGTCAAATGCTGGGCAAAAATTTCTTGAACCATTCACTGAAATTGTAAGATTCCTCCCCCAACCCCTTTTTGATGTCTAGTATATTCCTCTGTAATCAATTCCTTTTCTGAAATATAAGAGATCTTGTTTGTGACTGTTTTAACCTAGAGAGAGAAAATATTCTAGAGAGAGAATATTCAGATTTTGAATATTTCTGGATAGAAAAATATCTCTTATAATTCAGATGAGTTTCCCTGAAACAGAAATTTAAAAAGAATTTTCCAATGTGCAATTGGAATTAATTGGAAATAGGTATAAAGAACCTTAGCCTAAGGGTCTAGATTTTCATAAATCTTTAGACTATGGTCCAATTAAGGTTCCTATGGGCCAATAGCATCAATCCATGTGTAGGGAGGAGATAAATCCAGATTGTAAAAAAAGAAAATATCCAAAAATGAGTAAATGCTCACATGAGGTGAAGAGTTGAAAATGTACAAGGTTTATTAGTAAAAAACTATATTAAAAATATGAGATATTTTGGGAATAATGATTTTATTATGACACATATGTAAGGAAGGGGAGTCCCTTAAATGCTCACATAAGATGAAGAGTTGAAAATGTACAAGGTTTATTAGTAAAAAACTATGAGCAATATTAAAATGATTCCATTATGACACATATGTAAGGAAGGAGAGTTCTTTAAAGGAGGTGCATATTTCACATAAGATGAAGAGTTGAAAATGTACAAGGTTTATTAATAAAAAACTATGAGCAATATTAAAAATATGAGATATTTTGGGAATAATGATTTTATTATGACACATATGTAAGGAAGGGGAGTCCCTTAAATGCTCACATAAGATGAAGAGTTGAAAATGTACAAGGCTTATTAGTAAAAAACTATGAGCAATATTAAAATGATTCCATTATGACACATATGTAAGGAAGGGGAATTCTTTAAATGAGGTGCATATTTCACATGCTTGAATAAATTTTAAACTCATAAAAATTGAGATATTTTATCTCTCCTCTCTCCTCATTCAAGTCTAGTTCCAAAAAGTTAGCTTAACTGACCTAAAAATGGTCAAAAAGTGACCAAACTGACTTGAAAAATTCTAGAATCAGTTTGTTTGGTTAGGAGCTCAAATTTTCCTATAAATAGAAGCCTTCCCTTGTTGAAAAAGATATAGAGTCTTATGCCTTGTTACTCTACTCCACCTAAGCCAAAATATATAGAGTCTTATGCCTTGTTACTCTACTCCACCTAAGCCAAAATATATAGAGTCTTATGCCTTGTTACTCTACTCCACCTAAGCCAAAATATATAGTGTCTTATGCTTTGTTACTCTACTCCACCTAAGCTAAAATATATAGTGTCTTATGCTTTGTTACTCTACTCCACCTAAGCCAAAATATATAGTGTCTTATGCTTTGTTACTCCACCTAAGCCAAGAACTGTGAATTCTTTAATAATTCACTAGTTTTTGACACTTCTCTCTTTCTTCAATCCCCATTGGTGGCTCCATCAACATACTAAACCAATTGATTGGTTGGGGGCCTCTACCGTGAATAAAGAATCAAGCAAATTATAAGGTAAGTATATTGAATTTTGATCTTTTCTATAATTACTCAATGATTCTCTCTTCTCAACCCCTCTCAAGCTTGAGAAGTTTAATTGGTATGGTTTTTTAAATGCTATTGAAGTTAATTGGTGAATAGTAGTGAAGAGTTACATAATTTAATAAATGCTATTGAAGTTAATTTCCATTTATGTTTAAATTCTAATGGTTTTTATGTAATTTCTCTCTCTCACTCAAGAAATGGTCATACTCATGACCCATTCTCAATCCAAATGAAGCTTTTCATAAAGCTTTTCCTTAATCCAAGATTAAGCTATGCTTGAGGCCAAATTAATGGTTTTTTGCTATGCTTTTAGTTTACGCACATTGATGATTCAATCCATTATGGATTGATGACCCAATTAGAGACCATTCTAATTATTTCCTTAATGATAAGCTTTATCCCTTAGAAAAAATTGAGATTTATTAGTCATAGTAGCGGAGCTATGGCAAAATTTTTATAGAAATTACGCATAAAATAATTTCATTCAAAGCATAAAAAGAGGACTTCCTACCATATTCTAGGAACTATCATCCTAGATTAATTAAAAGAATTTTATTATGCATGGAGATGTGGATGTTTGCATGTAGATGTAGATGTATGGATGTGAGTGTGATTGTGGAGGTGGATGTATGCATGGAGATGTGGATGTATGCATGTAGAAGTAGATGTGTAGATGAGGATGTAATAGAGATGTGGATGGATGCATGTAGATGTGGATGGATGCATGTAGATGTATAGATGTGGATGTGAATGGAGATATAGATGTATGCATGTAGATGTAGAGGTATAGATGTGGATGTGGATGCATGCATGTGGATGTATGCATGTAGATGTAGATGTATAGATGTAGATGTGAATGGTGATGTGGATGTATGCATGTAGAAGTAGATGTATAGATGAGGATGTAAATAGAGATGTAGATGTATGCATGTAGATGTAGATGTATAGATGTGGATGTGAATGTGGAGGTGGATGTATGCATATAGATGTAGATGTATGGAGGAGAATGTGGATGTGGATGTATGCATAGAGATGTGGATGTATGCATGTAGATGTGAATGTACGCATATAGATGTGGATGTATGGATGTGAATGTGCATGTAGATGTGAATGTACGCATATAGATGTGGATGTATGGATGTGAATGTGCATGTAGATGTGGATGTATGGATGTGGATGCATGAATGTGCATGTAGATGTGGATGTGAAAATAGATGTATGGATGTAGATGTGGATGTATGGATGTGAATGTAGATGTGGATGTGGATATATGAATGGATGTGAATATACGATATGTGATGTGAAGGAATCTGAAGTGATGAGATGGAAAATGATGTGATGGGATGAGTATACATATAAATGGAATATGGAATAAGTAATGTGGATTGATGAGGGATAATGTGGAAAAATAAAAGTAAAAATAGAAACTGTATTGTAAACTGTTTGTAAATGCTGTTTGTAAATGACTGTTTTATGTCAAGATTGCTGGGGGAGCATTGTGACTATCTTGTGATTAAGGTCGTGAGACCTAACTGATAATGTTGCAACTGCTGACGGAGAGTCAATGAAGGACGTCTCGCGTAGCAAGGTCGGCCGAGGTCTTGACCAGCCTCGGTGCGATTAAAATGGTGAGCTTCCGGTACGGTGGATGAGGGGCCAAGGAAGCGGCCTATGAGTGAAGCGCTAGGTCACCTGCGAAGGATCCTAGAGGGTGCTGACCATACGGTGCTCGGGCTCTGGGTCGCCTAGGATACCCACGCGTGCGTCGAGGAAGATATTGGAACAGAGTTGGAGTTGTTTTCTGAAATCGAGCATGGATCTGGTTGATTGACCTTGCTGGTCTTCAATGGATGAGTCCATGGCTCCTTATATGGATCCGTTGGTTGATCTTGCTGATCTTCAACGAGAGTCCATCTTGATAAGTGATTATATTGCCGAGTATTAAGGGCTAGGAACTAAGAAACGGCCCCTGAGTGGACAGGTGGTGAGCGTCCTAGTTGCCAATGATGCCATAGATACTCTGATGAAGAAAGGATGGAAAAATTAAGAATCAACTGGATAAATTGGAAGATGGTGATCAGTGATACCATGGTTTTATTAAAGGATTGTTTTAAACTGGTTGAATCTGTGAAAAGGCAATTTCATATTGGGTGTGTGAGTGGTGTGACTAGCTTTATTTTGCATGAACATCCGGCTAGGGGGCCTTGGAACTCTTTTCCTTGGTACGCGGGACAAAACCTAACCAAATTTTTAATTGGATCCCATCACTACAGTGGTTGGGCGGTTGGCTAACCCATGGGATTGGATGGGGTTAGGCTGGACTGATGGATCCGTAAATCGAGACTCAAACTTTTGTTTTTACGATAGAAAAAAAAATCCCGGACAGTAACTGTTCTATGGATAGGAATCAACAGCTGTGCCTCTTGAATGGGGAAAAAAGCGTTGATCCCAATGATCCAAGTGCAAGTTTCTTCCTTGAACTGACTAAGTATCTTATAAATGTAATTGGATCATCTCGATCAGAAATGATCTTGACTACGTTAAAGTAAAAAGTTATCCTGGTGGAATTGCCCGTGCTTCCGGTTAAGAAACTTTTTTCGGGTTCGGTTTTGGAACAACCGACGGACTAGTCTCTTATCCGGATATCCGTGGGCGAGGCCCCGATTGTGGGACCCCTGTCCCGCGCGAGAAGCGCTACTTCCGCTGCCAGTATCCCGAATCCGTTGCTCGGTGGGAATAGGGATCTTACAGTTGGTATCAGAGCATTTGGTTAATAAAGATCAACTGAGAAGACAAATATGTCAAAAAAATTATCAAGAAACACCAAAAGGTTATAATTGTGTGATATAATTCATACAATTTGATATTCAAACTGAAATTCATAATTTGGTAATCGGTTCTTCAGATGGAAGTACCGCAATTATATAGAATCCTTGACTTGCTTGAGGCCTAGACATGATAGTATTTACCTTATAATTCCAAGGGCCGTGACTACACGTATATACCGAGAGTATACTGCAGCTCTTTACTGACAGTATATACGAGTAAATCTAAGACTTGAAATTATAAGCGTTAATGCTATCCAGATGATGATTTCGAATGTGATTGATATGATTTTTAATTCTGTTTGAGAATTGATGAATTGATTTGGATTCTGATTGAAAATGCTGATTGAAAATGCTGATTGAAAAAAAAATGTTGATTTTTAAAAATTAGTTGAAATATAATGAAACCACAATGAGGGGGAATGGGACGAGTCCCTGTGATGATATTCATAACTAGAATGATGATAACGAATTCAGCAAATCACTATGAGATTAGTGGATTGTGCTGTCAGATTGCTACTGTTAATACTTGACCGGTAGATCAAGTTAAGGGATGTCAAATTGAGAACTTGCTTGACTGAAATTCCCGTGGGAAGGAATGTTCCGAAGGAAACTTTTCGGTCTAATGGACCTTTATCATGTTAAAGATATGAATGATATGATCTGAATGAATTGTTATTTAATGATGAGTTCTATATAAGGGATATTTATCCCAGTGTTCTGTTGGGTTGACCAGAATATAAGGAACCCAGAATAAAATTGGATCTTAAGAAAAAGAGCTGTCCTCTACCTTGCGAGATGAGGACATCTCACACTTTTTAAGTGGGGTAGAATGTAAGATTCCTCCCCAACCTTCGAGGTATACTGGAGTAAGAATCTTCCTTTCTGATCTTATAATTATTCCCTCTCTAAAATAAAAGAAAATTTCTGTTTAAAAAAGGAAGACCCTTTTCTTAGGATACTTCTCAGGAGTCACGCCTGTTTTAAGGATTTAGAACAATGAGTTTAGAAGTGAGAATCGGTGTTTTGGATACCAAGGTTTTGGTTTTCATTCGAGTACGGCCCAAAAGAAGTTCTTTATCTCTTGGGGAGTATAAGAAGTTATCCCCCAGATATTGTGATCCTTATATCTGAATTCAATGAAAGTAGGTGACTTAGCCTACAAGTTTCTTTTATCTCCTCATCTCAAAATTCTTAATGCCTTCTATAGAAAAATGTGTCAAACACAAATCATGGAAAGACGGTAAAGCTTCAGTGGCAAGTTACCGTTGGCTTCTAGGTTACGCTAGCTCCTTCCTTTATATAAGTCGTAACTTTTACTTGTTGCTCACAGTAATCTTACTCCCATCAATCTCCTTTCTTTCTTAATCTCCTTCATGGCTTGGCAACAGGAATTAGTTTTATCCCTGATGATTTCTCACCTTCAAGACGCAAGAGAGTCTGTGAAGAAAGACTTTATAGAACAGTATGAGCGCTCACTTTTTCCTCACCTAGGAACTTCTGTAGCGCAAACCAAATGGCGGACCTATCAAAACATAACTAGGGTAACACCCTGGGGTCAGCAACACTTTCGTAACAATGTCCGCTTGGCCATGGTTATTGAAGCTTTGGGTTTGGGTCCCCGATACTACTGTGTCATGAGATCAAGGCATCTTGGGTTTTCTGAGCGGGTCTTCTTACTGGCATGTTTTCTTCCTCATGAGAAGATATGCCTTTACCCTATTTTTGGCTTGCCTCTCAGAGGTCCTTTTGTTAGATCACCTCATACCACTGAGATGGGTGCGGCAATAACCAGCAGAATCATTCCCATAGATGAGTTACCCTATACTTGTGCAGCTTGTGAGGACTGCTTTTGTGACCATATGATGGACGGGCTTATGGAAGTGTAAAGAGTTTCTCTATCTTTACTGTATAAGTTCCGAGAATGAATAAAGTTTAAATCTTGTTCTTATTTTGAATCTTGCTCTCTTTAAGACTTTTCTTGGTGGTTAATCGTGATTAAAATTTTTCTCTAAGTCTCATATTCGTGCATCTTGCGAAATTATTCCAAGTTGCGAGATGAGGACATCTCGCGTTTTTTAAGTGGGGTAGAATGTAAGATTCCTCCCCCAACCCCTTTTTTATGTCTAGTATATTCCTCTGTAATCAATTCCTTTTCTGAAATATAAGAGATCTTGTTTGTGACTGTTTTAACCTAGAGAGAGAAAATATTCTAGAGAGAGAATATTCAGATTTTGAATATTTCTGGATAGAAAAATATCTCTTATAATTCAGATGAGTTTCCCTGAAACAGAAATTTAAAAAGAATTTTCCAATGTGCAATTGGAATTAATTGGAAATAGATATAAAGAACCTTAGCCTAAGGGTCTAGATTTTCATAAATCTTTAGACTATGGTCCAATTAAGGTTCCTATGGGCCAATAGCATCAATCCATGTGTAGGGAGGAGATAAATCCAGATTGTAAAAAAAGAAAATACCCAAAAATGAGTAAATGCTCACATGAGGTGAAGAGTTGAAAATGTACAAGGTTTATTAGTAAAAAACTATATTAAAAATATGAGATATTTTGGGAATAATGATTTTATTATGACACATATGTAAGGAAGGGGAGTCCCTTAAATGCTCACATAAGATGAAGAGTTGAAAATGTACAAGGTTTATTAGTAAAAAACTATGAGCAATATTAAAATGATTCCATTATGACACATATGTAAGGAAGGAGAGTTCTTTAAAGGAGGTGCATATTTCACATAAGATGAAGAGTTGAAAATGTACAAGGTTTATTAATAAAAAACTATGAGCAATATTAAAAATATGAGATATTTTGGGAATAATGATTTTATTATGACACATATGTAAGGAAGGGGAGTCCCTTAAATGCTCACATAAGATGAAGAGTTGAAAATGTACAAGGCTTATTAGTAAAAAACTATGAGCAATATTAAAATGATTCCATTATGACACATATGTAAGGAAGGGGAATTCTTTAAATGAGGTGCATATTTCACATGCTTGAATAAATTTTAAACTCATAAAAATTGAGATATTTTATCTCTCCTCTCTCCTCATTCAAGTCTAGTTCCAAAAAGTTAGCTTAACTGACCTAAAAATGGTCAAAAAGTGACCAAACTGACTTGGAAAATTCTAGAATCAGTTTGTTTGGTTAGGAGCTCAAATTTTCCTATAAATAGAAGCCTTCCCTTGTTGAAAAAGATATAGAGTCTTATGCCTTGTTACTCTACTCCACCTAAGCCAAAATATATAGAGTCTTATGCCTTGTTACTCTACTCCACCTAAGCCAAAATATATAGAGTCTTATGCCTTGTTACTCTACTCCACCTAAGCCAAAATATATAGTGTCTTATGCTTTGTTACTCTACTCCACCTAAGCTAAAATATATAGTGTCTTATGCTTTGTTACTCTACTCCACCTAAGCCAAAATATATAGTGTCTTATGCTTTGTTACTCCACCTAAGCCAAGAACTGTGAATTCTTTAATAATTCACTAGTTTTTAACACTTCTCTCTTTCTTCAATCCCCATTGGTGGCTCCATCAACATACTAAACCAATTGATTGGTTGGGGGCCTCTACCGTGAATAAAGAATCAAGCAAATTATAAGGTAAGTATATTGAATTTTGATCTTTTCTATAATTACTCAATGATTCTCTCTTCTCAACCCCTCTCAAGCTTGAGAAGTTTAATTGGTATGGTTTTTTAAATGCTATTGAAGTTAATTGGTGAATAGTAGTGAAGAGTTACATAATTTAATAAATGCTATTGAAGTTAATTTCCATTTATGTTTAAATTCTAATGGTTTTTATGTAATTTCTCTCTCTCACTCAAGAAATGGTCATACTCATGACCCATTCTCAATCCAAATGAAGCTTTTCATAAAGCTTTTTCTTAATCCAAGATTAAGCTATGCTTGAGGCCAAATTAATGGTTTTTTGCTATGCTTTTAGTTTACGCACATTGATGATTCAATCCATTATGGATTGATGACCCAATTAGAGACCATTCTAATTATTTCCTTAATGATAAGCTTTATCCCTTAGAAAAAATTGAGATTTATTAGTCATAGTAGCGGAGCTATGGCAAAATTTTTATAGAAATTACGCATAAAATAATTTCATTCAAAGCATAAAAAGAGGACTTCCTACCATATTCTAGGAACTATCATCCTAGATTAATTAAAAGAATTTTATTATGCATGGAGATGTGGATGTTTGCATGTAGATGTAGATGTATGGATGTGAGTGTGATTGTGGAGGTGGATGTATGCATGGAGATGTGGATGTATGCATGTAGAAGTAGATGTGTAGATGAGGATGTAATAGAGATGTGGATGGATGCATGTAGATGTGGATGGATGCATGTAGATGTATAGATGTGGATGTGAATGGAGATATAGATGTATGCATGTAGATGTAGAGGTATAGATGTGGATGTGGATGTATGCATGTGGATGTATGCATGTAGATGTAGATGTATAGATGTAGATGTGAATGGTGATGTGGATGTATGCATGTAGAAGTAGATGTATAGATGAGGATGTAAATAGAGATGTAGATGTATGCATGTAGATGTAGATGTATAGATGTGGATGTGAATGTGGAGGTGGATGTATGCATGTAGATGTAGATGTATGGAGGAGAATGTGGATGTGGATGTATGCATAGAGATGTGGATGTATGCATGTAGATGTGAATGTACGCATATAGATGTGGATGTATGGATGTGAATGTGCATGTAGATGTGAATGTACGCATATAGATGTGGAATGGCTCCTTATATGGATCCGTTGGTTGATCTTGCTGATCTTCAACGAGAGTCCATCTTGATAAGTGATTATATTGCCGAGTATTAAGGGCTAGGAACTAAGAAACGGCCCCTGAGTGGACAGGTGGTGAGCGTCCTAGTTGCCAATGATGCCATAGATACTCTGATGAAGGAAGGATGGAAAAATTAAGAATCAACTGGATAAATTGGAAGATGGTGATCAGTGATACCATGGTTTTATTAAAGGATTGTTTTAAACTGGTTGAATCTGTGAAAAGGCAATTTCATATTGGGTGTGTGAGTGGTGTGACTAGCTTTATTTTGCATGAACATCCGGCTAGGGGGCCTTGGAACTCTTTTCCTTGGTACCCGGGACAAAACCTAACCAAATTTTTAATTGGATCCCATCACTACAGTGGTTGGGCGGTTGGCTAACCCATGGGATTGGATGGGGTTAGGCTGGACTGATGGATCCGTAAATCGAGACTCAAACTTTTGTTTTTACGATAGAAAAAAAAATCCCGGACAGTAACTGTTCTATGGATAGGAATCAACGGCTGTGCCTCTTGAATGGGGAAAAAAGCGTTGATCCCAATGATCCAAGTGCAAGTTTCTTCCTTGAACTGACTAAGTATCTTATAAATGTAATTGGATCATCTCGATCAGAAATGATCTTGACTACGTTAAAGTAAAAAGTTATCCTGGTGGAATCGCCCGTGCTTCCGGTTAAGAAACTTTTTCCGGGTTCGGTTTTGGAACAACCGACGGACTAGTCTCTTATCCGGATATCCGTGGGCGAGGCCCCGATTGTGGGACCCCTGTCCCACGCGAGAATCGCTACTTCCGCTGCCAGTACCCCGAATCCGTTGCTCGGTGGGAATAGGGATCTTACAGAAATGCTTTTGCCTTCCCGTGCAAATATTCCTTCCTTGTTTAAAGCTTTAATATTTGGTGAAAATCAAATCCTTAGCCTTCTTTGCTCAAAAATTTTCTTTTGAATTTTTCTCAAAAAGCCTTCTCATTGAGTGGTCCCAAAAGCTCCGATACCACTTTAAGGATCTTAATGACACTTGGAGAAGAAGTTAAGGATAAAAATTAGTGCATAGCATACTAGACTTGCATAAATTACAAATATAAGGGTTTTTTAAATACCCTTTGAATGCATGTGATACATAGGGTTTCTTAGTAGTGCAGCCCCTGAGGGAAGCCCACCAAAGGCTACAGAAGTAGGCACCCCATTCTAGAGGTAGTTCAGGAGGCATTCGAGAGTGAAAAGATCACGCCTACCGAATGAAAGGTCAAGGGACTGAAGTTGGAAGGTCATGCATCACTTAGGCCTATATAACCCTGTGTTTAGTGTCCATTTGGGATATGGTTGGGTGGAGAATCAAAGTTCTAGTTTTAGAAGATAGCTTTACTTGAAGGATCTAGACTGCATATTGTGTTTCATGTTAGTAGACTGAAATGCAAGATGGGAAACAATGACAACATAAGTGGAAAAGAAGAAATACTTGATTTCATAGAACCACCTATTCTTCTACATGATCCTGAAAAGATTTCTGAATATGAAGAAAAGAAATATGTGTTTAAAGAATGTTTAGTAAAGTAGGGTCAAGGGGCTGAAGTTGGAAGGTCATGCATCGCTTAGGCCTATATAACCATGTGTTTAGGGTGCATTTGGGATATGGTTTGGTGGACAATCAAAGTAGTCCTCAAGATTATAATGCAAGAAGCATTACAATCAGACCTCGTTCTCAGAGTTTCATACTGGAGATGCAGTAGCTCGCCATAAGATGAATTCATTTTAGGATGGCTTTCATGACCATAATTAGGTCCAAATGGAATCGAAAGATTGCAAAAAGATGGCCTTCATCACCAAATCTGGTGCCTTTGTATTCAATGTAATGACCTTGTGGGGCTCAAGAATTCTCTAGTACTGAGGCACTGTCAAAAATTGATTGTGTGAAGTGGAAAGGTTGATTTACATGTTTTTTGGGACCATTGGGCAAAAGAGTTTTACCCATTGGACAAAGCATCATATTCACCACCTTTCCCAAAACCATTTTCCAAAACCACTCAAGTTTCCAAAACCATCTTTCATCTCTCTCAGCCTCTTCAAGATCAAGGCTTATGGATGTGATCAATAGGGTTTGAGCACCATAGTTCTAATCTAAGATTTGCAGGAGCTTCAAGATTTAGCAAATTGGTATTTTAACAGTCATTGATTGGGCTTATTTTGGACTTAATTTTGGGCCTTTATTCTCTAGAGAGAGAAAGGTTTTGGACCAAAAGAAAGAAAGCACCCGTAATAGAACTTTTGCTATTTAGATATATTTCATATATTCTTTATAAGGATTTATTATTTATAAAGAATATATTTCATATATTATTTACAAGGATTTATTATTAATAAAGAAATATGAATTTCCTAATAAAATACTTAGACTAAATTGTATATTGTGAGTTTCCTAATCTGTATGAAAGCTATGTTACTATCAGCTCAGTTACTTTTGCACGTTTTGGAGGTTATCTTCTTCCCTGTCCTTTTTTCATATCAGATTAGCTCTCCTCTTGCATTCTCTTATCCAGTCTCTTTTTCCATGGCACCCACACTACCTAGGCATCCGAGCTTGTCTATTAGAGCTATTACAATATACAATAGGTTTGATATGGATAATCAAAGGTGGATCCCTACCACCATCTCTATTGGTATTTGGGTTATGTTGTGGACGAGGAAGAAAGGATAACAAATAAGTTCATCCAGCACATATAAAGGGATAGTTAAACATTTCAAGTTCTCCGACACAGATAGCACCATCAAAGAAGTCCTTATACAACATGCTTATGTGCACTCAAAGTTGCATTTGCAACATTTATCTAATGGTATCCCAATCTATAGACCAAACTGTAAGTGGGTGTTTTTTGAAATGATTTTACATAATGTCTATGTAATGAGTTTCTTTTTTGTATTATGAGTTATCTTGTATTTGTGTGTATAGATGTATATCCTTCAAACCTAGTAGATTGGCAACCAATAGATAGTATAGTTGAAGCCGTCGATGTGTTTCATGCTTCTATTAGTAAGCAATAATACAAAGGAAGATCAAGTGAGTATGTGAAAGAATGGATAAGGATGTGTATGTGAAGAATGGATGTGAATGTGTATGTGTATGTGAAGAATGGATGTGAATGAGTATGTGAAAGAATGGATTTGGATGTATGTGAAAGAACGGATATAGATGTGTATATGAAAGAATATATGTGGATATGAATGTGATGGATATGAATTGAATGTGATGTGATGGATGTGAATGGATGGAGGTGATGTCATGTGAATCGGATGTGAATGAATGATATGAGATGTGAATGGAAGTGATGTCATGTGAATCAGGATGTGAATGAATGATATGAGATGTGAATGGATGTGATATCATGTGAATTGGGATGTGAATGGATGAGATGTCATGTGAATCGAGATGTGAATTAATGATATAGGATGAGAATGGATGTGATGTCATGTGAATTGAGATGTGATGAATGTGATGTGATGTGATGCGAATCGGGTAAATATGAATGGATGAGATGTGAATGAATATGATGTGATAAGATGTGGATGAGATGTGAATGAATATGATGGATGAGATGTGAATGAATATGATGTGATAAGATGTGGATATGGGTAAATGCGAGTGGATGAGATTTGATGAGGATATTTGAGGAAAGTAGTGATGAGATGGAAAATGATGCAATTGAATGAGAACGGGAATTTATATGAAATGAATGTGGATTAAGTAATGCTGATTATTGTGGAAATACGAGAGTTCGTTATTATAGAAACTATATTTATGGCCTGTTTTTAAATAACTGTTTTATGTCAAGAATGCTGGGAAAGCATTTTGACCATCTTGGGATTAAGGTCGTGGAGACCTAGCTAATAAAGTTGCAATAGTTGACAGAGAGTCAACGGAGGACGTCTCGCGTAGCCAGCCTCTGTTTGATTAAAATGGTGAGCTTCTGGTATGGTGGATGAGGGACCAAGAAAGCAGCCTATGAGTGAAGCGCTAAGTCAGCTTCTGCGAAGGATCCTAGAGGGTGCTGACCATACGGTGCTCGGGCTTTGGGTCGTGCGTCGTGGAAGATATTAGAACAAGGAGGAGTAAGAGTTGTTTTCTGAATTCGGGCATGGATGTGGTTGATTGACCTTGCTGGTCCTCAACGGATGAGTCCATGGCCCTTTTATATGGATCCGTTGGTTGATCTTGATGATTCTCAATGGAGTTTCCATTTTGATATGTCAATATATTGCCGGTTACTATGAGCTAGGATTTGTCTGAGAAGGCCCCTGATGAGTGGTCAGGTGGTGAGCGTTCTGGTTGCCAATGATGCCATAGATACACCGATGAAGGAATGGTTGGAAATAAGGATTCAACCAGAGAATTTGAGGATTATGATCAGTGAGACAATGGTTTTATTAAATGATTGTTTTTAAAGATAGATGATGCTGAGAAAAAGGCAATTTCATATTGGGTGTGTAAGTGGTGTGACTAGTTTTAAGTTTGCATGAATATCCGGCTAGGGGGCCTGGGAACTCTTTTCCCTGGTACTCGGGACAAAACCTAACCAAATTCTTAATTGGATCCCATCTCTACAGTGGTTGGGTGGTTGGCTAACCCATGGGACTGAATGGTGGGACCTAGCCCCATGCAAAAAGTGCTACTTTCGCTGCTAGCACTCCTAAATTTGTTGCACGGTGGGGATAGGGAACTCACACAAAAATACAAAAAGGTTTTTTTCTTGCACGACACTCTCTTATGCTCAAAATAGAGTGCCCATAAATTGAGGCTAAGGTTTAAAGCATATCACGCGTTACAAAATATTATTAAAGATCAAGTCTATGCTTGACAATTAAGGCTTTCCAAATAAATCAAAATGTGCACAAGCTAGTGCATGTATATACAAAGCTTATTTACAAAAATGGTATGCCAAGTAATAAATTTGTACAATTGCTCCTCAATCTTCGGAATTCTCTTCACCTTTAAAATAACCAACAATAAATTGGTGAAACAAATATTCCATAAGTATACAAACCATAACCACACACATGTTTGCCAGCCGTTACGAACCCGAGAATCACCCCTCAACACAAACCAACTGAAACAAACATTGGAGACCCTAAACATACGTCAATATCCACCAGACGTATTAATATTTATAATGGTATCACCCATGATATTAACATAATTTGTCTTGATGCAAAGATAATCCAAGCGTCCCCAAATTATCTAAGAGGGTAGAATAGTATTTTTAAGAGGGCTTGAAATATATTCCCATAACAACAAGTGGCCTTAGTATCTCGATCGAGATATCTAGGTGGCGGAGATGTGTTTTAGTTAAATGGACTATGATCAATATATGAGAGCCCTTTTGAGGATGTTGGCATGGCGGTTCTTGGTATCTCAATCGAGATGTTAGGCTATTGGCTCGGGGGACATGTGTCAAGCTAGTGAGTTTTGCTTCTTGCATATTGATGTCCTATTTTCCTTGAGAGTGAAGGAAAATGACTACCCTTGCCTTGTAATCACCCACTAACTCCTATTTGGACAACTTGAATGTTGTATCTTGGATAATTTTGAATTGTTTTGTGATGTGAGAAAAATTATCACTAGACTACATTTTGGCCATTGTATGTAGAATTATAAAGAATGAGTGTACAATACTGCTTAATCTGAATGTGTTCTAGGCATGGATTTCTTTGTTCTCCATATGTAGTGCAACAAGGTAGATACAATATCTCTTTACATAAAAAATATTTCTCCTTCACACACAAAAAAGCTTTAAAATATCCAAAATAATAATTTATCAATTTCTAGTTTGAAGTTTTCTAACATCTTTTGTCCCTAAACGATCAAGGAGTCAGATACACACATAACTGTGTTGCTATTTGGTGAGCAACAACTTCTTTTGACATTTGATTCGAAATGTTATAGATAGTAATCTTTTCATCAACAAGGCTTATGGCCCATGTAAGAAGTGAAGAATGCCAACTATCTTTTTCGTGTCTGGGTGTGGGAGTAGGAACCTTTAGGATGTTTTCTAACTATGTCTATTGTAGACTTAAAGTCAATGGGAGTTCTTAGATTGCTTTTTGAACTGCTCCTTGTCCTCCTTAATATATGGCTCTTCTACCTTGGACTTGCCTTTGTCGATCTTTCTAGGTATCCATATCAGCTTTTGTGTGGCATGTTAGTGGATATTATTTGAGCATGATAATGATTTTTGAAACCACTCTTTTCTCCTAAACAAAAGACGATACCTTCTGGATTGCTTACTTTTTGGTACTCAATTATGGCTTTGTTCTCGGTAGTATCCTTGGGATATTTGTGAGCTTTCTATAGTTATCCATCCTTGTGGGGTTGGACCATTTCTTGAGCTTCTTCTCCTTCCCTATTTTAGAATCCACATGAATTTGTCATTTGGATTTTGTTGTGGCTTGGGATATTGGCCTTAATAATCTAGACCTCTTTTGTTCAATTTTGGTGGTCTTAAGAGACAAGATCGGTATAGCTACTAGAGCTCCGGCTGTAGCCTTTCGTATCCACATTACTCATGTTCAAGGATTTGGGGTGTATATTTTTTGAGAAAGTGAGGGGCTCCTAGAAATAGAATTTGACGACAGTCCCACCCACAAACTTTAGGCTTTATGACACTCGATAGATTTCCCTAGTTTCGTAGAGTTCTAGAAGTGTATACGGCCCTTGGCCCTCATCCACCGACTTTTTACCTTCTCCATTACTCAAGGTTCCTACTACAAGCATCTTTTCACTTTGGCCTTTCAAGGCAAATTAGATCTACAAAAATCCAACCGTTAAAGATTTATAATTTTCCCTTAGATCCCAATCCAATCATCACCATATCCATGCAAATTGAGCATTTTAAATGGTGGGAAGAAAAAACAATACTTTTTTAACAATTCTATATTTTAAATAATATAAACCTAAGCTAACTATTAAAGTTGCTACTCCATTACATAAGTTCTCGTGCCTAATGTTGCATCTAGTAATGTGAGTGCCCTAATCAAGCATCATAATGCAAGTATGTCATGTTTTGCAAGACACTCAGTGGGGGGGATCTATGGGCTTTTGATGAGGAGGCCTCTATCCTAAGTGTTTTTTGCATGCATGATGTGTCATCATGCACGTGCATGGGTTCAAACAATAAAAGTGTGCCTAATACAATTGTTAAGTAAGTTGTCACCCTAAAATGTTTCATGAGATTCAGCAATTAAATATCATTCGGTGCAGGAAGGGATGCTATGCTCGGTCATACACTAGGCCAAGACACTTTGAGATTCTCCCTTTTAGTGACTCGTCGGGGTCCCCCAATCAATGAGAGATGTACCTCGGTGGATGCTTCTCCTTTTGCGAATAGTGCACGGTTGAGGACTACTTCGCCCCATTCCTTCTTTGACTTGACTTGGACTTTTGACTCCTATGCCTAGGTTGTGTCGTGCCTAATTGGCTTGACGTGACCTTTGTGCTTCCCCCTCCATCACAAGTGACAAGACCTCGAAAGGGCACTAAAGAGAAGATGTAAGGTGCTTAGGATTTACACCTGGGCCCATTTTAGCCTTTCACCACCTGACGCTTAACTCTTATTCCCTTGGCACATTTTGGCCTTCGCAACCTTCAACTTGGAGTCAGATACACACATAATTGTGTTGCTATTTGATGAGCAATGACTTCTTTTGACATTTTATTCCAAATGTTATAGATAGTAATCTTTTCATCAACAAGGCTTATGGCCCATGGAAGAAGTGAATATTGAATGGAATTTAGGCTTCCCTGGAGTGGGGCTTCCTTTCCAACTATCTTTTTCGTGTCTTTGGGTGTGGGAGTAGGAACCTTTGGGATGTTTTCTAGCTATGTCTATTGTAGACTTGAAGTCGATGGGAGTTCTTAGATTGCTTTTTGAAATGTTCCTTGTCCTCCTTAATACATGGCTCTTCTATGTTCGACTTGCCTTTGTAGATCTTTCTAGGTATCCATATCAGCTTTGGTGTGGCATGTTAGTGGATATTCTTTGAGCATGATGATGATTTTTGAAACCACTCTTTTCTCTTGAAAAAAAGACGACACCTTTTGGATTGCTTACTTTTTTGGTACTTAATTATGGCTTTGTTCTCGCTAGTATCCTTGGGCTATTTGTGAGCTTTCTATAGTTATCCATCCTTGTGGGGTTGGACCATTTCTTGAGCTTCTTCTCCTTCCCTATTTTAGAATCCACATGAATTTGTCATTTGGATTTTGTTGTGGCTTGGGATATTGGCCTTAATAATCTAGACCTCTTTTGTTCAAGTTTGGTGGTCTTAAGAGACGAGATCGGTATAGCCACTAGAGCTCCGGCTGTAGCCTTTCGTATCCACATGAGTCATGTTCGAGGATTTGGGGTGTATATTTTTTGAGAAAGTGAGGGGCTCCTAGAAATAGAATTTGGCGACAGTCCCACCCACAAACTTTAGGATTTATGACGCTCGATAGATCTCCCTAGTTTCGTAGAGTTCCAGAAGTGTATATGGCCCTTGGACCTCATCCATCGACTTTTTACCTTCTCCCTTACTCGAGGTTCCTACAGGCATCTTTTCACTTTGGCCTTTCAAGGAAAATTACATCTACAAAAATCCAACCTTTATAGATTTATAATTTTCCCTTAGATCCCAATCCAATCATCACCATATCCATGCAAATTGAGCATTTTAAATGGTGGGAGGATAAAACAATACTTTTTTAACCATTCTATTTTTCAAATAATATAAACCTAAGCTAACTATTAAAGTTGCTATTGCATTACATAAATTATCGTGCCTAATGTTGCATCTAGTAATGTTAGTGCCCTAATCAAGCATCATAATGCAAGTATGTCATGTCGTGCAAGAAACTCAATGGGGGGATCTATGGGATTTTGATGAGGAGGCCTCTATCCTCAATGTTTTGTGCATGCATGATGTGTCATCATGCACGTGTACAGGTTCAAACAATAAAAGTGTGCCTAACACAATTCTTAAGTAATTTTTCAACCTAAAATGTTTCTTGAGATTGAGCAATTAAATATCATGCGGTGCAAGAAGGGATACTATGCTCGGTCATACACTGGGCCAAGACTTTGAGATTCTGCTTTTAGTGACTCGCCGGGGTCCCCCAATCAATGAGATGTACCTCATTGGATGCTTCTCCTTTTGCGAATAGTGCATGGTTGAGGACCACTCCACCCCATTCCTTCTTTGACTTGGACTTGACTTGACTCTTATGCCTAGGTTGTGTCCTGCCTAAGTGGCTTGACGTGACCTTTATGCTTGCCCATCCATCATAAGACCTGTAAAGTGCACCATAGAGAAGATGTAAGGTGCTTAGGATTTACGCCTGGGCCCATTTTAGTCTTTCACTACCTGATGCTCAACTCTTATGCCCTTGGTACATTTTGGCCTTGGGCACCTTCAACTTGGAGTCACACACACACAAGATTGTGTTGCTATTTGGTGAGCAACGACTTGTTTTGACATTTGATTCCAAATGTTATAAATAGTAATCTTTTCATCAATAAGGCTTATGGCCCATGGAAGAAGTGACGTTTTAAGGGAATATGGGCTTCCTTTGAGTGGATCTTCCTTGCCAACTATCTCTTTCGCATCTTTGGGTGTGAGAGTAGGAACATTTAGGATGTTTTCTAACTATAGGTATGGTAGACTTGAAGTCGATGGGAGTTCTTGGATTTTTTTTTTAATGTTCCTTGTCCTCGTTAATACATGGCTCTTCTACCTTGGACTTGCCTTTGTCGATCTTTCTAGGTACCCATATCAGCTTTGGTGTGGCATGTTAATGGATATTCTTTGAGCATGATGATGATTTTTGAAACCACTCTTTTCTCCTAAACAAAAGACGACACCTTTTGGATTGCTTAATTTTTGGTACTCAATTATGGCTTTGTTCTTGGTAGCATCCTTGGGCTATTTGTGATCTTTCTATAGTTATCCATCCTTGTGGGATTGGACCATTTCTTGAGCTTCTTTTCCTTCCCTATTTTAGAATCCACATGAATTTGTCATTTGGATTCTGTTGTGGCTTGGGATATTGGCCTTAATAATCTAGACCTCTTTTGTTGAAGTTTGGTGGTATTAAGAGACGAGATCGGTATAGCTACTATGGCTCCGGCTGTAGCCTTTCATATCCACATTAGTCATGTTTGAGGATTTGGGGTGTATATTTTTTGAGAAAGTGAGGGGCTCCTAGAAATAGAATTTGACGACAATCTCACCCACAAACTTTGGGCTTCATCAGTCTCGATATATTTCCATAGTTTCGTAGAGTTCCAGAAGTGTATATGGCCCTTGGCTCTCATCCACCGACTTTTTACCTTCTCCCTTATTCGAGGTTCCTACATGCATCTTTTCACTTTGGCCTTTCAAGGCAAATTACATCTACAAAAATTCAACCGTTATAGATTTATAATTCTCCCTTAGATCCCAATCCAATAATCACCATATCCATGCAAATTGAGCATTTTAAATGGTGGGAGGATAAAACAGTACTTTTTTAACGATTCTGTTTTTCAAATAATATAAACCTAAGCTAACTATTAAAGTTGCTACTCCATTACATAAATTCTCGTGCCTAATGTTGCATCTAGTAATGTCAGTAATGCAAGTATGTCATGTCGTGCAAGACACTCAGTGGGGGGGATCTATGGGCTCTTGATGAGGAGGCCTCTATCCTAAGTGTTTTGTGCATGCATGATGTGTCATCATGCACGTGCACGGGTCCAAACAATAAAAGTGTACCTAACACAGTTCTTAAGTAATTTGTCAATCTAAAATGTTTCATGAGACTGAGCAATTAAATATCATGCGGTGCAAGAAGGGATACTATGCTCGGTTATACACTGGGCCAAGAGACTTTGAGATTATCCCTTTAGTGACTCGCCGAGGTCCCCCAATCAATGAGAGATGTACCTCAATGGATGCTTCTCCTTTTGCAAATAGTGCATGGTTGCGGACCACTCCGCCCCATTCCTTCATTGACTTGGACTTGACTTGACTCTTATGCCTAGATTGTGTCCTGCCTAGGTGGCTTGACGTGACCTTTATGCTTTCCCCTCCATCACAAGCGATAAGACCTGTAAAGTGCACAATAGAGAAGATGTAAGGTGCTTAGGATTTACGCCTGGGCCCATTTTAGCCTTTCACCACCCGACGCTCAACTCTTATGCCCTTGGCACATTTTTGTTGAGATATCGAGCTCATCCAGTGAGGCGATGGGACACTGATGACCCGCCTGGGGGATAGGCCCCACACTTACGCCACTGGCATGGTTGGCAAGGATTTTATATTCACGTGATCACAAGATTTTTTTTGTTAATAACACTTGTGAACATGTTATTCACATGTTCACATGTTTTCATGTTCTCAAAATAGCAGGTTACCAGTGACCTGGTAACCTGCCGAAGCCCGCCGGGCTTTTTGTTTTCCCGGCGGGCCCGCCGGGAAAATCCATTTTCTCGGTGGAAAAAAAAGTTTAAAAAAATGGTCAAAATATATTCATGTTCACAGTCATTCCTACCATTTTTGGGCCTTCTGGACTTATTTATGATGTCAAAAGTTTAAAATTCTTTGTAAAAAAAAAGTTATCTCTAAATTTATCACCTTAAGCTCGATTACCATCAATTAGATCTTATTATACTTCCAATTGAATCTAATTGACATCAATTAATATCCAATTGAGTCCAATTGGTATCAATTAAGTCTAATTGGGTGTCAATTGATCGATTGGGCTCAATTGACATCAATTGACACCCCATTGGCCTCAATTGGGCTTAATTGGACTTAATTGGATTCAATCAATTGGCACCCAATTGGACACAACTGGGCTTAATTGGACTCAATTGACATCGATTAACACCCAATTGATGTCAATTGAGCTCAATTGACATCAATCCTAGTCAATTGATATCCAATTGATGCCAATTGAGCCGAATTGACACCAATTGCACTCAATTGGTACCCAATTGATGTCAATTGAGTCCTCAATTAACATCAATTAACACCCAATTGAGTCCAATTGACATCAACTAATACCCAATTGAGTCAAATTGATATCAATTAAGTATAATTGGGTGTCAATTAATCAATTCGACTCAACTAATATCAATTGACATTCAATTGGACTCAATTGACATCAATTGGGTGCCAATTGAGTCCAAGTGACACCCAATTGATATCAATTGCATCCAATTGGGCTTAATTGACATCAATTCACACCTAATTGATGTCAATTGAGTCCAATCCGATTCAATTCACACCCAATTGATGTCAATTGGGCTCAATTGACATCCAATTGATGTTAATTGGACTCAATTGACATCAATTAACACCCAATTGATGTCAATTGAGCTCAATTGACATCAATCGTAGTCAATTGACACCCAATTGATGCCAATTGAGTCGAATTGAGCTTAATTAATATTAATTACACTCAATTGGCACCCAATTGATATCAATTGAGTCCGATTAGACTCAATTAATATCAATTAATATCCAATTAAGTTTAATTGATATCAATTAATACCTAATTGAGTCAAATTGATATCAATTAAGTCTAATTGGATGTCAATTGATCAATTGGGCTCAATTGGTACCAATTGACATCCAATTGAACTCAATTGACATCAATTGGGTGCCAATTGAGTCCAAGTGACACCCAATTGATATCCATTGCATCCAATTGGGCTCAATTGACATCAATTCACACCTAATTAATGTCAATTGAGTCCAATCACGTTCAATTCACACCCAATTGATGTCAATTGGGCTCAATTGACACCCAATTAACTAAGTCCAATTGATATCAATTGAGTCTCATTCAAACCCAATTGAGTCTAATTACATCTAATTGGACTCAAGTGACATCAATTAACACCCAATTGATGTCAATTAAACTCAATTAACATCAATTAACACCCAATTGATGTCAATTTAGCTCAATTGACATCAATCGTAGTTAATTGACACCTAATTGATGTTAATTGAGTCAAATTAGGCTTAATTGACATCAATTGCACTCAATTGGCACCCAATTGATGTCAATTGAGACTCAATTAACATCAATTAACATCCAATTGAGTTCAATTGACATCAATTAATACCCAATTGAGTCAAATTGATATCAATTAAGTCTAATTGGGTGTCAATTGATCAATTGGGCTCAATTGATATCAATTGACATCCAAGTGGACTCAATTGACATCAATTGGGTGCCAATTGAGTCCAATTGACACCAAATTGATATCAATTGTATCCAAGTGGGGTCAATTGACATCAATTCACACCTAATTGATGTTAATTGAGTCCAATTAGGTTCAATTTATACCCAATTGATGTGAATTGGGCTCAATTGACACTCAATTGATATCAATTTGGCTTAATTGATACCTAATTGATATTAATTGGACTCGATTGACATTACTTAACACCCAATTGATGTCAATTGAGCTCAATTGACATCAATTGTAGTCAATTGATATCCAATTGATGTCAATTAAGCTAAATTGGGCTTAATGGACATCAATTACACTCAATTAACACCTAATTGATATCAATTGAGTCTAATTGAGCTCAATTAACATCAATTAGCACCCAATTGAGTTTAATTGATATCAATTAACACCTAATTGAGTCAAATTGATATCAATTAAGTCTAATTGGGTGTCAATTGATCAATTGGGCTCAATTGATATCAATTGACATCCACTTGGACTCAATTGACATCAATTGGGTGCCAATTGAGTCTAATTGACACCCAAGTGATATCAATTGCATCGAATTGGGCTCAATTGACATCAATTCACACCTAATTGATATCAATTGAGCCCAATTGATATTAATTGAGTCTAATTCACACCTAATTGAGTCCAATTGCATCTAATTGGACTCGATTGACATCAATAAACACCCAATTGATGTCAATTAAACTCAATTAATATCAATAAACACCCAATTGATATCAATTGACTCCAATTGGGTTTAATTGACACCCAATTGATGTCAATTAAGTCCAAATAGATACAATTAGGCTCAATTGACACCTAACTGATGTCAATTGAGTCCAATTGGATTCAATTGGATGCAATTAGGCTTAATTGATGTCAATTGAATTAAATTGGATGCAATTTGTCCAATTGATGTCAATTGAGTTCAATTGGATGCAATTAGGCTCAATTGACACCTAATTGATGTCAATTGAGTTCAATTCATACCCAATTATTGTTAATTATGTCCAATTGAGCTCAATTAACACCCAATTGATGTCAATTGGGCTCAATTAACATCAGTTAACACCCTTTTGAGTCCAATTGATGTCAATTGAGTCCAATTGGGTGTCAATTGATATCAATTGAGTCCAATTGATCAATTAATACCCAATTAGACTTAATTGATGTCAATTAGACTCAATTCATTCAATTTAGCATCAATTATAATCAATTGACACCCAATTGATATTAATTGACATCAATTAGGTGTTAATTGATGTCAATTGAGCCCATGTGACATCAATTGTGTGTCAATTGAATCCAATTGATGTCAATTGAGCCCAATTGACATCAATTGTGTGTCAATTGATACACAATTAGCTTCAATTGGGCTCAATTGACATCAATTGACACCCAATTGATGTCAATTAGGCTCCATTGACACCCAATTAGACTCAATTTGGCTCAATTGACATCAATTGACACCCAATTAGACTCAATTTGGTTTAATTAAGTCTAATTAGACTCAATTAGACTCAATTTGGCTCAATTGATATCAATTGACACCCAATTATACTCAATTTGACTCAATTGACACCCAATTAGACTCAATTTTACTCAATTGACATCAATTGACACCCAATTAGACTCAATTTTACTCAATTGACATCAATTGACACCCAATTGATGTGAACTAATGTGAATTGAGCTCAATTGCATCGAATTAGGCTCAATTGACATCAATTGACACCCAATTAATATCAATTGAGAGCAATTGATGTGAATTGATGTCAATTGAGCTCAATTGCATGGAATTACGTTTAACTGACACCCAATTAATATCAATTGAGTGTAATTGAGCCCAATTCAGCTCAGTTGTAATCAATTGACACCCAATTGATGTCAGTTGCATCCAATTTGGCTCAATTGAAACCCAACTGATGTCAATTGAGTCCAATTGATGTTAATTGGCACCCAATTGATGTCAATAAGGTTCAATTGATGTTAATTGACCCCCAATTGATGTCATTTACGTCCAATTGAGCTCAATTGACACCCAAACTATCCAATTGAAGTCAATTAGACTTAATTGACTTCAATTATGTTAATTGAATATTAATTGATATCAATTAACACCCAATTGCTATCAATTGAGTCTAATTCGACTCAATTGACACTCAATTTACATCCAATTGGACGTGAATTGAGCTTAATTGTATCATATTAAGCTCAATTGACATCAATTGACACACAATCGATCACACAATTGAGTGCAATTGAGCCCAATTGATATCAATTGTGATCAATTGACACCCGATTGATGTTAATTGCATCCTATTGGGCTCAATTGAGCACAATAGGATACAATTAACACCCAATTGAGTGTCAATTGAGTGCAATTGAGCCCAATTGAGCCCAATTGATATCAATTGACACCCAATTGATGTCAACTGAGCTCAATTGAGCTTAATTGATATCAATTGACACCCAATTGATGTCAACTGAGCTCAATTGAGCTTAATTGATATCAATTGACACCCAATTGATGTCAACTGAGCTCAATTGAGCTTAATTGACATTAATTGTAATAAATTAACACCCAATTGAAGTCAATTGGGCTTAATTAATATCAATTAACATCCAATTATTATCAATTGAGTCCAATTCGACTCAATTGATACTTAGTTTACACCCAATTTATGCAAATTGGGTGTAAATTGGGCTCAATTGCGTCGAATTAGGCACAATTGACATCAATTGACACCCAATTAATATCAATTGAGTGTAAATCAAGTGTAATTGAGTCCAATTGGGCTCAATTGAGTGCAATGATGTCATGGATAATTGAGTCAATTGATGTAAGTATAGTTAGATTTAATTGGTGTGTCAATTGAACTTAAGGCCAGCAAATTATACAAAACTTTTTTTGTGCCAAGAATTTTGAACTTTTGACATCATAAATGAGTCCAGAAGGCCCAAAAATGGTAAGAATGACTGTGAACATGATTTTTTTATTTTTTTTTATTTTTATATTTTTTTTAATTTGTCTGTCGGGAAAATGGGTTTTCCCGGCAGGCCCGCCGGGAAATGAACATTTTCCCGGCGGGATTACTGGCAGAGAAGGTTTTTGCAGGTCATAAAAAATGCCCGTGAATATACATTGTGATCACAAGAATTTTTATGTTAACAACAGGTTTTGTTAACGTGATCACGAAATTGTGAAGACGTTAATGAAATCCCTGATGGTTGGTGAGATCATGGGTGATATGTGGCCAATGGGATGACAGGCTGTGTGACAGCCATTCTAGAGACTGGCATAGTTATAGCGCCAGCTCATTTAGTTGGGTTCACACTATAGAGAACCCGTGTATGTATTGGTTGAGTACCTTTCATATTATTGTGTACTCTTATCTTGTATATGGTGTGTTGAGTGTTGAGTGAAGAAGAAGAATATTTTCAGCCTCTCACCTTGTGTGTTCTCTATTAGGGTTTTGTGAGTGTGTGTGTGTGCTTGCAAGAGCTCAAGCTCTCTTCCCCCTGCATCTTTTCATGGTATCAGAGCCTGGTTCATGCTAAGGGCTGAGCTGCAAGCAAGAGAACATCAGGAAGCGGTACGAGGGTAAGAGCTTCAACTACTAATCCCTATTTGTCTTAGTGACTACACCCTTGTCAGGAGCTCTATGGGAGGCACCGGCAACGATCTCTGATTGAGGAGCTTTCTTTGCGGGAGTAAATCTATAGGGAAACTATAGGGCAGCTATAGGGAAACTATCGGCAGACAGAATTTTGTGGACCAAAAACGCGTTTCGGGCGCGTCTGAACCTCCGTTTTTCAGAAAGCAGACGATTTTGAGCACTGCGGGTAAGTCATCGATTCTCTGCAAAACTCTGTTTTAAGAACTGCAGGAAGACAGACTGACTGTGCAGACACTGTGGGTGCTGCAAAGAGGTCTACAGTTGCCATTGGGTGTATGTATGCACATTGAGGTAACTGGTTGTGAAATTTGAGAGTACTACAGTACCGCTGCAGAAAATACAGCAGTTTGTGCAAGACAAACTAGAGTGCTGTTTTTGGTAAAATTGTGTGTTTGGCAAAATGTCAAATGATGGGATAACCTAGATTGTGGCTGAGAAGCTTAATAAGAACAACTTCCATGCTTGGAGGTTCAGGTTGACGAAAGGGCTATTGGGACTACATAGAAGGTGAGCATGAAGAGGCACCGGAGATACCAGATATAAATCCGACTGCTGCAGATGTGAAAGAGTTTAAAGACTGGAACCAAGGAGCCAGGAAGGTTATGTATTGGCTATCCATTAGTATACAGGACACCATGATTGGGCACATTCAGGATGCCAAGTCCCCCAAGGAGGTGTGGGACACCTTGGTAAAGCTTTATGAAACAAATACCAAGGCACGCAAGATACAGTTGAAGAATGAACTTCATACTATGGAGAAAAAGAGCATGTCTATGAATGACTATGCGTTGAAGATAAAGGGTATTGTGGAATCCCTTGCATATATTGGTGTGTCAGTAGATGATGATGATAAGGTGGAGGTTTGTCTACGTGGTCTCGGGCCACAATACAAGGCGTTCAAGACGTCTATTCAGACTCGGGAAAACATTCCCAACTTTACAAATTTGGTGTCTATGCTGATTATCGACGAAGAGAAGAGCTTGGGTGAAGACCAACAGTCTTCACAAAGCAAAAACAGTTCAGAGCAACAGGCCTTCTACACGAGTTCAGAAAGAGGACGAGGTAGAGGAGGCCGTGGATGCGGTCAAGGAGGTGGCCGAACAGGTAATCAAAATTATGGCCAGGCAGCAGCAGCAACAACAGTCCCAAAATCAACAACAACAACAACAACACGCAGGTGGAAGAGGCAAATTCAGAGGCAGGGGGAGTCAAAGAGGCCGTGGAAATTGGCAAAGGTAATATAATGATGCACGTGAATGCTATTATTGTGGTAAGCCTAGACATGTGCATGCAGAATGCTATAAGAAGCAGGCTGACATGCAAAATGGGAAAGTGCAGCAAAACAACTATGCATCCTCAAGCAGAAATAATGAGGATAATGAAAGGTTGTTATGCAGCATATCGTGAATGCCATGTCTGAAAATGTTGATGCAGCACAAAAAGATGATGTATGGTATGTGGATTCAGGTGCTTCGAACCACATGACAAGTCATGGGGAGTGGTTCAAGGAGATGAAAAACCCGGAAAGACCAGGTTTTGTGGAAACAGGGGATGACACTACTCATCCAATTGCCTATGTTGGAGACGTGCCATTGTCTATGGAGGATGGCAAAGTGAAGTACCTTGCAGATGTACTTCATGTACCGAACATAACAAAGAATCTGGTTTTAGTTGGCCAGATGATTGAGCAGGATTTGTAGGTTCAGTTTAATCTTCATGGTTGTTATGTTGAAGACTTTAAAGACAAGTGCAGGTTGGTTGCAAAAGGCAACAGAGTGGGCAGAATGTTTACGTTGAATGTAGACATGCCTGAAATGAGTGCTGCGATGTTTGCAAATGGTTCAAGGATTGTTGCAGACACAGACATTTGGCATAAAAGAATTGGACATGTGAATGTGCAGAGAATGAAGTCTATGCAGACTAAAGGAATTGTGACAGGGCTGCCAAAATTTAAAGTGGAAGGTATGCAGAGAGTATGTGAAGCATGCCAATTTGGGAAGCAAACAAATCATGTGTTTCCACGTAACAGATATGTGAGCAGAAATGCACTAGATGTTGTGCATTCAGATATATGGGGTCCTATGAAGACCATGTCTATGGGAGGCTGCAGATACTATGTGACATTCATCGATGAAACCACACAAGGAAAGTGTGGGTATATTTCATGAAGGAGAAGAGTGAGGTGTTCACTCACTTTTAGAATTTCAGAGTTTTGGTTGTTGAAAAGCAAACAGGGAAATATGTAAAGTGCCTAAGGTCAGATGGAGGGGGAGAGTACTTCTCCAATGAGTTCTCTGAATTTTTGAAGCAGAATGGTATTCGGTGACAATTTACATGCAGATACACTCCGTAGCAAAATGGAGTTGGTAAGCGAAAAAACAGGGACATTGCTAAGATTGCACGAGCATTGATGGAAGAGAAGAATATGCCGTATAGCTATTGGGCTGAGGCTGTTTCTACAGCAGTATACATCATGAACAGGACTCCAACTGCAGCCATACATGATGTAACTCCAGAGGAGAGGTTTACTGGCAGAAAACGTGATTTGTCTCATCTGAAAGTCTTTTGATGCATTGCATATGTGCATGTGCCAGATGAGCTGAGAACTAAGCTGGATCCAAAAGCAGAAAAATGTGTGTTTATTGGATATTCCCTTGAGCAAAAGGGATACACGTGTTATAACTGTGCTACACGTGAGTTGAGGGTAAGCAGGGATGTTGTTTTTGATGAGATGAGTAGCTGGTATGCTGCTAAAAAAGAAGCTGTTTGGGCTGATGTGAGTGGAAGTGTGGTTGCACGGAATGCAGGTCAGCAATTGCAGTCTTTGAGTGGACCAAGAGAGTCCTCATCTAGTGGGTCTGTTGATAGACCATGGAGTGGTAGGCTGCATCATAATACTAGCCCTGCAAATGTGATTACTACATCACGTAAAGGAAAAGAGAAAGTGGTTGAGCCCCTTGGTATGCCTGCCATTTCTGCAGGGCATTCTCATGTTGATGGAGAGTCTAGTGGCTCAGATATGAGCCTTGATGAGGAGCTTGGGATCCCAGCTATGAGAACACTTGGTGTAAAGAAGGCTATGGAAGCCATGAATGAGAAGCTACGAAGATCTAGGAGAGTGAAAAATCCTGTGCAGAGATTTACCTATGATGGTTATGTGCACATCACTATGCATATATGGCAAAGGTTGTGCAGGTTGTTGAGCCCACATGCATTGATGAGGCTGTTGGAAATGTGTGTTGGGAGAAAGCTATGGATGAGGAGATGGATGCACTATATGGAAATGAGACTTGGGATTTAGTGAAATTGCCTGAAGGCAAGAAAGCCATTGGATGCAAGTAGGTGTACAAAGTAAATCATAATAGTGATGGAAGCATAAACAGGTACAAGGCTAGATTGGTAGCCAAAGGATATGCGTAGACATATGGCATTGATTATGAGGAAACTTTCAGCCCAGTTGCCAAGATGGCAACAGTGAGAGTGAGAGTTGTGATAGCAGTGGCTGCGTCAAAGCAATGGTCTTTACATCAAATGGATGTAAATAATGCATTCTTGCATGGGGATTTGCAAGAAGAGGTGTATATGTTGCAGCCACCTAGTTATGAGGATGTGAGTCACCCCGAGCATGTTTGCAGGTTGAAGAAAGCCTTGTATGGCTTAAAGCAAGCACCAAGAGCATGGTCTAACAAGATTTTTGAATATCTTGTCACTATTGGCTTTCATGTAGCCAATGCAGATCTCTCGCTGTATGTGAGACATGCTGATAGAGGGGTTGTGCTTGTTGTCATCTATGTAGATGACTTGATCATTACAGGGGACCATGATGCAGAGATCTTTGATGTAAAGTTCTTGCTTAGACAGAAGTTCAAGATGAAGGATCTGGGGGAGCTTAGATATTTCTTGGGCATTGAGGTGATTAGGTCACCACATGGTATTGGATTACTTCAGAGACAGTATGGCTTGGACATGTTGTCCAAGTATGGTATGACAGGCTGTAAGCCTATTTCTATGCCATTGGATCAGAATGGCAAGTTGAGTGCAGATTCAGGAAAGATCTTGGAGGATCCTACTATGTATAGGCGCATAGTAGGAAGCTTGATATACACGACGATCACCAGTCCAGATTTGAGCTATGCTGTTGGGTTGGTGAGTCAGTTTATGCAGGTTCCACGAAAACTGCACTTGGATGCAGTGAGACGCATACTGAGGTATGTGAGGTCTACTTTGCATTGTGGACTATTCTATGAGACTGGGACAGAGATATGTGTACATGGGTACACAGATGCTGATTGGGCTGGTAGTATCGCAGATAGGAGATCTACTAGTGGCTTCATGTTTTCTTTGGGGAGTGCTGCTGTGACGTGGAGCAGCAAGAAGCAGCCTACGATTGCTCTATCCAGTACAGAGGAGCTGCTATGGCAGCATGTGAGGTAGCTTGGTTGAGAAAGCTACTTACAGATGGATAGACAAGTTGTCATTTTCTGTGACAACATTAGCAGTATACAGTTGGCCCAGGAACCCAGTCTTTCATGCTCGCACAAAGCATATAGAGGTTCACTACCACTTCGTCAGAGAGAAGGTCTTGGCAGGAGATCTTGACCTTGTTTATGTCAGCACAGAGGATCAGGTAGCTGATATCTTCACCAAAGCATTGGGTACAGAGAAGCTCCACAGATTTAGGGCTTTGCTTGGTGTACATGAGATGGAGTTGAGCTCGAGGGGGACTGTTGAGATATCAAGCTCATCCAGTGAGGCGGTGGACACTCATGACCCGCCTGGGGGATAGGCCCCACACTTACACCACTGGCATGGTTGGTGAGATCATGGATGATATGCGGCCAGTGGGATGACAGGCTGTGTGACAGCCATTCTAGAGACTGGCATAGTTATAGCGCCAGCTCATTTAGTTGGGTTCACACTATAGAGAACCTGTGTATGTATTAGTTGAGTACCTTTCATATTATTGTGTACTCTTATCTTGTATATGGTGTGTTGAGTGTTGAGTGAAGAAGAAGAATATTTTCAGCCTCTCACCTTGTGTGTTCTCTATTAGGGTTTTGTGAGTGTGTGTGTGTGCTTGCAAGAGCTCAAGCTCTCTTTTCCCCTGCATCTCTTCAATTTTGGCCTTGGGCACCTTCAACTTGGAGTCACATACACAGATAATTGTGTTGCTATTTGGTGAGCAATGACTTCTTTTGACATTTGATTCCAAATGTTATAGATAGTAATCTTTTCATCAACAAGGCTTATGGCCCATGGAAGAAGTGAAGATTTAAGGGAATATGGGCTTCCTTGGAGTGGATCTTCCTTGCCAACTTTCGCATCTTTAGGTGTGAGAGTAGGAACATTTAGGATGTTTTCTAACTATAGGTATGGTAGACTTGAAGTCAATGGGAGTTCTTGGATTTTTTTTTTAATGTTCCTTGTCCTCGTTAATACATGGCTCTTCTACCTTGGACTTGCCTTTGTCAATATTTTGTCATTTGGATTCTGTTGTGGCTTAGGATATTGGCCTTAATAATCTAGACCTCTTTTGTTGAAGTTTGGTGGTCTTAAGAGACGAGATCAAGATAGCTACTAGGGCTCCGGCTGTAGCCTTTCATATCCACATTAGTCATGTTTGAGGATTTGGGGTGTATATTTTTTGAGAAAGTGAGGGGCTCCTAGAAGTAGAATTTGACGACAATCTCACCCACAAACTTTGGGCTTCATCACTCTCGATATATTTCCATGGTTTCGTAGAGTGCCAGAAGTGTATATGGCCCTTGGCCCTCATCCACCGACTTTTTACCTTCTCCCTTACTCGAGGTTCCTACATGCAGCTTTTCACTTTGGCCTTTCAAGGCAAATTACATCTACAAAAATTCAACCATTATAGATTTATAATTGTCCCTTAGATCCCAATCCAATAATCACCATATCCATGCAAATTGAGCATTTTAAATGGTGGGAGGATAAAACAATACTTTTTTAACGATTCTGTTTTTCAAATAATATAAACCTAAGCTAACTATTGAAGTTGCTACTCCATTACATAAATTTTCGTGCCTATTGTTGCATCTGGTAATGTCACTGCCTAATGAAGCATCATAATGCAAGTATGTCATGTCGTGCAAGACACTCAGTGGGGGGATCTATGGGCTCTTGATGAGGAGGCCTCTATCCTAAGTGTTTTGTGCATGAATGATGTGTCATCATGCACGTGCACGGGTTCAAACAATAAAAGTGTGCCTAACACAATTCTTAAGTAATTTGTCAACCTAAAATGTTTCATGAGATTGAGCAATTAAATATCATGCGGTGCAAGAAGGGATACTATGCTTGGTCATACACTGGGCCAAGACACTTTGAGATTATCCCTTTTAGTGACTCACCGGGGTCCCCCAATCAATGAGAGATGTACCTCAGTGGATGCTTCTCCTTTTGCGAATAGTGCATGGTTGAGGACCACTCCGCCCAATTCCTTCTTTGACTTGGACTTGTTGACTTGACTCTTATGCCTAGATTGTGTCCTGCCTAAGTGGCTTGACGTGACCTTTATGCTTGCCCCTCCATCACAAGCGATAAGATCTAGAAAGTGCACCAAAGAGAAGATGTAAGGTGCTTAGGATTTACACCTAGGCCAATTTTAGCCTTTCACCACCTGACGCTCAACTCTTATGTCCTTGGCACATTTTGGCCTTGGGCACCTTCAACTTGGAGTCACATACACACATAATTGTGTTGCTATTTGGTGAGCAATGACTTCTTTTGACATTTGATTCCAAATGTTATAGATAGTAATCTTTTCATCAACAAGGCTTATGGCCCATGGAAGAAGTGAAGATTTAAGGAAATATGGGCTTCCCTCGAGTGGGTCTTCCTTCCCAAGTATCTTTTTTGCATCTTTGGGTGTGGGAGTAGAAACCTTTAGGATGTTTTCTAACTATAGGTATGGTAGACTTGAAGTGGATGGGAGTTCTTGGATTGGTTTTCAAAATGTTCCTTGTCCTCCTTAATACATGTCTCTTCTAACTTGTACTTGCCTTTGTTGATCTTTCTAGGTACCCATATAAGCTTTGTTGTGGCATGTTAGTGGATATTCTTTGAGCATGATGATGATTTTTGAAACCACTCTTTTCTCCTAAACAAAAGACGACACCTTTTGGATTGCTTACTTTCTAGTACTCAATTATGGCTTTGTTCTCGGTAGTATCCTTGGGCTATTTGTGATCTTTCTATAGTTATCCATCCTTGTGGGGTTGGACCATTTCTTGAGCTTCTTCTCCTTCCCTATTTTAGAGTCCACATGAATTTGTCATTTGGATTCTGTTGTGGCTTGGGATATTGGCCTTAATAATCTAGACCTCTTTTGTTGAAGTTTGGTGGTCTTAAGAGACGAGATCGGTAAAGCTACTAAGGCTTCGGCTGTAGCCTTTCGTATCCACATTAGTCATGTTCGAGGATTTGGGGTGTATATTTTTTGAGAAAGTGAGGGGCTCCTAGAAATAGAATTTGACCGACAGTCCCACCCACAAACTTTAGACTTTATGACACTCGATAGATTTCCCTAGTTTCGTAGAGTTCCAAAAGTGTATATGGCCGTTGACCCTCATCCACCGACTTTTTACCTTCTCCCTTACTTGAGGTTCCTACATGCATCTTTTCACTTTGGCCTTTCAAGGCAAATTACATCTACAAAAAACCAACCGTTATAGACAATGATTTTATATTCACGTGATCACATTTTGTTTTTTGTTAATAACATGTGTTAACATGTTAACATGTTCCCAAAAAAGCCGGTGGGAAGCTCCCTGATAACCGGATAAAATCCCACTGGGGTTTTGCAATGCCCGGCGATCCCGCCGAGAAAAAGAAAACCCCGGCGGGTCCCGGCGGGTCCCGGCGGGGTCGTCATCTAGCCCGGCGGGGTAGAATTTTCTATATATATGGGCCCGGGAGCCCTTTGGGAGTTCATTGTTGCTGACATTATACACAGGTAATGAGACTTGTGTTTGTGTGTGTGTGTGTGTGTGGATGTGTGTTCGTGCAGGCAGCCGCCCATTGTCGCAATGCGCGGTAGAATGTGGGTGGTCCGCCACACGAGGGGTGTGTGTGTGGGTGTGTGTTCGTGCGGGTAGGCGCCCATTGTCGCAATGCGCGGCAGGATGTGGGTGGTCCGCCACATGAGGGGTGTGTGTGTAAGGCCATTCTTCGGAATGGTGCTTACCCTGGGGCACTTAGTCGGTAACGCGGCTAGTCTGTGTCCTATGGTGAGTATGGCACGCCGTAGCAGTACTAGTCGGTAACGCGGCTAGTCTGTGTCCTATGGTGAGTATGGCACGCCGTAGCAGTACTAGTTGGTAACGCGGCAAGCATAGTATTGTTATGGCGATGTCACCTTCCCTTCCCTTCCCTTTGTCAAATGCAGGCATATGGTCAGTAACGCAGCCAGTGTATGTTCGTATCCTATTCGTATCCTATTCGTATTCCCATAGAATCGGGCGGCATTTTGTCGTTAACGCGGCAAGTTGGTGTCGTCCGCTAGTGCATATATTGTTTTTTGCATATTGCGGCATTTGATCGTTAATGCGATCGAAAAAATGTCGTAAATTTGCTTGCATATTACGGCATATGATCATTAACGCGGTCGAAAAAATGTCGTAAATTTGTTTGATTTGACTTGTATTGTTTTTATTGTGTTTGATCCATGCGATACTTGGTTGCTGACGCGGCATGAGTATTTCATGGATCAAAGTTTACATCATATTGTCTTAACGTTTTATTTTATAATATCGTGATTCGTAACTCGAAAAAATGAATATCTCTCTCTCTCTTCCTGTCCCCCTCTCTCTCTCTCTCATGATACACTTCACAACTCTTTCTCTCTCTCTCTCTCTCATGATACACTTCACAACACGATAGATGTGTAGATAAGGATTTCTTTTTTTTCTCTTAAAATATACATAATTCCTAATAATTTCTTTTTTCTCCCTCTATTTACTTAAAAATTAAAATAGTACATTATTTTCCTCTTTAGGAACTCACAAAAATATTGAAAATGTCATCTAATGTTTCTTCTCTCTATCTGTCACAACTCTCTCTTCCTCTCCTCTCTCTCTCTCTCTCTCTCTCTCTCTCTCATGATACACTTCACAATTCTCTCTCTCTATCACGATAGGTGTGTATATTTTCCTCTTTAGGAACTCAAAAAAATATTGAAAATGTCATCTAATGTTTCTTCTCTCTATCTGTCACAACTCTCTCTTCCTCTCCTCTCCTCTCCTCTCTCTCTCTCTCTCTCTCTCATGATACACTTCACAATTCTCTCTCTCTCTCTCTCTCTCTCTCTCATGATACACTTCACAACTCTCTCTCTATCACGATAGGTGTGTAGATGAGGAGTGCTTTAGGAATACAAAACATTATTTTCCTCTCTTTAGGAACTCACAAAACTATACAAAGTTACCATGGATACTATTATTTATAGAGTCAAAAATTGGATGTGCCTGCCTAATCGCGATGAGCGAAAATCAATTTTGCAAGTAGTGAAATTTTTTAGATCACTAAATACTGACCCAACGAGGGCACAACATCCTCTTGTAGAGCTATCGGTGTCATTCACCCCAATTTTGTAATGATACAGTATCAGGAGATTAAGTTTCAGGAATGGCACTTTGTTTCTCTTCAAAATTTGATGTGTCCATTGTTTGAAATATTATCTCATTGAGTCTTTGCAATATCTCTCTCCTCTTGTGGTGTTTAAGTTTATGTTTTCTCTTCAAAATTTGATGTACGCGCATTGTTTGAAGTATTTTTGGAGTCAAGTGGATATTTCTCATTGAGTCTTTGCAATACATATCTCCTCTTGTGGTGTTAAACTTTAAGTTTTTGAGGGTAATGGTCAATTTATCTTACGTTGATCTTTACAGTTCATTAAAATCCTAAAGTCATTTACGTTCATGTAGATATGGCAGAGGCGCAAGAAAACGAGCATCAAGAGTTAGCCAAGAAGGCATATGAGCGAATGAAGGCCCTTACACATGGCCTGACAGCCCGCGAAGCTACAAGAACAGCATGCAGGTTGTCGAAATGGACAAATCCTACTTATGCCCAATGGAAAGACATAAACAAACGCGTAACCACAGAGATGATAAAGGAAATATGGCCATGTCCAGATGGCAAGATTAAGAAGGGAAGATGGAAGATTTCACGTTGCACTCACAATGATATCAAAATTAATGCCGAGCGTATTTTCTTGGAGGTGTACGGTCGTCCTCTCCATAACGCTGATGCTCCACTCTATTTTGCTAAGATGCTATATGCACAATTTATCCTAGAAACTCCAGTGGACTTCGCCTCCAGAGAGGCCACTGTCAACACCCACGACATACGTGAAGAGACAGTGATATTCACAAGGGAGGAACTTGCTCTCATGGTGGAGGGTGCTAGATTGGAGTTAAACAAGGTCAAAGAAAGCTTAGGGGCACAGCTAGCAGAGAAGGAGAAAGAAGCTGAGCGATTATCTCAAGCATCAACTCCTCCCCCGGCCAATAGAGGGATTCAAGAGCAGCTCACAAAGATCAGCCAAGATGTACAGACCATCTCTTCACGTATTGCTCCTGTGCGCCAAGGAAACCACATCTCTCATTTTTTGATACATCCTGATCTTGTGGGAGTTTCTGCTAAGGCTACTAGTTCCTCCACCCCCCAATGTCCTGTATGTTCAAAGTATTCGATGGGTGGAGCGGCCAGTATATACTACCCTGTGGACACTACTACCACTTAATATGTTCAGTGAGGCAAATGCAAAATATTTCCACATGTGCATTGTGCAGTGTCCCAATAAATCAAGGTATTTATATAGTGTTCGGCATGGCTAGCGAATATAAACCACCACGACCTTTAGATGCAACTCCTAGTGCAATTCGCAATTTATTTCAAGATGAAAGCTAAGAAAGACATAAATCCTACTTTTTTTATTGATAATTTCTCCAAATACGATCATTTGTACAAGTACTTTTTATGAAATTAATGAAATGACTTCTTCCTCTATGTCAGTATCTTGCTCCAAAATTCTTTCATTGTTTACCCTCTCGTCTGCTAAATTAAGCTCATCTAAGTCAATGTCTAAATTGTCTTCTATCTCAAGGGTGGTGCACGACGTGCATCCAACATCAAAGTTCTCGTCTACTACATCATCACAATTGTACATCCATCTGGGCATATCTTCTCCATACTCTTCGCTTTCAATGTCTCGCAAGATCTTTTCATTGCAATACATGTAAACAAGTTTATCTGCTGGATCTGCAAGAAGTCGATTGCGAATAGTACTGTGAATACATTTGTACATGCTCCAGTTTCTTTCTGAGCATGAGTTTGAAGAGCACTGACTTAGAACCTTCATCGCAAGGTTGCGCAATAAAGCATAATGCTCACCACCATTCATCATCCACCACTTCCATGCAGGTTGCTCTTTAGCCATTTGTTGAATAAGGGAGCTGGAAAATAAACCCTTTTTCAATCGAAATGAGGTCATCTCCTTTATGCACTTTACATGATCATCAACATTATTATAGAAAGTGTTTACCACTTTATAAAAATCTTGCACCACCTCAACGTTGGACATTAAATCCATATTCCAATATTTAGGATCTAACAGGTAAGCAGCACTGTGTAGTGGTGAATGCGCTCCAATCCATCTAGCATGAAAGTACTTCAATAGGACTTTTCTTTGTCTACTGGAGAATGGTACACGCCATTGCTTTTCCACCACTGAATGCTCTAATTTCTCAGGACACTCCAAACTCCGCTGGACAGTCCACCATTGCATCCATGCTTTTTCGAGATTAGGCGCTCTTTGATCAAGACTTCGTACGGCATACATAACAGGCATCATTACATGGTATGCATCCATCACACTGTTCCACCAACTTCTTCTCGTCGTAAGCGCTGCCTTCAAGACTTTGATTTTCTCTTTCACTTTTTCAAGTTGAGTGCTCTCCCAGTCATGAAATGCCATGCATGTAAATGTTTCGCAAACTGCATCTTTATTTCGAAGAAGAGACTCAAAAGTGTAAAAGTGAGTGCAAAACCTAGTCTCCGCTGGAAGCTTTAACATAACTGACATGCGAGGTCGAAAAATATCTAACACTCTCTGTCTCTTGAGCATGAATCTCACAAGCTGGCGAGTAGTGTCGACGATTGAGTAAACCATTTGGTATCATCACTTTTATACCAATCTTTTAATACAAGATTCAAACTATGAGTATTACAGCCTACCGAAAAAACATGTGGATATTGTCGCTGTAGGATTTTGGATGCATTTTTGCAATTCTTTACATTGTCCATGACGACTTGGACTACATTTTTGGCACCCACTTCCTCTATCACAGAGCCAATGACTTGAGCAATGTAAGCCCCAGTTTTGATTGAACCAGCTGAATCCACGGCACGGATGAAAGTCTCACCTCTAGGTGAAATAACCATTATATTAATTAATGGTTTTCTTTGTACATTAGAACATCCATCACTTACTATACTACATCCAGAAAGCTCTATATTGCTAAGAATTATTCTTTGTACACGTTCTTTTACTTGCACATAACATTTCTCTAATAGATCATTTCACATAGCATGGTACGTAGGCGGTGAAAACCTTGGTCCAAACTCACCAATTTTCTTCCATGCTCTCTTCCAATGCTCACTGTCCACCATCATCATAGCACTCCCAGAAAAGTAAATCGATTCAGCAAGGGCGAGTTGTGCATCATCGAGCCGACCTTGACATAGGCTTTCTTGCAATGAAGTTTGACATATGGGTATATTTCCTACGTCAAAGTTTCGCTTGCAGGAAGATGCACTGGGTAGATTACTTTCTAGTTGCACATTGACGTTCGGGGTACAAGCAAGCGTTGTAGCGGGAGTTTGATGATTAGAACAATAGTGTTCTTGCTGCCTTGATACATTAACAGTAGGAGTGTCATGTTTTCTTGAATCTTTCTTTTGAATTTCTTCTCTTATGCGTTTGGCCACTACAGGTGCAGAGGGGTGGGTACATGACTTTTTCTTCGGTCCGCCTAAAAAGTGTTCTCTTAGTCGAGGCGCCCCACCTGATTTTACTGCATGGCATAGCTTACACTCCCAATCTATGAATTGATCACCAACGTTAATTGCATATTGCCACTCTATCCCAGGTGTCTTTTTTTTCCTGCTATTGGAAATTTGGACTCTATTGGAGGTATCACTGGATCCAACCTTGTCCTCCATCTCAACAAATAACCTATTCAACCAAGCATATAACAATGAATACACAAATGAAAAAACAACAAAGCCACTCACGTATTACAAAACATACATTAGCAGACAAAGTACTTTGAAACTATCTTGACAAATACAAAAGATCATCACATAACACAAAACTACTTCGAAACTATCTTGCAAGGTCTGACTACAAAACTACTTCGAAACTATCATGCACATTGCACCCCCAATGAAGGATGCCTTTTGTACCCAATTAAGGATACTTTACACAATCAAAGATCTATGCTTGCCCAATACTCTAGTATAGGACAGGGAGGTTGCAAGATGAGGGTACTCACTTTCGTTCACTCTCTCTAAAATTGGGACATCCATGCATCTCGAGCGCAGTACCTCGATTGTGATAGTGACGTGAATTAAAACACGACACTTGCCTCCCGAGCCTAAATCGACATATCTCGATCGAGATGCCAACTAATGCCACGCTAGCAGGTCCGGGTTTCCAGGTGTCATCCATGTCACCATTACAGGCGTCATCCATGTCACCATTACATGTCACCACCACCACATTATCTCGATCGAGATATCTATGCCACTCGGATCCACATCAGGGCCACGTTGTATCCCCCTAGGCGTATTTGACTAGCACATCTCCATTGTCCACGTATCTCGAACGAGAAATCAACATCAAATCGCGACCATTCATTGTTCGAGGTAATGGGATACAATCTCCACCGTCCCCGTATCTCGAACGAGATACTGAGATCAAATCTCCACCGTCCAAATAGCTCGTTCGAGATACAGAGATACAATCTCCACCGTCCAAATATCTCGTTCGAGATATGTAGATGTAATATCCACCATCCAAATATCTCGTTCGAGATACGTAAATGCAATCTCTACCGTCCATTCAGGTACGTTGGAAGATGTGATCTTAGCCGTTTAAATATCTCGATCGAGGTATATAATGAATCTTGACCGTCGACATACCTTGGTCGTGGTAATAACTTTAAATCGTAGCCGTCCATGTACCTCAAATGAGATAGTAATACCAAATCTCAGCCGTCGATCCTTCACCAACCCTAAAATTAAGTGTGTATCTTGGCCGTACGTTGCACTAACCCTAATATCCAGAGCGTTAATCTTGCAAACCCTAAATTGCATGATGCTACCGAACCTCGATCGAGGTTATAAAACCGGAAAACTTTTTTTTTCGCCTCATTGTCACAAGTCGTTTTCACTCTCCTTGCTCTCTTGATTTGGATTAGCATTAGTGAGCCCATTAGCATTGTTTTATAGCTTCATTAGTGCTACTTAGCACTAAGCATTAGACCCTTCACATTGGACCCTTGTATTTGGCTTAGGTTTTAGCATGGAGGGCCACGAGGAGGGCCGCTCATCTATTGTGGACCTCATCACGGAGATAGACCACGAGTTAGCGGCTATCCGTAGGAGTGCTAGGGACACACCGTCTACATTACATATGTAGCCTTCACGATATTGTTTATGTAGATGAGTGGATAGCGCACCATCGCACTGCTCCTGTGTCACATGGCCTGACATATCGTCAGGTCTATGATCTTGCTCCGATTAGGGATGGAGCGTACTTAGATCTTTTCCTCGATAGTCATGGGATGAGGCCTGGGGCGGGCAAGCCCCTCACTATTTCGCGGTGTTCGCATCCTCGTATGGCGGCACATATCTATAGTCGATATGTTGCCGCATATGGGAGGATGCCGAACAACCGCTAGATTCCCATATACTTCGCAAAGAAATTATATGCGGAGTTTGTCTTAGGGGAGGAGGTGGATTATCGGCCGGGTGGTGGTGCTGGCCGAGGCCGTCTCCAGGACCAGGGTAGGCGGCCTCCACCCGCCCTTCGTGTAGCACCTACTACAGATCCTTCATTTGTGCCATTGTCGACAGTAGAGGCTCTTGGCACCCAGGTCGGCATCGACGTACAGAGTACCACGGAGAGCATCCAGCACGTGGTGCGCCTGTTCTCACGATCTATACCGACGACGACAGATGTCGATGTATTTACATATATATTACTTCTTAAGTTTTTTTAGTCATTTATTTACATGTTTATATGTACTTTTCTATATTTTTACATGAGCGGCATGGTTGATTGTGTCACGTAGGGTCCCACACCTACCACTGAGAGACTCACTCAGGAGTTGGTAGAGGCGAGAGCGGAGATTGACCGCCTCAGAGCTGCATTACAGACGGCAGAGACAGCTACTGCAGAGGCACAGCATCTGAGAGAGTCCGACATCTAGTAGGTAGGTTTCTCTTGCACGTAAAAGAGTTATAGTTAAGGTCCTAAGTTATAAATTTCTTTAAGTAATAACTAATGAGAGACTAATGAATTATTTTAATGCTTTACTTTTTTGCGTAAGCTCGGACCGAGGTAGAGAGCTCTAGAGCTGAGGCACAGCATCATCAGATTATGGAGCGGATTGCCCAGCATAGGGCAGAGCAGTTGATGCTGCATGTTCGAGAGTTTCGCAGATCCTCGGACGTGACAGTGCCTTACCTACCTTTATATCCACGGCTTGTCACAGAGGTTTTTCGACGACCTCTCCCGTAGGATGCACCACCCTTCCTACGTGATGCATGCTGCGCTTTATGTATCAAGGACATTGATAGTACTGGCGGATATGCCCTGGGATGTGGACATTTTTTCCATTTGTCTTGCATCACCCAGGAGCTAGTACGTTTCTCAGCATGCCCCTCCTGCCGTGCACGCATTGACCTAGCGACATACAGAGTTCTGGGCATCGATGATCTTCACCCAGGCCTCGTTCGAGTAGATGCTAGGAGGACAGGCAGGCCTATTGATTTTACATCAGCTATTGACTTGGGATTCGACGCCTTCAATGATAGAGATCAGGAGCCTGAGGTGCCTCCAGAGGTTGAGTGGAGCTCACATGAGTTTGATGCATACCAGAGAGTCCTACATGAGAGCCAGATCATAGCATATGAGCACGTGGGTGGTGCTGGTCCTAGTGGCACCTCGGGTGATGGTGCTAGCAGCAGTGCTGCTTCTCATGAGCAGCGTGTCCTTACCGCAGAGGAGCTTACACGAGCAGAGTGGCAGACACGTACTCTTGCAGATTATAGATTTTGGGTTTACAGACAGAGACGTCTTGCATTAGCACGACGTAGAGAGAGAGAGAGGGCTATAGCAGCTTTTGGGACTCGTGAGCTCCCGAGTACACCGACACCAGCTCACGATCCTGCCTTTGAGGCAGACCTCCCTGCAGACATTCAACGACCCCCGCAGCCGGCACAGCCTCCTCGACGTGCACAGCAGCCTCGACGCGCACATCGACTGGCAGTTAGAGATGACGATTTTGATTGGGTTACCGTTGATAGTGACTAAACTCAGACTAGCTGGGTTAGCTCACTTACATTGTACTTAGATTTTTGGGCAGTGACTAACCTCAGACTAGCTGGTTATACCATTATGAGTTTTTTCATTATTGAGTATCATTACATTTTAGTTTATGTTCTTGATTTTATTATATTTTTTAACACTTTGGCTATCATATTGTTTGTTGAAAATCTCCATGCCATCGTACCCAAACATGCTCCGATGGGGACCAAACTTTGCAAGCATGGGGGGGAGACCCACCTCCACATGCTTGCAAAGTTTGGTCACAATCAGAGCATGTTTGGATTGGTAATTAGCGCCCAGTGTGGGTTTTTAAAGTCTCTTGGTGCTTAAGAGGCCAAGGAAAATCCGGGCCTTTCCCATACGATCGTACCCAAATATGCTCCGATGGGGACCAAACTTTGCAAGCATGGGGGGGACCCACCCCCACATGCTTGCAAAGTTTGGTCCCCATCGGAGCATGTTTGGATTGGAAATTAGCGCCCAGTCCGGATTTTTGAAGTCTCTTGGTGCTTAAGAGGCCATGGAAAATTCGGGCCTTCCCCATACCATCGTACCCAAACATGCTCCGATTGGGAACAAACTATACAAGCATGGGGGAGGGACCCACCCCCACATGCTTGCAAAGTTTGGTCACAATCAGAGCATGTTTGGATTGGAAATTAGCATCCAGTGCGGGTTTTTGAAGTCTCTTGGTGCTTAAGACGCCATGGAAAATTCGGGCCTTCCCCATACCATCGTACTCAAACATGCTCCGATGGGGACCAAACTTTGCAAGCATGGGGGGGGACCCACCCCCACATGCTTACAAAGTTTGGTCACAATCAAAGCATGTTTGGATTGGTAATTAGCGCCCAGTGTGGGTTTTTGAAGTCTCTTGGTGCTTAAAAGGCCAAGGAAAATCCGGGCCTTCCCCATACCATCGTACCCAAACATGCTCCGATGGGGACCAAACTTTGCAAGCATAGGGGGGGGACCCACCCCCACATGCTTGCAAAGTTTGGTCCCCATCGGAGCATGTTTGGATTGGAAATTAGCACCCAGTCTGGATTTTTGAAGTCTCTTGGTGCTTAAGAGGCCATGGAAAATTCGGGCCTTCCCCATACCATCGTACCCAAACATGCTCCGATGGGGACCAAACTTTGCAAGAATGGGGGGGGACCCACCCCCACATTCTTGCAGAGTTTGGTCACAATCAGAGCATGTTTGGATTGGTAATTAGCGCCCAATGTGGGTTTTTGAAGTCTCTTGGTGCTTAAGAGGCCAAGGAAAATCCGGGCCTTCCCCATACCATCGTACCCAAACATGCTCCGATGGGGACCAAACTTTGCAAGCATGGGGGGGGGACCCACCCCCACATGCTTGCAAAGTTTGGTCCCCATCAGAGCATGTTTGGATTGAAAATTAGCGCCCAGTCCGGATTTTTGAAGTCTCTTGGTGCTTAAGAGGCCATGGAAAATTCGGGCCTTCCCCATACCATCGTACCTAAACATGCTCTGATGGGGACCAAACTTTGCAAGCATGGAGGGGGACCCACCCCCACATGCTTGCAAAGTTTGGTCACAAAATCAGAGCATGTTTGGATTGGTAATTAGCGGCCAGTGTGGGTTTTTGAAGTCTCTTGGTGCTTAAGAGGCCAAGGAAAATCCGGGCCTTTCCCAAACGATCGTACCCAAACATGCTCCGATGGAGACCAAACTTTGCAAGCATGGGGGGGACCCACCCCCACATACTTGCAAAGTTTGGTCACAATCAGAGCATGTTTGGATTGGAAATTAGCGCCCAGTGCGGGTTTTTGAAGTCTCTTGGTGCTTAAGAGGCCAAGGAAATTCTGGGTCTTCCCCATACCATCATACCCAAACATGCTCCGATGGGGACCAAACTTTGCAAGAATGGGGGGGGACCCACCCCCACATGCTTGCAAAGTTTGGTCACAATCAAAGCATGTTTGGATTGGTAATTAGCGCCCAGTGTGGGTTTTTGAAGTCTCTTGGTGCTTAAGAGGCCAAGGAAAATCCGGGCCTTCTCCATACCATCGTACCCAAACGTGCTCCGATGGGGACCAAACTTTGGAAGCATATGGGGATGGGTCCCCCCCACATGCTTGCAAAGTTTGGTCCCCATCGGAGCATGTTTGGATTGGTAATTAGCGCCCAGTCCAGATTTTTGAAGTCTCTTGGTGCTTAAGAGGCCAAGGAAAATTCGGGCCTTCCCCATACCATCGTACCCAAACATGCTCCGATGGGGACCAAACTTTGCATGCATGTGGGGGTGTGTCCCTCCCACATGCTTGCAAAGTTTGGTCCCCATCGGAGCATGTTTGGATTGGTAATTACTCCTCCGATAGGGACCCACACCCACATGCTTGCAAAGTTTGGTCCCCATCGGAGCATGGAGATTTTCAACAAACAATATGATAGCCAAAGTGTTAAAAAATATAATAAAATCAAGAACATCAACTAAAATGTAATGATACTCAATAATGAGAGAACTCATAATGATATAAACATCAAATAAGTACATCAGAATGAAAATGAGCTACCCCAGCTAGTCTGAGGTTAGTCTCACTGCCCAAAAATCTAAGTACAATGTAAGTGAGCTAACCCAGCTAGTCTGAGTTTAGTCACTATTAAGATAGAGATCTAGTAAACAGCACCCTCTCTAGCTCTAGAATGCTCTCATGGTCATCCACTCGAAGCCAAAAACGAGGGTGAGAACTGTGTTTTCGGCTCTGTACTCGAACAAGAGTGAGCCTGGTAGCAACCACTAGAGATGAGAGAACTGAAATGCCTCTAGCTCCCACTTCCACTGCTGGAACTCAAGACCGATGAAGTCGAATCTGCTGGTAGAACTGGCCTGCCACAATCATGCTATGGGCGTCATAAGAAAACCCATGATCATCCACTGTATCCTGGTCAAGGATGCACTTTGGCCTAGTGCAACTCATCAGATAGTAGTCTACTCCCTCGCTATTTCCCTCATTGGCAATAACAGCAAATACATCACCCTCCTGTAGCAAATCTGTGAGGTCATCTCATAACTGACCATGAACGCAGGACCTGTGTGCTCATCAGATAGCACTGGATGTGAAGGATGCTCGGGGGAGAGGAATGTCTGTATCCATGCATCTGCCCATCCTCTCGAGGCACAATGTGACCAATCGCCATCCATACATGCTCCACAGAAGCATGCAAACCGTCGTGTGTAAATCGTGGGGGCTGCCATGCACGTGCTCCTGATGGAATGTAAGCCCAAGGTGCCAGGTATTGTGTCACAATCATGGGAGGCTCTATGGTCAATCATGCCACCATCCACATGCCAAAAAATCTCCTGACAATCCGAGCATCACGTTTGGGGTACGATGATGCTGCACTCCCACACAAATGTTGGGAGCACCACTCGACTACGTGGCCCGCATCTCTGAACCGCTGAGCATCCTGCCGCGCAGCTGATGACGCCTCAAGGCACGTTTCACACACGCGCACGCACCATCATGCTCTCCCTTCCCGTGACCAGTCTCAAAGAATGACCAAATCACTGGGATACTAGACTGCACATGCCACCTATAAATCCATAAAAATATAGTCTTAGTTATTGTTTTCTTTAAGATGTTCTAGTGAATTTAGTTTAATTGTAAATGTAAGAAAACCATAAGTACTATCTGTAGAGCCAATAGAATTGACGTGATGACTTGAACTGTGCGCCACAACCATCCGACCAAACCCATCACTGGACATGTCTGATCCCACCATCTCCTAAAAAATCGTCATGGAGACGAAAACAGTGTTGCACAAAATGTGCATCATGTGAACGATCATCACTGATATAGAAATGATACTCTCGAATAATGACACGGGTCTCGGGGGTACTCGCTATCCCATCTACATGAGCCTCTGCATGTCGATAGCTAATGTGGACCATAATAGCAACCTAGTGAGGTAAGCAATACATACGTTTAGGACACAAAAAATCAAACAAGTAATGTAGCTCAAACATAAAACAAATATTACAAAATATAACCATTACCTGCTCTGAGAAGTAATACTTAGATTGTATCTCCTGAAAAGGTGTGAAAGTGTAGTTCTCTGCAAAATCAATCACAGAGACGACCACACCAATAGGAAACTCTGCTAGGCATACCCGGAACTGACGATCCTGCCACTTGGCACAATGACTGTGCCGTATGTAGGGGTAGATCTGCTCCCTAAATGTGGCTGTGAAGTGACAACGTGGTGTATGTTTGTCCACAAGCTGCAACTTCCTGGAGTGTCCACCACTCTGGAGCTAGTGTGTCACATATAACGTTGCCATGCCACTATCTCTTGGTCACTTGCATTAAGATCTACCATCTGTAGATGTGCAAGTGAACCACATGATGTGCAATTGCTCTCCACACAAGGCATCCTATGGAATTGGGCATCCTCCGTGCGTGCACACAAAAGAGAGTGGATGAAATCACGTGGACTACGAGGCAACTCTCTATGCCCACTAAGAGAACGGAACACATCATTAAAAAGTTTGAACTCAACGTGGTAGCGACAACAACATGTGTCACGCTGATGTGAGTACCTCACAAACCAAGGCTTACACCCCTCAAATGACCTTTGCCCAATTTTAAGCTCTAGATACGAAGCCACAAAGTGAGAATACAACTCAGTTTGGGTCATTTCAAGAAAGCAAGCACCGTGCTCAATGAACACTCCTCTTGTCACTCTCTTACGCAAAGCTTTCTTGAAAACTGGCGAGGCACGACAATTCTCCTCCCAAAAACTTTCTATCAAGGTTCTAGTGGTTTCATCTAGTAGGCGATCATGCCTAGCTACACGACCACTACTCGCCCACAAAGCACCAACCTCATTGGCATCTAAACTTTGTCATCTAATAGACCCAACTCTAAGTGCGTGTGGTGCTATGGAAAGGATGCGAGATGTGGCACTAACCTTACCCTTCATTTGGGAGCTACTTATGGCTGCCACAATAGCCCGTCGAGCAGCCAAAGCATCCGCAGAGTTCCTCTTCTTGTTAACTATATAGGAATGACGAACACTTTGTAGCACCGCCATGCCAGCTCTCCTCTCTCTTCGACCTCCAATGTCGGAAAGCGCCCTGCAGTTGGCCATGTTGGGCAGATCAATCAAAGCATCAAGCACACATGCCTGTGATGAAGGCATGAGGTCTTTGAAATAGGAATGGAAGATTGCATGGGCACAACGATGTGCCCCTGACTTTGATAGTTCTTTCCTATCCACACGAAGGGAGCCCAAAGGAGGGGGTGGCTTCTTGTAGAAGAGAGGACTCAAGAAGGGCGGGCTCATGTGGATTATCTAAACTAAGGGATAGTGGGGGGGAGGAGGGCGAAGGGAGAGGAAGTGGAAGAGGAGGAGCAAGGCTTGGATCATCGCCAACATAAGGTGTTGCTCGTTGACGTGCTCTCCACTCTCTCTTTCTCTCACGAGCTACCCTTCTCCTCTCCTCCTCTTGAACTTGGTGGATGGGGGGGAGTCTAGTCCTATCACGTTTCCGACTCCTACGACTTTGAGAACCCATTCTCAAGGAAGCTAGGAGAGAAAATATTATAAAGGCTCAATGATGGGATAGTACTAGAGATAAGTGTGGGATAGTACTAGAGATGTGTGATTATATAGGAAAAATAGGTTATCCACTTCAAATCTCATTGGATTTCCTATCTAAGATTGATTGGATAACTAAGATAAACATAAAGATAATTAAAGATAAACTATTATCCACTTAAAAATTAATATTATTAATAATATTTATTAACAAGTCTAAATATTTATCATTACTAGATATATAAATATATCTTTAAAGATATCTTTTATTTTATAATTATGTAATTGATTTTTTTAATAAAGTATTTTTTCAAATTTTATTCAAAGGTTTATTCTACATAATTTTTTTTAAAGAAATATTAAATTAAAAAATTTATTATTTTTAAATTAATAATATGATCTTTAATAATATTATTATTGATCTAATTCCAAAATATAATCCTTTAAAATTAGTGATTTTAAATTCTTTTATTTAATAAGTTATATATATTTTATTATTTCAATTTTTATATTCTATTTCTCTAAATTACTAAATTAACTTTTTCAAAAATATGTTCTTGAAAAAAGAGGGGAGGTGGGAAGGAGGTGCCATGTGTCACATGCGTACATGACACGTGGCATTCTCTTGACATGTGGCACTATTATGGTTGATGTGGCAATTCCATGATGTGGCATGCCATGTCACCAAGTGCGAGGTGGCATACAAAGGTGGCAAGATGATGTGGCATTAATGATGACTAGGATGATGAGGTGGGGAGTCAACTAGGTTGACCATGTTGACATGGAGGGTGGAGGTGGCAAGCTGAGGTGGCAAGCTGCTTATGTGGATCCTCTCGATGCTCATGTGGACATAAAGTGGCATGCATATATAAGATTTGTGCCTACCGAAGCCTCACACATGGAATGAAACCTAAGCTATGAAGTTTACCAAGCCTAGATTTCCAAACCTAACTAGGATTGGTTTTAGACTTGAAAAGGGGAGAGTAGACACAATATGGGAATTTTCACTTGGGAGGATTGAAAATGGACCTTCCCATACTCAAATCAAGCCAAATTTTTTTTAATAAATTCATGGCAACAAGAGTATTGATCCCTTGAGTTTTTAGATTGCAACATTCAATATTTAATTTTCTAGAATTAAATTACTATTGATTTAATGGGCCTCTAACAGTCATAATAAATTTTCCAAAGTAAATCTACAAAAATCCAACCTTTAGATTTGTAATTTTACCTTATACCCACATTATACTAATCTTTCCCAATCTAATCATCACTAGATCCATACAATTTGAGCATTTTAAATGGTAGATGTGGTGGGAGGACAAAATAGTATATTTTTTAACAATTCTAATATATTTTAAATAATATAGAAAATAGTAGAACACATAAAAAATTACTCGATAAATCAAGTTAAGCTCTATGTTATTTGTATTTGTGATATGCAAAGTGGGAACATCATATGAGTAATAATGTAAAAGTTATAGGCAAATTACTCACATTCACTGTACCTGTCTAAACCTACGCCAGGGCCTGTATACAAACTTGGTTCCCAAAGAAAAGGGGATTTGCAATTATTGGATATTCGATCAGATTATAGTTTTAGGTGTCCAACTTTGCATATGATGTTTCATTAGAAGACCTTGAAGTGAAACTCCTTGGCTAACTATGAGAGATTGGCTATTCTTCTTGAAAAAATGCCTGTTTTCCAGCTAAAGCCAAGGGCGCCCACTACATGAAACTAGATAACCTCATCTTGCAACCACCCGACAATAGATCCTCTCTAACATTCACAAAGAAAATCAAAGATCTATACTTGCCCAATACTCTAGTATAGGACAATAGACCCTTGTCTACTCTAAACTATATCAAGTATCAAGAACCAATACAAGCCCCTAAGCAAGACTCTTGGCTCCATCAAACCATTCATAAAGCAGAATGAGGTAGATTACCTATGTAGCTCAAATGCAAAGGTGAATGACTCCAAATTTGTCCCTAAATCTCCGCAAGTATTAGCTACGAACCACACCCTGCCCCCGATTCAAAGAACTAAGGACGAGTGGATCAATAGCCTTAGGAGTGCCTACAAGGAAAGACGACAGCCCCTAAGATAAGGACGTTCTTCCCAAGAGGACACTTCTAGCAACTCGAGAGCTCTACAAGTACTTTGAGGAGAGATATCACGCCCCCAAAACAAGGACTATCTCCCCAAAAGTTCCACGATGGGTGTCAGGCAGTGTTTATAAACAGAATAGAACCCCGCCGGTGTTCTTTGGCTTTCCCGGCGGGCGTGCTGGGATAAGCAGTTATCCTGACGGGCCCACCGGGAAAACCAAAAGCCCGGAGGTGTTACGGGACTAGTGGGTTCTGGTAAGTCATTGCTCAGATCATGTGAATATACAATGTGATCACAAGTTTTAATATGTTAACAATAGGTTTTGTTAATGTGATCACGAAATTGTGAAGACGTTAATGAAATCCCTGGTTATAGATTTATAATTTTCCCTTAGATCCTAATCTAATCATCACCATATCGATGCAAATTGAGCATTTTAAATGGTGGGAGGATAAAACAGTACTTTTTTAATGATTCTATTGTTCAAATAATATAAACCTAAGCTAACTATTAAAAATGCTACTCCATTACATAAATTCTCGTGCCTAATGTTGCATCTGGTAATGTCAGTGACATAATCAAGCATAATACTGCAAGTATGTCATGTTGTGCAAGACACTCAGCGGGGGGGGGATCTATGGGCTTTTGATTAGGAGGCCTCTATCCTAAGTGTTTTTTGCATGAATGATGTGTCATCATGCACGTGCATGGGTTCAAAAAATAAAAGTGTGCCTAAGACAATTGTTAAGTAATTTGTCACTCTAATATGTTTCATGAGATTCAGCAATTAAATATCATGCGATGCAAGAAGGGATACTATGCTCGGTCATACACTAGGCCAAGAGACTTTGAGATTCTCCCTTTTAGTGACTCGCCAGGGTCCCCCAATCAATGAGAGATGTACCTAAGTGAATGCTTCTCCTTTTGTGAATAGTGGATGGTTGAGGACCACTCCGCCCCATTCCTTCTTTGAATTGGACTTGACTCTTATGCCTAGATTGTGTCCTCCCTAAGTGGCTTGACATGACCTTTGTGCTTGCCCCTCCATCACAAGCGATAAGACCTGAAAAGTGCACCAAAGAGAAGATGTAAGGTGCTTAGGATTTACATCTAGGCCAATTTTAGCCTTTCACCACCTGACGCTCAACTCTTATGCCCTTGGAACATTTTGGCCTTGGGCACCTTCAACTTGGAGTCACATACACACATAATTGTGTTGCTATTTGGTGAGTAACAACTACTTTTGACATTTGATTCCAAATGTTATAGATAGTAATCTTTTCATCAACAAGGCTTATGGCCCATGGAAGAAGTGAATATTTAAGGGAATATGGGCTTCCCTGGAGTGGGTTTTCCTTGCCAACTATCTTTTTCGCATCTTTGGGTGTGGAAGTAGGAACCTTTAGGATGTTTTCTAACTATAGGTATGGTAGAATTGAAGTCAATGGGAGTTCTTGGATTGCTTTTTGAAATGTTCCTTGTCCTCCTTAATACATGGCTCTTCTATCTTAGACTTGCCTTTGTCGATCTTTCTAGGTACCCATATCAACTTTGGTGTGGCATGTTAGTCGATATTCTTTGAGCATGATGATGATTTTTAAAACCACTCTTTTCTCCTAAACAAAAGACGACACCTTTTGGATTGCTTACTTTTTGGTACGCAATTATGGCTTTGTTCTTAGTAGTATCCTTGGGCTATTTGTGAGCTTTCTATAGTTATCCATCCTTGTGGGATTGAACCATTTCTTGAGCTTCTTCTCCTTCCCTATTTTAGAATCCACATGAATTTGTCATTTGGATTCTGTTGTGGATTGGGATATTGGCCTTAATAATCTACACCTCTTTTGTTGAGGTTTAATGGTCTTAAGAGAGGAGATCGGTATAGCTACTAGGCTTCGATTGTAGCCTTTCATATCCACATTAGTCATGTTCGAGGATTTGGGGTGTATATTTTTTGTGAAAGTGAGGGGCTCCTAGAAATAGAATTTGACGACAGTCCCACCCACAAACTTTAGGCTTTATGACACTCGATAGATTTCCCTAGTTTCGTAGAGTTCTGGAAGTGTATACGGACCTTGACCCTCATCCACCGACTTTTTACCTTCTCCCTTACTCAAGGTTCTCACATGCATCTTTTCACTTTGGCCTTTACATCTACAAAAATCCAACTGTTAAAGATTTATAATTCTCCCTTAGATCCCAATCCAATCATCACCATATCCATGCAAATCGAGCATTCTAAATGGAGGGAGGATAAAACATTACTTTTTTAATGATTCTATATTTCAAATACTATAAACCTAAGCTAACCATTCAAGTTGCTACTCCATTACATAAGTTCTTGTGCCTAATGTTGCATCTGGTAATGTGAGTGCCCTAATCAAGCATCATAATGCAAGTATGTCATGTTGTGCAAGATACTCAGTGGGGGGGATCTATGGGCTTTTGATGAGGAGGCCTCTATCCTAAGTGTTTTTGTGCATGCATGATGAGTCATCATGCACGCGCACGGGTTCAAACAATAAAAGTGTGCCTAAAATGTTTCATGAGATTCAGCAATTAAATATTATGCAGTGCAAGAAGGGATGCTATGCTCGGTCATACACTAGGCCAAGACACTTTGAGATTCTCCCTTTTTAGTGACTCGTCGGGGAGCTCGGGGTCCCCAAATCAATGAGAGATGTACCTCGGTGGATGCTTCTCCTTTTGCGAATAGTGCATGGTTGAGGACCACTCCGCCCCATTCCTTCTTTGACTTGGCTTGGACTTGACTCTTATGCCTTGGTTGTGTCCTGCCTAACTGGCTTGACGTGAACTTTGTGCTTGCCCCTCCATCACAAGCAACAAGACCTCGAAAGTGCACCAAAGAGAAGATGTAAGGTGCTTAGGATTTACGCCTGGGCCCATTTTAACCTTTCACCACCTGACGCTCAACTCTTATGCCCTTGGCACATTTTGGCCTTTGCAACCTTCAACTTGGAGTCAGATACACATATACATGTGTTACTATTTGATGAGCAATGACTTCTTTTGACATTTAATTCCAAATGTTATAAATAGTAATCTTTTCATCAACAAGGCTTATGGCCCATAGAAGAAGTGAAGATTGAAGGGAATTTGGGCTTCCTTGGAGTGGGGCTTCCTTGCCAACTATCTTTTTCGCGTCTTTGGGTGTGGGAGTAGGAACCTTTGGGATGTTTTCTAACTATGTCTATTGTAGACTTGAAGTTGATGGGAGTTCTTAGACTGCTTTTTAAAATGTTCCTTGTCCTCCTTAATACATGGCTCTTCTATGTTCGACTTGCCTTTGTATATCTTTCTAGGTATCCATATCAGCTTTGGTGTGGCATGAAAAGATGCAGGGGGGAAGAGAGCTTGAGCTCTTGCAAGCACACACACACACTCACAAAACCCTAATAGAGAACACACAATGTGAGAGGCTGAAAATCTTCTTCTTCTCTACTCAACACTCAACACACCATATACAAGAATAAGAGTACACACAATATGAAAGGTACTCAACCAAATACATACACGGGTTCTCTATAGTGTGAACCCGACTAAATGAGCTGGCGCTATAACTATGCCAGTCTCTAGAGTGGCTGTCACACAGCCTGTCATCCCACTGGCCGCATATCTCCTATGATCTCACCAACAATGCCAGTGGTGTAAGTGTGGGGCCTATCCCCCAGGCGGGTCATCAGTGTCCACCGCCTCACTAGAGCTCGATATCTCAACACTCCCCCTCGAGCTCAACTCCATCTCATGTACACCAAGCGAAGCCCTGAATCTGCGGAGCTTCTCTGTACCCAATGCTTTGGTGAAGATGTCAGCTACCTGATCCTCTGTGCTGACATAAACAAGGTCAAGGTCTCCTGCCAAGACCTTCTCTCTGACGAAGTGGTAGTGGACCTCTATGTGCTTCGTACGAGCATGAAAGACTGGGTTCCTGGCCAACTGTATACTGCTAATGTTGTCACAGAAAATGACAACTTGTCTATCCACTGATAGACCCAAATCTGCAAGTAGCTTTCTCAACCAGGCTACCTCACATGCTGCCATAGCAGCTCCTCTGTACTCGATAGAGCAACCGTAGGCTGCTTCTTGCTGCTCCAAGTCACAGCAGCACTCCCCAAAGAAAACATGAATCCATTGGTAGATCTTCTGTCTGAGATACTACCAGCCCAATCAGCATCTGTGTACCCATGTACACATATCTCTGTCCCAGTCTGATAGAATAGTCCACAATGCAAAGTAGACTTCACATACCTCAGTATGCGTCTCACTGCATCCAAATGGGGTTTCCGTGGAACCTGCATAAACTGACTCACCAACCCAACAGCATAGCTCAAATCTGGTCTGGTGATCTTCATGTAGATCAAACTTCCTACTATGCGTCTGTACATAGTAGGATCCTCCAAGATCTCTCCTGAATCTGCACTCAACTTGCCATTCTGATCCAATGGCACAAAAATAGGCTTACAGCCGGTCATACCATACTTGGACAACATGTCCAAGCCATACTGTCTCTGCAGTAATCCAATACCATGTGGTGAACTAATCACCTCAATGCCCAAGAAATATCTGAGCTCCCCCAGATCCTTCATCTCGAACTTCTGTCTAAGCAGGATCTTTACATCAAAGATCTCTGCATCATGGTCCCCCGTAATGATCAAGTCATCTACATAGATGACAACAAGCACAACTCCTCTATCACCATGTCTCACATACAGCGAGAAATCTGCATTGGCTACATGAAAGCCAATAGTGACAAGATATTCAGAAATCTTGTCAGACCATGCTCTTGGTGCTTGCTTTAAGCCATACAAGGCTTTCTCAACCTGCAAACATACTCGGGGTGACCCACATCCTCATAACCAGGTGGCTGCAGCATATACACCTCTTCTTGCAAATCCCCATGCAAGAATGCATTCTTTACATCCATCTGATGTAAAGACCATTGCTTTGACGCAGCCACTGCTATCACAACTCTCACTGTTGCCATCTTGGCAACTGGGCTGAAAGTTTCCTCATAATCAATCCCATATGTCTGCGCATATCCTTTGGCTACCAACCTAGCCTTGTACCTGTTTATGCTTCCATCACTGTTATGTTTAACTTTGTACACCCACTTGCATCCAATGGCTTTCTTGCCTTCAGGCAATTTCACTAAATCCCAAGTTTCATTTCCATATAGTGCATCCATCTCCTCATCCATAGCTTTCTCCCAACACACATTTCCAATAGCCTCATCAATGCATGTGGGCTCAACAACCTACACAACCTTTGCCATATATGCATAGTGATGTGCCACATAACCATCATAGGTAAATCTCTGCACAGGATTTCTCACTCTCCCAGATCTTCGCAGCTTCTCATTCATGGCTTCCATAGCCTTCTTTACACCAGGTGTTCTCATAGCTGGGATCCCAAGCTCCTCATCAAGGCTCATATCTGAGCCACTAGACTCTCCATCAACATGAGAATGCCCTGCAGAAATGTCAGGCATACCAAGGGGCTCAACCACTTTCTCTTTTCCTTTACGTGATGTACTAATCACATTTGCAGGGCTGGTATTATGACGCAGCCTGCCACTCCATGGTCTATCAATAGACCCACTAGATGAGGACTCTCCTGGTCCACTCAAAGACTGTGATTGCTGACCTGCATTCTGTGCAACCACACTTCCACTCACATCAGCCCCAACAGCTTCTTTTTCAGCAGCATACCAGCTGCTCATCTCATCAAAGACAACATCCCTGCTTACCCTCAACTCACGTGTAGTAGGGTTATAACACCTGTATCCCTTTTGCTCAAGGGAATATCTAATAAACACACATTTTTCAGCTTTCGGGTCCAGCTTAGTTCTCAGCTCATCTGGCACATGCACATATGCAATGCATCCAAAAACTTTCAGATGAGACAAATCTGGTTTTCTGCCAGTAAACCTCTCCTCTGGAGTTACATCATGTATGGCTGCAGTTGGAGTCCTGTTCATGATGTATACTGCTGTAGAAACAGCCTCAGCCCAATAGCAATGCGGCATATTCTTCTCTTCCATCAATGCTCGCGCAATCTCAGCAATGTGCCTGTTTTTCCGCTCAGCAACTCCATTTTGCTGCGGAGTGTATCTGCATGTGAATTGTCTCTGAATACCATTCTTCTTCAAAAATTCAGAGAACTCATTGGAGAAGTATTCTCCCCCTCCATCTGACCTTAGGCACTTTACATATTTCCCTGTTTGCTTTTCAACCAAAACTCTGAAATTCTGAAAGTGAGTGAACACCTCACTCTTCTCTTTCATGAAATATACCCACACTTTCCTTGTGTGGTCATCAATGAAAGTCACATAATACCTACAGCCTCCCATAGATACGGTCTTCGTAGGACCCCATACATCTGAATGCACAAGATCTAGTGCATTTCTGCTCACATATCTGTTACATGGAAACACATGCTTTGTTTGCTTCCCAAATTGGCATGCTTCACATATTTTCTGCATACCTTCTACCTTAAATTTTGGCAGCCCTATCACGATTCCTTTTGTCTGCATAGACTTCAATCTCTGAACATTTACATGTCCAATTCTTTTATGCCATATGTCTGTGTCTGCAACAACTCCTGAACCATTTGCAAACATTGCAGCACTCATTTCAGGCATGTCTACATTCAACGTAAACATTCTGCCCACTCTGTTGCCTTTTGCAACCAACCTGCACTTGTCTTTAAAATCTTCAACATAACACCCATCAGGGTTAAACCGAACCTGCAAACCCTGCTCAATCATCTGGCCAACTGAAACCAGATTCTTTGTTATGTTCGGTACATGAAGTACATCTGCAAGGTACTTCACTTTGCCATCCTGCATAGACAATGGCACATCTCCAATGTGGGCAATTGGATGAGCAGTGTCATCCCCTGTTTCCACAAAACCTGGTCTTTCCGGGTTTTTCATCTCCTTGAACCACTCCCCATGACTCGTCATGTGGTTCGAAGCGCCTGAATCCACATACCATACATTATCTTTTTGTGCTGCATCAACATTTTCAGACATGGCATTCACAACATGCTGCATAACAAACAACCTTTCATTATCCTCATTATTTCTGCTTGAGGATGCATAGTTGTTTTGCTGCACTTTCCCATTTTGCATGTCAGTCTGCTTCTTATAACATTATGACTGCACATGTCCAGGCTTACCACAATAATAGCATTCACGTGTATCATTATATTGCCTTTGCCAATTTCCACGGCCTCTTTGACTCCCCCTGCCTCTAAATTTGCCTCTTCCACCTGCGTGTTGTTGTTGTTGTTGATTCTGGGACTGTTGTTGTTGCTGCTGCTGCTGGCCATAATTCTGATTACCTGTTCGGCCACCTCCTTGACCGCGTCCATGGCCTCCTCTACCTCGTCCTCTTCCTGAACTCGTGTAGAAAGCCTGTTGCTCTGAACTGTTTTTACTTTGTGAAGACTGTTGGTCTTCACCAAGCTCTTCTCTTCGATAATCAGCATAGACACCAAATCTGTAAAGTTGGGAATGTTTTCCCGAGTCTGAATGGACGTCTTGAACGCCTTGTATTGTGGCCCGAGACCACGTAGACAGACTTCCACCTTGTCATCATCATCAACTGACACACCAATAGATGCAAGGGATTCCACAATACCCTTTATCTTCAGCGCATAGTCATTCACAGACATGCTCTTTTTCTCCACAGTATGAAGTTCATTCTTCAACTGTATCTTACGTGCCTTGGTGTTTGTTTCATAAAGCTTTACCAAGGTGTCCCACGCTGTCGTGCCATGGCACGTCTATGATGTGAAACCGTGCATGTGAGTTCATCAAATACACATCCAGATGCATGGGTTAAGTGCCATGACGAGTCATTATATGATGCCATGTACATATGTTCATATTGTATATGAGGTTCAATAAGACAAGCTGAGGCTGAGTCAGATTTAGGAGTTTTTTTGTATATGAGTATGGAGGATGATGTTTTTGCTGTTACTCAGAGCTCATGGGCAGATTAGAAGCATCCAGTTATATATGATGGCATGAGGGCATACCAATGCACAAAGGAATGCATTTATGAAGGCATGGAGAAATACTTGAATGAGCAATTGGGGATTCTATAAATCATATGGGCCGACATGATGATTTATAAACTATGAAGGTATCAAGAGAAATGGAGATTTAATGAGTATCACAGTGCCGAGGAGTTCATTGAATGTGGGAAAAATATGGAGATAAAAAACATGGGGCTTGTGTCTTCATAGGTGTGAGAATGCCTTGGGAATCTTGTGTTTGTGCCAAAGCAGAGAATTCAAAGTATCATTGGCTAAAATGCCTTATGGGTGAATGTATGTCATGTGGAGGCCAGACAAGAAATTTTTTTATATACTCTCTGGAAGCAACCAAAATACAAAGATCCATGTTGAAGTGCTTGAGGGAATTGTTGTGACCGTTAAAAAGAAGGGAATATAAGGTTATGTCTTACAATGAGACTTCTAACCTTAATGCTAAGGTTAGAAGAAACATATAATGAGTGGCATAACCTTAATGCTAAGGTTAGAAGAAACATATAATGAATGGCAGCGCACGTGGAAGAGAGAAGAATATTTCTTTTATTTGGAAAATTCTGGAGCGCAGCTTTTGGAATAGGAAACTCCCGCATCAGTAGTGAAAAAAGGTGGTAAGGCGCCGAGTTCGCCGCGGGGGAAAAGGAAAAAAAGGGCCGGAGAGAGACGGCGAGTGCAGAGTTGGAAAAAGAAAATTCTGAGAAGGAGGAACAGCGTCCATCCAACCAGAGTCTAAAATTTCAAAGAGAGTGCTTCTGTTTATGGCGTGTAGGAGTTAGAATTGTAGAGGAAAATGAGAGCTATCCAATGATAAAGTTTCCATCATATGCTTGTATTTTGCCTTCCGTGGTCTGCAGCGAGCCGCCGTCAGAGGAATAGAGAAGAAAATCGATGAAAAATTCACCTATCTCTACTCACAGTTAAGTGGGTTTTTTTTTACTTTGAATATATAAATCAACGAATGGGAAAAATCGCATGTTTAGCATACCTTTAAAGGATTTGGGGAATGGGAAGATCTTGTGACTTGGAGTATTGTGGAAATAAAGTATAAAAAGCACATTAAGGTTCCGAAAGGTTGGTTTTACTTCCTACTCGATCGGATTTTTGGAATTCAAGCCATGGAATTTTCTAAATCTCATGAGCATGTTAAAGCTATGCCAAATGCTATATTTTACTTGTGAGATGTTAGTATATTAAGGCAGGTTTTCAGGTGATAAAGTACATCTCAAAATAATGGTTTTGAGGGCACTGGATGTAATGGATGTAACTGGCCACATGTATATTGGAAAGATGGGAAGGCTCTGTTATGCCCACATGTGAATGGTTCAAAGGATTTCATGCAAATTTATGCAATCATCGGAATGAATTCAAGGATGTATTGAGGCAAGTTGACACATGTATTTGTCATTGGGAATAGTGATGTTCAATACTCCTTAGGAAATTTTGTACGTGAGATTCCTTGTTGGATTTGACATTCACTCTCACAGCTAGAAGTTTCGTACTTTCCTGGCTATACCGCACACTTCACGACAGTTTTTGGTGAACCCGACGTGAAACTGCTGGGGTGAGAGTGTGGTGAAATATACAGGGAAGCTATGGCTGAGAATTCTGAGGGTCAGGGGGTTCATTTTGACCCTGGAGTTATGCAGATGTTTCAAATGTTTACCATGTACATGCAACAGCAACAAGCTGCTGAGAGGGGACAGATTTCCACGACCAAAGCCTTACAATCAATTGTGAAAAAGGTGGATCAATTTGATGGGAAGGACATTACAAAGTATCTGCGCAATTATATAAAGGAGATGGAGCTAAACAGGGTGACTGAGGAGGATATGGTTCGAAGTTTCGAGCTGGTATGCGTTCCTGAAATAAGAGAGCGCATAAAGGGATTGCAGACAGCACAGGGTGGCAGAAATTGGGAAGAGTTCAAGCTTGCCTTAAAGGATGAATACTTCATGGAGGATTCTGAGCGAGTGACCAAACAAACTTTCTTAGAATGGGTCACAAAACCTAAAATGGGAATTTCTGCCACAGAATTGCTAAGGGAGTTTGAGAAGCGTTATGCCCAGTTGTCAAGAATAGAGCGTGCAACTTTGGACAGAGAAAAGACAGAGCTCTTCTTGCAAGCAGCTGGGAAAGATCTCCAGGAGAAATTGGAAATCCTCCTTGAGGATAAGAATACAGAGCAAGGATTAAAGAGTGATTGGAATGATGTTGAGGATGCAGTCACTATGTTAGCAAAACGGCAGCGGAGGAGGGATAAAATGGTGATGGGCTCTGCAACCCCCATAGCTGCTGTTACCCCTGAGAATTTATCCAAGCCAGCTGCCACAATTCCTAAGATAGATGGGCCGATGGATGAGCTTATCAAGGGTATGCGTGATTTAAAATTGAAGATGTCCAGGATTGAAGAAAAAGGTCTACCATTGGGGCAGGCTTCTATGCAAAGGCCTCAAATCAAAGAAGGGTTTACATATAGATGCATATGGTGTGATGACCCAGAGCATGCAAAGAAGGATTGTACCAGCTATAAAGAAGCTCTTAAAAATCAACTTGTGTTCTTCAAAGATGGGAAAATCCATCTTACAGAGACTGGTCTTCCATTGAGTACAAACTTTGGGAAAGGAGGGATGAAAAAGCTAGTAGAGGATATGGCTGCTAGTCATGCCATTTCTATGGTTGAGGCAGCAACCTATGGATTAAAGGTTGGTCAACTAAAGCAGGGATTTGAGAATGATGAGGATTATGAGAATGAGAATTTTTGGCCATCAACAATGGAATTAATTGCATCAAAGAAAGTGTCAAAGCAAGCTTTGCATGAGGCAGGTGATTGTATACGTCTTGAGACTGGCTGGGAGGAGCCTGTGGATTCTTTATCCATTCATGCCTATATTGCCAAATGCCAAAATAATGAGGCACAGGTAGAGGAGAAGCGAAAAAGGGAAAATGAGGAAGGAGGGCCATCAAAAAGAGTTACACGTGGAAGTGAAAAGAAGGATCCTGGGCCATCACATATGCCTCCACAGCATAGCAGACCTCCACATGATGTTTCAATGGAAGAAGTGCCAGCAAAAATGAAGGAGAAGGGTAAAGGGAAAAGTCCACTCTACAAGCTTCAATCTGATATTGAAGTTGCAACAGATCTCAAAAAGGTGCTTGAAGAGAGAATTCTAAACAGCAGGGTGGAATTCACACTAGGGGAAGTCTTGGGGATTGCAAAGAAAGAATTTCATGATGAGATAATTGATATTATACGAAGAAAAAGGCAGTCCATAATTGAATCTATTCCATCACAAGGGGAAGCAAGCACTTCCAAGACTCATGGTGTACAGGTACAGAAAAAGGAAGAGAGAGAAAATGTGGTGGAATGTAATCACTCTGCTGATGGGGCACGACAAGTGCGTTTTGTGGAAGAGGATGATGAAAAAGAAGTTCTTACAAAGAGTCATTACTCCAGGAGTCATTGGGCAAGAGCAACCACTGAAACCCTTGTCAAGATAGGTGATTTGGAAGAGCCGTATGTCGCTCTAATTGATCATGGGTCTGAAATAAATCTTATGGCTAAAAATCTCTACAACAAATGTAAGTGGCCAATGGATGTGGATCATGGGTGGATGATTAAAGCAGCTAATAATTCATCTGGAGAGCTTTATGCAGCATGTCCAAATGTAAGGGTAACTATAGGGGATGTGAAGGATGATCAGAATTTCTTTGTTCAGGAGATGTCATCGTATCCCCTCATTCTTGGGCAACCCTACATTACAGCTGTAAGGATGGAAACAAAGGTTTTGGATGATGGTTCAGCTTATGCAAGAATAAGGAGTAAAGATGGCAAAAAAGCTATTCAGTTTTTGACAGTTTGCATTAATCATGAAAGGAATCGTGAATCTCTTCGGGCACAGTCACTCCCAAAGATAAACAGAGAGTTCATGAATTACAGGGAGATGAGGGATTTTGGCCAGGTGCCATTGTAAAGCGGGATTCCAATGGTACAAGGGGGAATGAGTTCTCGCAGGACTCAATCAATGTAAATAGTTTTTCAGCAAATTTTCAGGGATTCTCCAGCTATGGGTCACTGGTTTTTGTAAAAAGCAAGGATTTAAAGCGTGGCATGCAAAAACATATACAAAATGAACAAAAAAGTTTTGAGCAGTGTGGTCTTTTGGAGAAGAATGAGTTTATTTCAGGGGTGCTTGATGAGGTGTCATTTATAGATACTATGGATGTGCTTTTTGATATGGGGAGAGCATGCTTACAGGGTGGAAATGAAATGATAAAGGTGTCATCTGTGGAGATGTATGATATAATCCAGGAATTTGAGGGGGTGGAATGTAAAAACATGAATTGTGAGACGAATGCTCATGTTGATACAAAGTACAAAACGGTTGCAAAGAAGGTGAAACCAGTTGCCTTGCCCTTGCCACCAGGAAGCAAGGAGAAGATAGATGAAGCTTCTATGCAGCCAAATCTTAGAGATCCGAAGAAAATTGGGCATAAATTTACTCAAGAAACTCTGAAAGAGCTGAAGATTGGTGAGAGGGATTTTCTGTTGCCAGTTGAAAGGGAATGCTTTGAGGAGATGCTTGTAAAACATGGGAAAGCTTTTGCCTTTCAGCCGCATGAGATAGGCTGTGTTGATCCATGTGTAACAGCACCAATGGTGATCTTTACTGTTCCACATGTGCCCTGGAACCTGCGGCCAATTCCAGTACCAAAGGCTCTCTTGCCAAAGTTGATGGAATTACTAAAGGAAAAGATCAGGATGGGAATCTTGGAGCCTTCATGTGCCCCATATTCCAACAGATGGTTTACTGTACCAAAGAAAAATGGGACATTGCGCTTTATTCAAGACATGCAACCTGTAAACAAAGTCACAATCAGGAATGTGGGAGCAGGTCCAATTGTGGATGAGTTTGCAGAAGCATTTGCAGGGAAAGCTATATACTCTATGGGTGATCTGTATTCGGGATATGATCAGTTCCAGCTGGATATACAAAGCAGGGACTTGACCACAATGAGAACTCCTTTGGGATTAGTAAGGATGTGTACCTTACCACAGGGAGCCACTAACTCAGTGGCACATATGATGAATGGAATGAATAAAGTCTTACGAGACTTCATACCACAGAAAACTATGCCATTTTTGGATGATGTGCCAATAAAGGGCTGTGATGAGAAAGACAAAGATGGGGATTTGGATTCAAAGGGGTGCCGCAAGTTTGTGGCAAATCATATAAAGGATTGTGACATGATTCTATCCAGGCTTGAAGAAGTGAATCTTACTTTATCTGGGCAGAAATCAGTGTTTGGGGTTGGTGAAGTGCTAATAGTGGGACATCTTTGTAGTACTAGTGGACGCCGTCCTTGTCCAGCCAAAATAGATGCAATACAAAGAATGAAAGAGACATGCATTAATGTTACAGAGCTGAGGAGATTTCTTGGAGCATGCGTCTTTTATGTTATTTGGATCCCACATTATGCACATGTAGCAGATCCTCTTTATCAGCTTTTGAGGAAAAATCAAAAATTTTTGTGGAGTGCAGTACATATTAAAGCTATGCGGAAGCTGAAATATTTGCTCCAATCATCACCCATTTTGAGAAAGGCAGATTATGAGTGTGGCAGGCCTGTGATTGTTACAGTTGATACTAGTCCTACTGGGATAGGATGGGCAGTAGGGCAAGATGATGAGGATGATCATAGGTATGTAATTAGATTTGGAGCAAAGGTATTAAGCTTTCGGCAGCGAAAGTATCCACAGATCAAGAGAGAATTATGGGGGATAGTCACTGCTCTAAAATGTGAAAAAGAATATCTTATTGGGGCATCTGTACTTGTGGAGACTGATTGCTTGCCACTTCTTGGGATGATAGCAAGTTGTACCACTCCAGATATTGCTATGCTTAGGTGGATTGCTTATATCAAGTCACTAAATCCTGAGTTTGAGCATATTGCGGGAAAAGATAATCCAGTTGCAGATATGCTATCACGAGCCAGGTATGAAGATGAGGAAAAGATGATTAGTGACATTGATGATGTGGGTACAAAGTTCTATACTACAGCATATGCAAAAGGGGATCATATTTGCCTATCAAATGCACTCGAGTCTTTTATTGAGGAAATATATGAAGGAGACTGGTTGCTTATTGGTCAATATTTGAGCACTCTAACAAGGCAACAAAATTGGTCTGACTCAGAATTTAAGAGGATCCGCAGAAAAGCATATGGTTACTTTCTAAAGGATGGGTATCTCTGGAAGCATCCTAAACAGAGGAATGCTATGCCACAGAGAGTCATATGTGATAAAGAGACTCAAGGAAAGCTTGTGAAAGAATTCCATGAGAGTCTCTGGGCTGGGCATAGAAGTGTGTGGGCCACCTTTACCAAAATAAAGGAAAAATATTGGTGGAGAGGAATGTACAAGGATATTTCCCAATATGTGGAAACATGCATAGTATGCCAAATGTACTCGAATGTGAGGCATCGTGATGGCTTGCAACCAACCTACCCACCTGCCATGCACTACAAATGGGTAGTGGATCTAGTTACAATGCCTTTGGGAATTTGGCAGATGCGGTATATAGCACTTGCAAGAGAAGATTTGACAAATCAGGTAGAAGGGCGTGCTCTTAGAACAAAGAGTACGGAAACAGTATGCAAATTTCTCTTGGAAGATGTGATCTGCCGATATGGTTGTGTTGGGAAAATAACAGCTGATAGGGGAGAGCTAGATGTTGAAGAAGCAAGGGAATTCTTCTCTAGAATTGGTATCAAACTGTCTCTAACATGTGCTTACAATCCTGAGGGCAATGGGAAAAGTGAGCGAGGACATCCTCCAATCATTAAAGCTTTGGCTAAGGCATGCAGAGAAAGGATGAGAGAGTGGCCAAAGCTGCTACCATATGCCTTGTGGGCTGACCGTACAACTCATAGCTCAGTGACAGGATACATGCCTGCAGAATTAATGTATGGTCAGAAGCCAGTGATGCCAGTTGAAGAAGTAATTCTAACTTGGAATGTATTGCCCTGGGTGGAAGGATTGAGCAGAGATGACCTCCTTGCATTGCGAATAAGACAGTTAGAGAGGAGGCCTGAAGATGTAGAGCTTGCTAAAGCTCGCTTGAAAGATGCAAGGCTGAAAAATAAAGAAAGATTTGATAGTAGACACAGACTCCGGCCAAAACCTATTGAAGAAGGTGATTGGGTTCTAATGTATGATAGTAGCCTTGACAACCAATTCACTGTTCAAAGAAAATTTGCAAAAAGATAGTTTGGCCCTTACATTGTTAAGCATGTGCATGGGAATGCTACGTATACTCTGTGTGAACTTGATGGAACAGAAGTAAAGAATCTTGTGGCTGGCAAAAGAATCAAGATATTTAAAAGAAGGCATGATAGTGATCCTTTTGATTCACAAGAGATTCAGGATGAGAGGTTTGACAGTGGTAGTATGGATATGATTGAAGAGGAAGAAGATAATCTTCCTGGAACTGCTGAAGATGAAGACGACATTCAGCTATATGTGGACCTTGATGATGATTTGGCACATACCAGAGGATGTGCAGGTTTAGAGGGGGTGGATGTCGTGCCATGGCACGTCTATGATGTGAAACCGTGCATGTGAGTTCATCAAATACACATCCAGATGCATGGGTTAAGTGCCATGACGAGTCATTATGATGCCATGTACATATGTTCATATTGTATATGAGGTTCAATAAGACAAGCTGAGGCTGAGTCAGATTTAGGAGTTTTTTGTATATGAGTATGGAGGATGATGTTTTTGCTGTTACTCAGAGCTCATGGGCAGATTAGAAGCATCCAGTTATATATGATGGCATGAGGGCATACCAATGCACAAAGGAATGCATTTATGAAGGCATGGAGAAATACTTGAATGAGCAATTGGGGATTCTATAAATCATATGGGCCGACATGATGATTTATAAACTATGAAGGTATCAAGAGAAATGGAGATTTAATGAGTATCACAGTGCCGAGGAGTTCATTGAATGTGGGGAAAATATGGAGATAAAAAACATGGGGCTTGTGTCTTCATAGGTGTGAGAATGCCTTGGGAATCTTGTGTTTGTGCCAAAGCAGAGAATTCAAAGTATCATTGGCTAAAATGCCTTATGGGTGAATGTATGTCATGTGGAGGCCAGACAAGAAATTTTTTTATATACTCTCTGGAAGCAACCAAAATACAAAGATCCATGTTGAAGTGCTTGAGGGAATTGTTGTGACCGTTAAAAAGAAGGGAATATAAGGTTATGTCTTACAATGAGACTTCTAACCTTAATGCTAAGGTTAGAAGAAACATATAATGAGTGGCATAACCTTAATGCTAAGGTTAGAAGAAACATATAATGAATGGCAGCGCACGTGGAAGAGAGAAGAATATTTCTTTTATTTGGAAAATTCTGGAGCGCAGCTTTTGGAATAGGAAACTCCCGCATCAGTAGTGAAAAAAGGTGGTAAGGCGCCGAGTTCGCCGCGGGGGAAAAGGAAAAAAAGGGCCGGAGAGAGACGGCGAGTGCAGAGTTGGAAAAAGAAAATTCTGAGAAGGAGGAACAGCGTCCATCCAACCAGAGTCTAAAATTTCAAAGAGAGTGCTTCTGTTTATGGCGTGTAGGAGTTAGAATTGTAGAGGAAAATGAGAGCTATCCAATGATAAAGTTTCCATCATATGCTTGTATTTTGCCTTCCGTGGTCTGCAGCGAGCCGCCGTCAGAGGAATAGAGAAGAAAATCGATGAAAAATTCACCTATCTCTACTCACAGTTAAGTGGGTTTTTTTTTACTTTGAATATATAAATCAACGAATGGGAAAAATCGCATGTTTAGCATACCTTTAAAGGATTTGGGGAATGGGAAGATCTTGTGACTTGGAGTATTGTGGAAATAAAGTATAAAAAGCACATTAAGGTTCCGAAAGGTTGGTTTTACTTCCTACTCGATCGGATTTTTGGAATTCAAGCCATGGAATTTTCTAAATCTCATGAGCATGTTAAAGCTATGCCAAATGCTATATTTTACTTGTGAGATGTTAGTATATTAAGGCAGGTTTTCAGGTGATAAAGTACATCTCAAAATAATGGTTTTGAGGGCACTGGATGTAATGGATGTAACTGGCCACATGTATATTGGAAAGATGGGAAGGCTCTGTTATGCCCACATGTGAATGGTTCAAAGGATTTCATGCAAATTTATGCAATCATCGGAATGAATTCAAGGATGTATTGAGGCAAGTTGACACATGTATTTGTCATTGGGAATAGTGATGTTCAATACTCCTTAGGAAATTTTGTACGTGAGATTCCTTGTTGGATTTGACATTCACTCTCACAGCTAGAAGTTTCGTACTTTCCTAGCTGTACCGCACACTTCACGACAACGCCTCCTTGGGGGACTTGGCATCCTGAATGTGCCCAATCATGGTGTCCTGTATACTAATGGAAAGCCAATACATAACCTTCCTGGCTCCTTGGTTCCAGTCTTTAAACTCTTTCACATCTGCAGCAGTCGGATTTATATCCGGTATCTCCGGTGCCTCTTCATGCTCACCTTCTATGTAGTCCCAATAGCCTTTTCCCATCAGGAAATTCGTCAACCTGAACCTCCAAGCATGGAAGTTATTCTTGTCAAGCTTCTCAGCCACAATCTGTGTTATGCCATCATTAGACATCTTGCCAAACACACAATTTTACCAGAACCTGCACTCTGGTTTTTCTGCACAAATGCTGTATTTTCTGCACAGCGGAACTGCAGTACTCTCAAATGTCACAACCAGTGACTTCAATGTGCATACATACACCCAATGGCAACTGTAGACCTCTTTGCAGCACCCACAGTGTCTGCACAGTCAATCTGTCTTCCTGCAGTTCTTAAAACAGAGTTCTGCAGAAAATCGATGACTTACCCGCAGTGCTCGAAATCGCCTGCTTTCTGAAAAACGGAGGTCCAGACGCGCCCGAAACGCGGTTTCGGCCCGAAAATTGTAGTCCGAAGGATTGTATAGTTGCCCTATAGCTTCACTCCCGCGAAGAAAGCTCCTCAATCGGAGATCGTTTGCCGGTGCCTCCCGTAGAGCTCCCGACAAGGGTGTAGTCACCAACACAATAGGGAAGAGTAGTTGAAGCTCTTACCCTCGTACTGCTTCCTGTGGTTCTCTTGCTTGCAGCTCAGCCCTTAGCACGAACCAGGCTCTGATACCATGAAAAGATGCAGGGGGGAAGAGAGCTTGAGCTCTTGCAAGCACACACACACACTCACAAAACCCTAATAGAGAACACACAAGGTGAGAGGCTGAAAATCTTCTTCTTCTCTACTCAACACTCAACACACCATATACAAGAATAAGAGTACACACAATATGAAAGATACTCAACCAAATACATACACGGGTTCTCTATAGTGTGAACCCGACTAAATGAGCTGGCGCTATAACTATGCCAGTCTCTAGAGTGGCTGTCACACAGCCTGTCATCCCACTGGCCGCATATCTCCTATGATCTCACCAACCATGCCAGTGGTGTAAGTGTGGGGCCTATCCCCCAGGCGGGTCATCAGTGTCCACCGCCTCACTAGAGCTCCATATCTCAACATGGCATGTTAGTGGATATTCTTTGAGCATGATGATGATTTTTGAAACCACTCTTTTCTCCTAAAAAAGACGACACCTTTTGGATTGCTTACTTTTTTTTACTCAATTATGGCTTTGTTCTCGGTAGTATCCTTGGGCTATTTGTGAGCTTTCTATTGTTATCCATCCTTGTGGGGTTGGACCATTTCTTGAGCTTCTTCTCCTTCCTTATTTTAGAATCCACATGAATTTCTCATTGGGATTCTATTGTGGCTTGGGATATTGGCCTTAATAATCTAGACCTCTTTTGTTGAAGTTTGGTGGTCTTAAGAGACGAGATTGATATAGCTACTAGAGCTCCCGCCGTAGCCTTTCGTATCCACATTCGTCATGTTCGAGGATTTGGGGTGTATATTTTTTAAAAAAGTGAGGGGCTCTTAGAAATAGAATTTGACGACAGTCCAACCCAGAGACTTTAGGCTTTATGACACTCGATAGATCTCCCTAGTTTCGTAGAGTTCCAGAAGTGTATATGGCCCTTGGCCCTCATCCATCGACTTTTTACCTTCTCCCTTACTCGAGGTTCCTACAGGCATCTTTTCACTTTGGCCTTTCAAGACAAATTACATCTACAAAAATCCAACCGTTATAGATTTATAATTTTCCCTTAGATCCCAATCCAATAATCACCATATCCATGCAAATTGAGCATTTTAAATGGTGGGAGGATAAAACAATACTTTTTTAACGATTCTATTTTTCAAATAATATAAACCTAAGCTAACTATTAAAGTTGCTACTCCTTTACATAAATTCTCATGCCTAATGTTGCATATGGTGATGTCAGTGCCCTAATGAAGCATCATAATGCAAGTATGTCATGTCGTGCAAGACACTCAGTGGGGGGGATCTATGGGCTTTTGATGAGGAGGCCTCTATCCTAAGTGTTTTGTGCATGCATGATGTGTCATCATGCACGTGCATGGGTTCAAACAATAAAAGTGTGCCTATTACAATTCTTAAGTAATTTATCAACCTAAAATGTTTCATGAGATTGAGCAATTAAATATCATGTAGTGCAAGAAGGGATACTATGCTCGGTCATACACTGGGCGGACATATGAGATTCTCCCTTTTAGTGACTCGTGAGGGTCCCCCAATCAATGAGAGATATACCTCAGTGGATGCTTCTCCTTTTGCAAATAGTGCATGGTTGGGGACCACTCCGCCCCATTCCTTCTTTGACTTGGACTTGACTTGACTCTTATGCCTAGATTGTGTCCTGCCTAAGTGGCTTGACATGACCTTTATGCTTGCGCGTCCATCACAAGGGATAAGACCTCTAAAGTGCACCATAGAGAAGATGTAAGGTGCTTAGGATTTACGCCTGGGCCCATTTTAGTCTTTGACTACCTGACGCTCCTCTTATACCCTTGGCACATTTTGGCCTTGGGCACCTTCAACTTGGAGTCACAAATACACATAATTGTGTTGCTATTTGGTGAGCAATGACTTCTTTTGACATTTGATTCCAAATGTTATAGATAGTAATCTATAACATTTGATTCCAAATGTTATAGATAGTAATCTTTTCATCAACAAGGCTTATGGCCCATGGAAGAAGTGAAGTTTTAAGGGAATATGGGCTTCCTTGGAGTGGATCTTCCTTGCCAACTATCTTTTTTGCGTCTTTGGGTGTGAGAGTAGGAACATTTAGGATGTTTTCTAGCTATAGGTATGGTAGACTTGAAGTCGATGGGAGTTCTTGGATTTTTTTTAAAATGTTCCTTGTCCTCCTTAATACATGGCTCTTCTAACTCGGACTTGCCTTTGTCGATATTTCTAGGTACCCATGGTGGAAAATGGCATGTGTGTGTGGACTTTTGCCCTCTGAATGCATGCACAAAAAGGGATTATTATCCTCTACTGAGGTTGGCCTTGCAAAGTATTGATGATGTAAAAGGGTGTCTTAATCCTGGAAATGCCTCTTGGCACGAAGGAAGGTGGTTCTCTTGGGACATGTTATCTCAGAAGAAGGCATAGAGATGGATCCTGAGAAGGTGCAGGCAATTGTGGCCCTCCCACCACCTACCAATGTAAGGGAGGTAAGGAGGATTTTGGGTAAAACAACGCTTTGTTGACATGTTCTCTGAGAAGATGTATCCTATAAATCTGTTAACAAAGAAGAATGTTTCTTTCCAATGGGGACCCGATCAAATTCAATCTTTTTGTTTGCTCAAGGAATGCATGAGTCAAAGTCCAATTATGCAGCCTCCTAGGTGGAGGGAGGACTTTTATGTGAACCCAAGTGTCTCATCACATTTAGTGGGTGCTATACTCTTGCAAAAGGGAGAGCAAGGGCATATGCAACCAGTGTATTATGCAAGCCGTCAACTGACTGATGCTGAGGAGAGGTATGGTGAAATGGAGAAAGGTGGTTTGTCTCTTGTTTTTGGTAAAGAAGTTCAGGTCATACTTGTTACCTCGCCCTTTTTTCTTCCTCACATCTCAACCTTCTTTACAATTCTTGGTCCGCAAACCCAATCCTGCAGGAGGGAAGTTTGCAAAGTGGATTTGTGAGCTTCAAGAATTCTCTTTCACTTTTATGACAGAAAACACCAGTAGGGCCTCTCTTGCAGATTTGCTTACAAGGAAGGAAGAGGAAGAAGGAATAGGAGCAAAGGAAGAAGTATATGAAGATTTGGAGACACCACCAACTGCTTTCACTATGCATTTTGATGGAGCCTTTAGCCCTTCTAGGAAATGTGGGGATGGGGGGGTAGTTTTATTTGATCTAGGAGGAAAAGAGGTATGATGGTCGTGTGGAGAAACGGCTAGATAAGAAGCTTCTTCGACGCTGGGAAGGCCTCTTCAGGATAAAGCAAAGGTTTAAACATAACACCTATGTTCTAGAGGATGCAAGTGGCCAGGAGGTTCCCAGACATGCCAATGAGTACCGGCTAAAGATATTTTACCCTCAAGCACCATGGCCAGCAGATCCCCAAGGCAAGCATGGATCTGCTGGGGGGGAAAGATGTGACATGAAAAATTGATATCTTTCATTTTCAATTTTGTGCATATTTTGATGGTTTCTCAATGGTAATAAGGTGGAAGCTTGTCAAAGAAGATTACGGTTCCCACAATGGATTAACGCCGTGGTGATATGCCAGCTTGGCGGCTACCCCGATAACAGCATTCTATCTTCAAATATAATGGTTTTACTTGATTTAGGGTGCACACATTGTAAATGCCACAAGTATGCTTGATAAATATTTTGGTATGGTAGATAGGCTAGTGATGTGGAAAATAAAAGTGGGCCTTCATGCTCACATGGATTTTTATTGTATTATTAATATGGTATTCACCATAAGGCTACAAGTTGGGGAGTGTGGAAGGCATGTGGAGGAGTGTGTGTAGGTGCATAATTGGGAAAGATTCTTCTAGAATGCCTACACATGGAAGAGGAGAATTCCGCCATGTGTAAGTGGGATCTCCACCTACATGCCACTTAGCCTTGGCTATTATCTCATCACACTTTCAAAGTCAAAAAGTCTTCAATTTAATAATCAATAGAAGACTTAGCCTAAGAGGACAATTGATGGTGATATCTACCCTTATGTCATTGAGAAAGGGTTGAAGATTTTTATGTTGTAATTTGTAACAATGGAAGAGAGGGTGATTATCCACCTATAAAAGGATCCCTCCTCTCCCTTTCAAATAATGAATGAAGCCTCCTCAATTGAGCATTTTGTGTCATTGCCATTCTCTTATCTTTCAAACCCTTATTCAAACACTCTCTTTACATGTGAATATCTCATTTAGCATTAGCTCCTCATGCTTAACCCAATTTTGGACCTCTTTGATGATTCATGATAAGTGGGATAAGGAGTTATTATCTTGGTGGGCCTGTGACTTCTCAAGGTAGCCCTTGGCTTATTGCCGCCCTCCTTTGGAGGTACCAATGGTTTTAGCGGTAATGAGCATGCGAAAAGACTTTGGGGACCATAGGTAAATCTTTACAATTGTCCGCCGCCGCTGAGCAATGTTAACCCTTACCCTCTATCTTGAATCATGAAGGAGATGAAAGGCAAGAGGCTATGTGAAAATTGAGGTTTCACGCAAAGAGAGAGAAGTGCAGTTTTGTGGTCCAATACCCAAATTTCAACCGGTAATTACTCATCACTCGGGTATTGGTTTCTAAAATTGATTATATAGCTAGGAAGCTCTTTATATGCTCTTTCCACTCATGTAACTAATTTCTTAATCCCTTACTTCATTGATGATCAGAATTTCTTCCAAATTTGCTAACTTTTAGGCGAATTTTGGCAGTTTTATAGTCTTGTAGTAAAATGCTCATAACTTTTCGCTCGGTTGCCCGTTTTTGAAAGTTTTTATATAGGTGCAAAGCTCTCTTCAAGCTCTACACACCTATGTAATCCTATTTTGCACAGTCTATATAGAATTAGAACTGCAATTCTCTGTGTATCTCTGTTTTTATAAACTTTTGGCCATTCTTTCTTCTTAATAATGATTAATTCCTCTTAATCTCTTATCAAAAGGCTAATCCCATGTGTCTTATCCTCTTGTAAGTGATTTCTATATTTATTTGCTTTAATATGTTTTGACCAAATCGCCCAATTCGAACGGATGAACCTTACCAATATTCCCCGTATGTTTCTGTTCACATAATCCTGAGTCGGAAGATTTTTTTCCAACAAAGAATCGCCCTCTTGTTTGGAACTGCAAGACTGGCAAAAATTCTTGCTTCTCCGTAGCCTTTTATCTTTCCTTCCATGAATTATGATCTCACCTTTGATGTGGCAATTACTCCTCCATCTTTGGAATTCTCTTCACCTTTAAAATAACCAACAATAAATTGGTGAAACAAATATTCCAAAAGTACACAAACCATAACCACACACATGTTTGCTAGGCATAAGTAACCCGAGAATCATCCCTCCACACAAACCAACTGAAACAAACATTGGAGACCCTAAACATATGTCAATATCCACCAAACGTATTAATATTTATAATGGTATCACCCATGATATTAACATAATTTATCTTGATGCAAAGATAATCCAAGCGTCCCCAAATTATCTGAGGGTAGAATAGTATTTTTAAGAGGGCTTGAAATATATTCCCATAACAAGTGGCCTTAGTATCTCGATCGAGATATCTAGGTGGCGGAGATGTGTTTTAGTGAAATGGACCATGATCGAGATATGAGAGCCCTTTGAGGATGTTGGCATGGCGGTTCTTGGTATCTCAATCGAGATGTTAGGCTATTGGCTCGGGGGACATGTGTCAAGCTAATGAGTTTTTCTTCTTGCATATTGATGTCCTATTTTCCTTCAGAGTGAAGGAAAATGACTACCCTTGCCTTGTAATCACCCACTAACTCCTGTTTGGACAACTTGAATGTTGTATCTTGGATAATTTTGGATTGTTTTGTGATGTGAGAAAACTTATCACTAGACTACATTTTGGACATTGTATGTAGAATTATAAAGAATGAGTGTACAATACTGCTTAATCTGAATGTGTTCTAGGCATGGATTGCTTTGTTCTCCATATGCAGTGCAACAAGGTAGATACAATATCTCTTTACATAAAAAATATGTCTCCTTCACACACAAAAAAGCTTTAAAATATCCAAAATAATAATTTCCCAATTTCTAGTTTGAAGCTTTATAACATCTTTTGTCCCTAAACGATCAAGGAGTCAGATACACACATAACTGTGTTGCTATTTGGGTGGTGAGCAACGACTTCTTTTGACATTTGATTCGAAATGTTATAGATAGTAATCTTTTCATCAACAAGGCTTATGGCCCATGTAAGAAGTGAAGATTTAAGGAAATTTGGGATTCCCTGGAGGAGTGGGGCTTCCTTGCCAACTATCTTTTCCGCGTCTTTGGGTGTGGGAGTAGGAACCTTTAGGATGTTTTCTAACTATGTCTATTGTAGACTTAAAGTCAATGGGAGTTCTTAGATTGCTTTTTGAACTGTTCCTTGCCCTCCTTAATACATGGCTCTTCTACCTTGGACTTGCCTTTGTCGATCTTTTTAGGTATCCATATCAGCTTTTGTGTGGCATGTTAGTGGATATTATTTGAGCATGATAATGATTTTTGAAACCACTCTTTTCTCCTAAACAAAAGACGACACCTTTTGGATTGCCTACTTTTTGGTACTCAATTATGGCTTTGTTCTCGGTAGTATCCTTGGGCTATTTGTGAGCTTTCTCTAGTTATCCATCCTTGTGGGGTTGGACCATTTCTTGAGCTTCTTCTCCTTCCCTAATTTAGAATCCACATGAAATTGTCATTTGGATTCTGTCCTAAGTGTTTTGTGCATGCATGATGTGTCATCATGCACGTGCATGGGTTCAAACAATAAAAGTGTGCCTAACACAATTCTTAAGTAATTTGTCAACCTAAAATGTTTCATGAGATTGAGCAATTAAATATCATGCGGTGCAAGAAGGGATACTATGCTTGGTCATACACTAGGCCAAGACATATGAGATCCTCCCTTTTAGTGACTCGCCGGGGTCCCCCAATCAATGAGAGATGTACCTCGGTGGATGCTTCTCCTTTTGCGAATAGTGCATCGTTGAGGACCACTCCGCCCCATTCCTTCTTTGCTTGGACTTGACTTGACTCATATGCCTAGATTGTGTCCTGCCTAAGTGGCTTGACGTGACCTTTATGCTTGCCCGTCCATCACAAGCGATAAGACCTGTAAAGTGCACCATAGAGAAGATGTAAGGTGCTTAGGATTTACGCTGTCGTGCCATGGCACGTCTATGGTGTGAAACCATGCATATGAGACTATCAAATGCAAATCTAGATGCATAGGATTAAGTGCTATGACGAGTCATTATATGATGCCCATGTACATATGTTCATATTGTAAATGAGGTTCAATAAGATGAGCTGAGGCTGAGTCAGGTCTTGAAGCTTTTGAATATGAGTGTGGTGTGAAATATGGAGCCTTATGGTTATGGTAGATCTTGTAGTAGGGAACACCCCTCTCAACATGTATGGAAATGTGAGAGCATGTATGATATGAGGATTGGTTTTGAAGAATACCCTTTGGAGATATCATGGAATGAGCAAAACAAGAAGAACTTTAATAAGATACTGCACACATTCAAAGTTCTTGTGTATCCTCATAGGCAGAATGATCCCTTCAATAATATCTTCATGCCCATGGATGGTGAACCTAGTGGCAGCTATGCTAGTGAGAGCTATTTCAAAATGACTCTTGTGAGTGTGGTGGTGATGGTTCTGCTGTTACTCAGACCTCATGGGTAAGTTGGAAACACTCAGTTATATACATGGTCTGCGTGGCTGCTATGAAAAATGCAAGGTATCTTTTTCAATTCAATCATTTGGTTGTAGAAATCAAGAAAGCATGGATTAATAATCCGAAGGTTCCACCTATCATGTGTTGGCGACCCTACAATTATAATCCTGAGTATGGTCATTTTATGATGCGTGGCAGCAAAAGAATCATATGTATTGAAGCTTATGAGGACAGCTTGCGTGGCAGCAAAAGAAGAAATATCCAAAAACAATGTAAAAAGAAAGGTGGCGCATGAGTTTTTTTGAACTGGGGAAATACGTGAAGATAGCTGCAAAAGGCGGATGCGTCGATTTCCTTGTGGGAAAGGGGAAATAACCAGAAGCGACGCATATCTTGAGGGGAATATGCAGAAAATGGGGAGGAGTCAGGACCAGAGAAGGAGACGAACCAGAGATTCAAAAAAATTGAAAACATCTTCTGTTCATGTCATGTAGGATTTCAAAATACAGAGGAATTTAGGCTGCACCTAGTGATACGCCTCTTGTAATTTCCGACAAATAAAGGTGACTGCTGTTGAATTCATGCGAAGGCGATTCATTGCATACTTTGGTGACAAGGTCTTTATTGCCCAAAGACTAAAAAGGGAGCTCACGTTAGGATGGCCACAGTGTGATGTAAAAGGCTTCGAGAACGTGAAGGCAAGGGCGCCGCCGTGTAAAGAGCATAGGATGGCCACAGTGTGATGTAAAAGGCTTCGAGAACGTGAAGGCAAGGGCGCCACCGTGTAAAGAGCAGCTACATGGATCGCATATGGAAAAACAACAATAAAGGTGGCTTGTGGATTACGCCAATTAGGGGAGTGCAAATCAGACCAAAGTGATTCAGTCGCTCAGCTACCTAATATGTTTGTGTTAATTGCATATGTTTTGGGTCTGAGAGTTGCTCCTAGGTGCAGGCGAATGAGGATTGGAGCTTTGAACAAAGAGGACTTGCTTAGCTCAAGAGATGAGGCCCAGGTTCAATGAAGATTGTATCTGATATGATGAGGATGCAAGTTTGAGGTTCTATTTTCTTGAATCCACTTGTGGATGTTCACTTTCATGTCTACGTTGGGTTTGATTTTATAGTTTTGTTGGATGTTGAGCCTTTGATGCTCCATGATGGCCATGTGTATCTTTCATGTGAATACCATGAGGTGATTTTCTGGAGTGCAAAGCCATATGAGATGAGACAAGCTATGTTAATGTCAGTTTTTTATATGTATCATGTGTCCAATATTGGCTTTGAGGATGCACATGTATAGTTGGATACTTGATCTTTGATGGTTCCAGCTTCTGCTGGTGGTTCTCGTTGAAGAGATATATATTTTGTTTCCTTGCTGGGATTTTGGAAGCCACTCTCACAGCCAGAAGTCCCGCGCTTTCCCAGCGACACCGCCCACATCATGACATTTTCTGGTGAACCCGACTTGAAACTGCTGGAGTGAGAGTGTGGTGAAATATACAGGGAAGCTATGGCTGAGAATTCTGAGGGTCAGGGGGTTCATTTTGACCCCGGAGTTATGCAGATGTTTCAGATGTTTACTATGTATATGCAACAGCAGCAAGCTGCTGAGAGGGGACAAATTTCCACGACCAAAGCACTGCAATCAATTGTGAAAAAGGTGGATCAATTTGATGGAAAGGATATCACAAAGTACCTGCGCAATTACATAAAGGAAATGGAGCTAAACAGGGTGACTGAGGAGGATATGGTTCGAAGCTTTGAGCTAGTATGTGTTCCTGAAATAAGAGAGCGTATAAGAGGATTGCAGACAGCACATGGTGGAAGAAATTGGGAGGAGTTCAAGCTTGCTTTAAAGGATGAATATTTCATGGAGGATTCTGAGCGAGTGACCAAACGAACTTTCTTGGAATGGGTCACAAAACCCAAAATGGGAATTTCTTCCCCACAGAGCTGCTAAGAGAGTTTGAGAAGCGCTATGCCCAGCTGTCAAGGATAGAGCGCACAACTTTGGACAGAGAAAAAACAGAGCTCTTCTTACAAGCAGCTGGGAAAGATCTCCAAGAAAAACTGGAAATTCTCCTCGAGGATAAGGATACAGAGCAGGGACTAAAGAGTGATTGGAATGATGTTGAGGATGCGGTCACCATGCTAGCAAAGCGGCAACAAAGGAGGGATAAAATGGTGATGAGCTCGGGAACTCCTATAACTACTATTACCCCTGAGAATCTACCAAAACCAGCTGCTGCAATCCCAAAGGTAGAAGGGTCGATGGAAGAACTTATTAAGGGCATGTGGGACCTAAAATTGAAGATGTCTAGGATTGAAGAAAAGGGGCTACCATTAGGGCAGGCTTCTATACAAAGGCCTCAAAGCAAAGAAGGGTTTACATACAGATGCATATGGTGTGATGACCCAAAACATGCAAAGAAAGATTGTGCTAGCTATAAAGAAGCCCTTAAAAATCAACTTGTGTTTTTCAAAGATGGGAAAATCCACCTTACAGAGACTGGTCTTCCATTAAGTACAAACTTTGGGAAAGAAGGGATGAAAAAGCTGGTTGAGGATATGGTTGCTAGTCGTGCCATCTCTATGGTTGAGGCAGCAACCTATGGGTTAAAGGCTGGTCAATCAAAGCAGGGATCTGAGAATGATGAAGATTGTGAGAATGAAGATTTTTGGCCATCAACAATGGAATTAATTGCGTCAAAGAAGGTGTCTAAGCAAGCTTTGCATGAGGCAGGTGACTGTATACGTCTTGAGACTGGCTGGGAGGAGCCTGTGGATTCTTTATCTGTTCATGCCTACATTGCTAAATGCCAAAATAATGAGGCACATGTAGAGGAGAAGCGTAAAAGGGAAAATGAGGAAGGAGGGCCATCAAAAAGGGTCACTCGTGGTAGGAAAAAGAAGGATCCTGGGCCATCACATATGCCTTCACCGCATAGCAGACCTCCACAGGAAGTATCAATGGAAGAAGTGCCAGCAAAAATGAAGCATGAGAAGGAGAAGGGTAAAGGGAAAAGTCCACTCTATAAGCTTCAATCTGATATTGAAGCCGCAAACAGATCTCAAAAAGGTGCTTGAAGAGAGGATTCTAAACAGCAGGGTGGAATTTACACTAGAGGGGAAGTCTTGGGGATTGCAAAGAAAGAATTCCATGATGAGATAATTGATATTATACGAAGGAAAAGGCAGTCCATAATTGAATCTATTCCATCACGAGGGGATGCAAGCACTTCCAAGACTCATGGAGTACACGTACAGCAAAAGGAAGAGAGAGAAAATGTGGTGGAATGTAATCACTCTGCTGATGGGGCACGACAAGTGCGCTTTGTGGAAGAGGATGATGAAAAAGAAGTTCTTACAAAGAGTCATTACTCCAGGAGCCATTGGGCAAGGGCCACCACTGAAACCCTTGTCAAGATAGGTGACTTGGAAGAGCCGTATGTCGCTCTAATCGACCATGGGTCTGAAATAAATCTTATGGCTAAAAATCTCTACAACAAATGTAAGTGGCCAATGGATGTAGATCATGGGTGGATGATTAAAGCAGCTAATAACTCATCTGGAGAGCTCTATGCAGCATGTCCAAATGTAAGGGTAACTATAGGGGATGTGAAAGATGATCAGAACTTCTTTGTTCAGGAGATGTCATCGTATCCCCTCATCCTTGGGCAACCCTACATTACAGCTGTGAGGATGGAAACAAAAGTTTTGGATGATGGCTCGGCATATGCAAGAATAATAAGGAGTAAAGATGGCAAGAAAGCTATTCAGTTCTTGACAGTTTGCATTAACCATGAAAGGAATCGTGAATCTCTTCGAGCACAATCACTCCCAAAGATAAATAGAGAATTCATGAACTACAAGGAGATGAGGGATTTTGGCCAGGTGCCATTGTAAAGCGGGATTCCAATGGTACAAGGGAAAATGAGTTCTCGCAGGACTCAATCAATGTAAATAACTTTTCAGCAAATTTTCAGGGACTTTCTAGCTATGGGTCACTGGTCTTTGTAAAAAGCAAGGATTTGAAGCGTGGCATGCGTAGACATGTACAAAATGAACAAAAAAGTCTTGAGCAGTGTGGTCTTTTGGAGAAGAATGAGTTTATTTCAGGGGTGCTTGATGAGGTGTCATTTGTGGATACTATGGATGTGCTTTTTGATATGGCAACTGCATGCTTACAAGGTGGAAATGAAATGATAGAGGTGTCATCTGTGGAGATGTATGATATAATCCGGGAATTTGAGGGGGTGGAATGTAAAAACATGAATTGCGAGATGGATGCTCATGTTGATACAAAGTACAAAACAGTTGCAAAGAAGGTGAAACCAGTTGCCTTGCCTTTGCCACCAGGAAGCAAGGAGAAGATAGATGAAGCCTCTATGCAACCAAATCTCAGAGATCCGAAGAAAATTGGGCATAAGTTTACACAGGAAACCCTAAAAGAGCTGAAGATTGGTGAAAGGGATTTTCTGTTGCCAGTTGAAAGGGAATGCTTTGAGGAGATGCTTGTAAAACATGGGAAAGCCTTTGCCTTTTAGCCGCATGAGATAGGCTATGTTGATCCAAGTGTAACAGCGCCAATGGTGATCTTCACTGTACCACATGTGCCCTGGAACCTGCAGCGGCCGATTCCAGTACTAAAGGCTCTCTTGCCAAAGCTGATGGAATTACTAAAAGAAAAGATCAGGATGGGAATTTTGGAGCCATCATGCGCTCCATATTCCAACAGATGGTTTACTATGCCAAAGAAAAATGGAACATTGCGCTTCATTCAAGACATGCAACCTGTAAACAAAGTCACAATCAGGAATGTGGGAGCAGATCCGATTGTGGATGAGTTTGCAGAAGCATTTGCAGGGAAAGCTATATACTCTATGGGTGATCTGTATTCGGGATATGATCAGTTCCAGCTGGATATACAAAGCAGGGACTTGACCACAATGAGAACTCCTTTGGGATTAGTAAGGATGTGTACCCCACAGGGAGCCACCAACTCAGTGGCACATATGATGAATGGAATGAATAAAGTCTTACGAGACTTCATACCACAAATAACTATGCCATTTCTGGATGATGTGCCAATAAAAGGCTGTGATGATGAGAAAGACAAAGATGGGGATTTGGATTCAAAGGGGTGCCGCAAGTTTGTGGCAAATCATATAAAGGATTGTGATATGATTCTATCCAGGCTTGAAGAAGTGAATCTTACTTTGTCTGGACTGAAATCAGTGTTTGGGGTTGGTGAAGTGCTAATAGTGGGACATCTTTGTAGTACTAGTAGACTCCGACCTTGTCCAGCCAAGATAGATGCAATACAAAGAATGAAAGAGATATGCATTAATGTTACAGAGTTGAGGAGATTTCTTGGTGCATGTGTCTTTTATGTTATTTGGATCCCACATTATGCGCATGTAGCAGATCCTCTTTATCAACTCTTGAAGAAAAATCAAAAATTTTTGTGGAATGCAGCACATACTAAAGCTATGCGGAAGCTGAAATATCTGCTTCAATCATCACCTACTCTAAGGAAGGCAGATTATGAGTGTGGCAGGCCTGTGATTGTTACAGTTGATACTAGTCCTACTGGGATAGGATGGGCAGTAGGGCAAGATGATGAGGATGATCACAGGTATGTAATCAGATTTGGAGCAAAGGTATTAAGCATTCGACAACGAAAATATCCACAGATCAAGAGAGAGTTATGGGGAATAGTCACTGCTCTAAAATGTGAAAAAGAATATCTTATTGGGGCATCTGTACTTGTGGAAACTGATTGCTTGCCACTTCTTGGGATGATAGCAAGCTGTACCACTCCAGATATTGCTATGCTTAGGTGGATTGCCTATATCAAGTCACTAAATCCTGAGTTTGAGCATATTGCAGGAAAAGATAATTCAGTTCCAGATATGCTATCAAGAGCCAGGTATGAAGATGAAAAAGAGATGATTAGTGACATTGATGATGTAGGTACAAAGTTCTACACTACTGCATATGCAAAAGGGGACCATACTTGCCTATCAAATGCACTTGAGTCTTTTACTGAGGGAATGTATGAAGGAGATTGGTTGCTTATTGGTCAATACTTGAGTACTCTAACAAGATAGGAAAATTGGTCTGACTCAGAATTTAAGAGGATCCGCAGAAAAGCATATGGTTATTTTCTAAAGGATGGGTACCTCTGGAAGCATCCTAAGCAGAGGAATGCTATGCCACAGAGAGTCATATGTGATAAAGAGACTCAAGGGAAGCTTGTGAAAGAATTCCATGAGAGTCTCTGGGCTGGACATCGAAGTGTGTGGGCCACCTTTACCAAAATAAAGGAAAAATATTGGTGGAAAGGAATGTACAAGGATATTTCCCAATATGTGGAAACATGCATGGAATGTCAAATGTACTCAAATGTGCGACATCGTGATGGCTTGCAACCAACCTACCCGCCTGCCATGCACTACAAATGGGTAGTGGATCTAGTTACAATGCCTTTGGGAATTTGGCAGATGCGGTACATAGCACTTGCAAGAGAAGATTTGACAAATCAGGTAGAGGGGCGTGCTCTTAGAACAAAGAGTACGGAAACAGTATGCAAATTTCTCTTGGAAGATGTGATTTGTCGGTATGGTTGTGTTGGGAAAATAACAGCTGATAGGGGTGAGCTAGATGTTGAAGAAACAAGGGAATTCTTTTCTAGAATTGGCATCAAACTGTCCCTAACATGTGCTTACAATCCTGAGGGCAACGGTAAAAGCGAGCGAGGACATCCTCCAATCATTAAAGATTTGGCTAAGGCATGCAGAGAAAGAATGCGAGAGTGGCCAAGGCTGCTACCATATGCTTTGTGGGCTGACCGTACAACTCATAGCTCAGTGATAGGATACATGCCTGCAGATTTAATGTATGGTCAGAAGCCAGTAATGCCAGTTGAAGAAGTAGTTCCAACTTGGAATGTATTGCCCTGGGTGGAAGGATTGAGCAGGGAAGACCTCCTTGCATTGCGAATAAGGCAGTTGGAGAGGAGGCCTGAAGATGTAGCGCTTGCTAAAGCTCGCTTGAAAGATGCAAGGTTGAAAAATAAAGAAAGATTTGATAGAAGACACAGACTCCGGCCAAAACCTATTGAAGAAGGTGATTGGGTCCTAATGTATGATAGTAGCCTTGACAACCAATTCACTGTTCAAAGGAAGTTTGCAAAAAGATGGTTTGGCCCTTACATTGTCAAGCATGTGCATGGAAATGCCACGTATACCCTGTGTGAGCTTGATGGAACAGAGATAAAGAATCTTGTATAGCAGGCAAAAGGATCAAGATGTTTAAAAGAAGGCATGATAATGATCCTTTTGATTCACAGGGAACTCAGGATGAGAGGCTTGACAGCGATAGTATGGGTACGGTTGAAGAGGAAGAGGATGATCTTCCTGGTAATGTAGAAGAAGAAGATGACATCCAGTTATATGTGGATCTTGATGATGATTTGGCACATACCAGAGGATGTGCAGGTTTAGAGGGGGTGGATGTCGTGCCATGGCACGTCTATGGTGTGAAACCATGCATATGAGACTATCAAATGCAAATCTAGATGCATAGGATTAAGTGCTATGACGAGTCATTATATGATGCCCATGTACATATGTTCATATTGTAAATGAGGTTGCTGAGTCAGGTCTCGAAGCTTTTGAATATGAGTGTGGTGTGAAATATGGAGCCTTATGCTTATGGTAGATCTTGCAGTAGGGAACACCCCTCTCAACATGTATGGAAATGTGAGAGCATGTATGATATGAGGATTGGTTTTGAAGAATACCCTTTGGAGATATCATGGAATGAGCAAAACAAGAAGAACTTTAATAAGATACTGCACACATTCAAAGTTCTTGTGTATCCTCATAGGCAGAATGATCCCTTCAATAATATCTTCATGCCCATGGATGGTGAACCTAGTGGCAGCTATGCTAGTGAGAGCTATTTCAAAATGACTCTTGTGAGTGTGGTGGTGATGGTTCTGCTGTTCTCAGACCTCATGGGTAAGTTGGAAACACTCAGTTATATACATGGTCTGCGTGGCTGCTATGAAAAATGCAAGGTATCTTTTTCAATTCAATCATTTGGTTGTAGAAATCAAGAAAGCATGGATTGATAATCCGAAGGTTCCACCTATCATGTGTTGGCGACCCTATAATTATAATCCTGAGTATGGTCATTTTATGATGCGTGGCAGCAAAAGAATCATATGTATTGAAGCTTATGAGGACAGCTTGCAAGGCAGCAAAAGAAGAAATATCCAAAAACAATGTAAAAAAAAAGGTGGCGCATGAGTTTTTTTGAACTGGGGAAATACCTGAAGATAGCTGCAAAAGGTGGATGCGCCGATTTCCTTGCGGGAAAGGGGAAATAACCAGAAGCGACGCATATCTTGAGGGAATATGCAGAAAACGGGGAGGAGTCAGGACCAGAGAAGGAGACGAACTAGAGATTCAAAAAAATTGAAAACATCTTCTGTTCATGTCATGTAGGATTTCAAAATACAGAGGAATTCAGGCTACACCTAGTGATACGCCTCTTGTAATTTCCGACAAATAAAGGTGACTACTGTTGAATTCATGCGAAGGCGATTCATTGCATACTTTGGTGACAAGGTCTTTATTGCCCAAAGACTAAAAAGGGAGCTCACGTTAGGATGGCCACAGTGTGATGTAAAAGGCTTCGAGAACGTGAAGGCAAGGGCGCCGCCGTGTAAAGAGCTACGTGGATCGCATATGGAAAAACAACAATAAAGGTGGCTTGTGGATTACGCCAATTAGGGGAGTGCAAATCAGACCAAAGTGATTCAGTCGCTCAGCTACCTAATATGTTTGTGTTAATTGCATATGTTTTGGGTCAAAGAGTTGCTCCTAGGTGCAGGCGAATGAGGATTGGAGCTTTGAACAAAGAGGACTTGCTTAGCTCAAGAGATGAGGCCCAGGTTCAATGAAGATTGTATCTGATATGATGAGGATGCAAGTTTGAGGTTCTATTTTCTTGAATCCACTTGTGGATGTTCACTTTCATGTCTACGTTGGGTTTGATTTTATAGTTTTGTTGGATGTTGAGCCTCTGATGCTCCATGATGGCCATGTGTATCTTTCATGTGAATACCATGAGGTGATTTTCTGGAGTGCAAAGCCATATGAGATGAGACAAGCCATGTTAATGTCAGTTTTTTATATGTATCATGTGTCCAATATTGGCTTTGAGGATGCACATGTATAGTTGGATACTTGATCTTTGATGGTTCCAGCTTCTGCTGGTGGTTCTCATTGAAGAGATATATATTATGTTTCCTTGCTTGGATTTTGGAAGCCACTCTCACACCGAGAAGTCCCGCGCTTTCCCAGCGACACCGCCCACGTCACGACAACGCGTGGGCCCATTTTAGTCTTTCACCATGTGACGCTCAACTCTTATGCCCTTGGCACATTTTGGCCTTGGGCACTTTCAACTTGGAGTCACATACACACATAATTGTGTTGCTATTTGGTGAGCAACGACTTCTTTTGACATTTGATTCCAAATGTTATAGATAGTAATCTTTTCATCATCAACAAGGCTTATGGCCCATGGAAGAAGTGAAGTTTTAAGGGAATATGGGCTTCCTTGGAGTGGATCTTCCTTGCCAACTATCTTTTTCGCGTCTTTGGGTGTGAGAGTAGGAACCTTTAGGATGTTTTCTAACTATAGGTATGGTAGACCTGAAGTCAATGGGAGTTCTTGGATTTTTTTAAAAATGTTCCTTGTCCTCCTTAATACATGGCTCTTCTACCTTGGACTTGCCTTTGTCGATCTTTCTAGGTACCCATATCAACTTTGGTGTGGCATGTTAGTGGATATTCTTTGAGCATGATGATGATTTTTGAAACCACTCTTTTCTCCTAAACAAAAGAAGACACCTTTTTGATTGCTTACTTTTTGGTACTCAATTATGGCTTTGTTCTTGGTAGCATCCTTGGGCTATTTGTGATCTTTCTATAGTTATCCATCCTTGTGGGATTGGACCATTTCTTGAGCTTCTTCTCCTTCCCTAATTTAGAATCCACATGAATTTGTCATTTGGATTTTGTTGTGGCTTGGAATATTGGCCTTAATAATCTAGACCTCTTTTGTTGAAGTTTGGTGGTCTTAAGAGACGAGATCGGTATAGCTACTAGGGCTCCAGCTGTAGCCTTTTGTATCCACATTAGTCATGTTCGAGGATTTGGGGTGTATATTTCTTGAGGAAGTGAGGGGCTCCGAGAAATAGAATTTGACGACAATCCCACCCACAGACTTTAGGCTTCATCACTCTCGATATGTTTCTGTAGTTTCGTAGTGTTCCAGAAGTGTATATGGCCCTTGGCCCTCATCCACCAACTTTTTACCTTCTCCCTTACTCGAGGTTCCTACACGTATCTTTTCACTTTGGCTTTTTAAGGTAAATTACATCTACAAAAATGCAACCGTTATAGATTTATAATTTTCCCTTAGATCCCAATCTAATCATCACCATATCCATGCGAATTGAGCATTTTAAATGGTGGGAGGAAAAACAGTACTTTTTTAACAGTTCTATTTTTCAAATAATATAAACCTAGCTAACTATTAAAGTTGCTAGTCCATTACATAAATTCTCGTGCCTAATGTTGCATTTGGTAATGTCAGTGCCCTAATAAAGCATCATAATGCAAGTATGTCATATTGTGCAAGACAGGGATCTATGGACTTTTGATGAGGAGGCCTATGTCCTATATATTTTTTGAGAAAGTGAGGGGCTCCTAGAAATAGAATTTGAAGACAGTCCCACCCATAAACTTTAGGCTTTATGACACTCGATAGATTTCCCTAGTTTCGTAGAGTGTATATGGCCCTTGGGCTACATCCACCGACATTTTACCTTCTCGCTTACTCGAGGTTCCTACAGGCATCTTTTCACTTTGGCCTTTCAAGGCAAATTACATCTACAAAAATCCAAGCATTATAGATTTATAATTATATTCATCTTTTATGCATACCTCTATGCATGAAATTCAATTATGCTAAAAGTAACACTTTTACAATAAAATATTCATCTCTTATGCATACCTCTATGCATGAAATTCAATTATGCTAAAAGTAACTCTTTTATAATAAAATATTCATCTTTTATGCATACCTCTATACATGAAATTCAATTATGCTAAAAGTAACTCTTTTAAAATAAAATATTCATCTTTTATGCTTACCTCTATGCATGAAATTCAATTATGCTAAAAGTAACACTTTTATAATAAAATATTCATCTTTTATGCTTACCTCTATGCATGAAATTCAATTATGCTAAAAGTAACTCTTTTATAATAAAATATTCGTCTCTTATGCATACCTCTATGCATGAAATTCAATTATGCTAAAAGTAACTCTTTTATAATAAAATATTCATCTTTTATGCTTACCTCTATGCATGAAATTCAATTATGCTAAAAGTAACTCTTTTATAATAAAATATTCGTCTTTTATGCATACCTCTATGCATGAAATTCAATTATGCTAAAAGTAACACTTTTAAAATAAAATATTCGTCTTTTATGCATACCTCTATGCATGAAATTCAATTATGCTAAAAGTAACACTTTTATAATAAAATATTCATCTTTTATGCATACCTCTATGCATGAAATTCAATTATGCTAAAAGTAACACTTTTAAAAAAAAATATTCATCTTTTATGCTTACCTCTATGCAGGAAATTCAATTATGCTAAAAGTAACACTTTTAAAATAAAATATTCATCTTTTATGCATACCTCTATGCATGAAATTCAATTATGCTAAAAGTAACACTTTTATAGTAAAATATTCATCTTTTATGCATATCTCTATGCATGAAATTCAATTATGCTAAAAGTAACACTTTTATAATAAAATAAAAGATGAATTTTCTTTTACTAAATTCTAAAAATTTTGCCATAACCTTCTTTGTATGGCTGACCATTTTTCAAATTTCTACGTCTTTAAAACTAATTAAAAGTACACCAATATTGAAATTATCCTAAAGTAAATATTTTTTTCTCCACTTAATTGAGATAAATATTATAAAAATTTTGACATTAATCACTTAACCATTCACCTAGGATAGAGAATGGTTGGTTTTGTTAGAGAAGAGAGGGGAATGCCTTTTGTAATGAGGCCTAACATTATAGAGAAGACATAAAGCATAAAAACCATTTAAAACCATAAAAATCCATAAAATAATTGAAAGGAAGAAGAATCACCAACTTACTAATTACTTGATAGCTTTCCTTTGGCTTGATGGTTTGAGGGTTCAACTCTTATTTGGACAAGAGTGGCCACCAATCTTTGGAAGAGGAAAATGTCAAAAACTAATGAATTATTAACAAATTCATAGTTCTTGGCTTGGGTGGAGTAGAGTAACAATGCATTAAACATTGTTGAGTTTCAACAAAGGGGAAGGACTCTATTTATAGGAAAAAGTGAGCTCCTAACCAAACAAACTGATTCTAGAATTTTCCCACTCAGTTTGGTCAATTTTTGACCATTTTTAGGTCAGTTTTTGCAACTAGACTTGAATTAGGAGAGAGGAGAGATAAAATATCACATTATTTATGAGTTTAAAACTCATTCAAGCATGTGAAATATGCACCTCCTTTAATGGACTCCCCTTCCTTACATATGTGTCAAAATGGAATCATTATACCCAAAATATCTCATATTTTTAATATTGCTCATAGTTTTTTTACTAATAAACCTTGTACATTTTCAACTCTTCATCTTATGTGAGCATTTACTCATTTTTGGATACCCAAAATATCTCATATTTTTAATATTGCTCATAGTTTTTTACTAATAAACCTTGTACATTTTCAACTCTTCATCTTATGTGAGCATTTACTCATTTTTGGATACCCAAAATATCTCATATTTTTTATATTACTCATAGTTTCTTACTAATAAACCTTGTACATTTTCAACTCTTCATCTTATGTGAGCATTTACTCATTTTTGGATACCCAAAATATCTCATATTTTTAATATTGCTCATAGTTTTTTACTAATAAACCTTGTACATTTTCAACTCTTCATCTTATGTGAGCATTTACTCATTTTTGGATACCCAAAATATCTCATATTTTTGATATTACTCATAGTTTCTTACTAATAAACCTTGTACATAGTCAACTCTTCATCTTATGTGAGCATTTACTCATTTTTGGGTATCATCTTTTACAAAATTGGATTTATCTCCTCCCCACACATGGATTGATCTTATTGGTCCATAGGAACCTTAATTGGACCATAATCCAAAAACTTCTGAAAATCTAGACCCTTAGGCTAAGGTCCTTTATACCTATTTCCAATTAATTCCAATTGCACATTGGAAATTTTTTTTTGAATTTCTGTTTCAGGGAAATTCATTTTAATAAGATGAGATATTTTTCTATCTAAAAATATTTAATTTTTGAATATTCTCTCTCTAGAATATTTTCTCTCTCTATGTCAAAACAGGCAGAGACGAGATCACTTATATTTCTGAAGAGGGAATTGATTACAGGGAGAAGATGCTGTATATCTTGAGAGGCTGGGGAGGAATCTTACATTCTCTCCCACTTGAAAAACGCGAGATGTCCTCATCTCGCAAACTAGGGGGTAATTTCGCAAGATGCATGAATAAGAGATTGAGAGAAAATTTAATTAAGATTAACCACCAAGAAAAGTCTCAAAGAGAGCAAGACTCAAGACAAGAACAAGATTTCAACTTTATTCATTCTTGGAAACATATACAGTAAAGATAGAAGAACTTTTTACACTTCCATAAGCCCGTCCATCATAAGGTCACAAAAGCAGCACTCACAAGCTGCACACGTATAAGGTAACTCATCTATGGGAATAATTCGGCTGGATATTGCAGCACCTACCTCAGTGGTATGAGGTGATCTAACAAAAGGACCTCTAAGAGGCAAGCCGAAAACGAGATAAAGGCATATCTTCGGGTGAGGAAGAAAGCACGCTAGTAAGAAGACCCGCTCAGAAAATCCACCATGCATTGATCTCATCACACAGTAGTATCGGGGACCCAAACCCAAGGCTTCAATAACCATAGCCAAGCGGACATTGTTACGGAAGTGCTGTCGCCCCCACGGTGTTACCCTAGTTATATCTCGATAGGTCTGCCATTTGGTCTGAGCTACAGAAGTTCCCAAGTGACGAAAAAGTGAGCGCTCATACAGTTCTATAAAATCCTTCTTCACAGACTCGCTTGCGTCTTGAAGGTGAGAAATCATCATGGATAAAACAAATTCCTACTGCCAAGCCATGAAGGAGATTAAGAAAGAAAGGGGATCGATGGAAGTAAGATTACTGTGAGCGACAACAAAAAGTTATGACCTATATAAAGGAAGGAGCTAGCGTAACCTAGAAGCCAACGGTATCTTGCCACTGAAGTTTTACCGTCTTTCCATGATTTGGGTTTGGCACATATTTCTATAGAAGGCTTACATGAAATACATTATGAACTTTGAGATGAGGAGGTAAAAGAAGCTCGTAGGCTAAGTCACTTACTTTCTTTGAATTCAGATAAGGCTCACAATATCTAGGGGATAACTTCTTATACTCCCCAAGAGATAAAGAACTTCTTTTGGGCCGTACTCGAATGAAGACCAAAACCTTGGTATCCAAAACACCGATTTTCACTTCTAAACTCATTGTTCTGAATCCTTAAAACAGGCGGGACTCCTGAGAAGTATTCTAGGGAAAGGGTCTTCCTTTTTTAAACAAAATCTTTCTTTTATTTTAGAGAGGGAATAATTATAAGATCAAAAAGGGATATTCTTACTCCTCTATACCTCGAAGGCTGGAGGAGAATCTTACATTCTACCCCACTTAAAAATGCGAGATGTCCTCATCTCGCAAAGTAGAGGACAACTCTTTTTCTTAAGATCCAATTTATTCTTGGGTTTCTTATATTCTGGTCAACCCAACAGAATACTGGGATAAATATCCCTTATATAGAACTCATCATTAAATATAATTCATTCAGATCATAACATTCATATTTTTAACGCGATAATGGTCCATTAGACCGAAAATTTCTTTTTGAACATTCCTCCACGGAAATTTCAGTCAAGTAAGTTCTCAATTTGTCATCCCTTAACTTGATCTACCGGTCAAGTGTTAACAGTAGCAATCTGACAGCACAATCCACTAATCTCATAGTGATTTGATGAATTCATTATCATTATTCCAGTTATGAATATCATAACAGGGACTCCCATTCATCCTCACTGTGGTTTCGTTCAGGTTATTATATTTCAACTAAATTTCAAAAATTATCATTTTTCAATCAGCATCCAATTCAATTCATCAATTCTCAAACAAAATTAAAAATCATATCAACCACATTCGAAATCATCATCTGGATAGCATTAACGCTTATAATTTCAAGTCTTAGATTTACTCGTATATACTGTCAGTAAAGAGCTGCAGTTATACTCTCGGTATATACGGGTAGTCATGGCCCTTGGAATTATAAAGTAAATACCATCATGTCTAGGCCTCAAGCACATCACGGATTCTATATAATTGCGGTACTTCCATCTGAAGACCCAATTACCAAATTACGAATTTCAGTTTGAATATCAAATTGTATGACTTATATCACACAATTACAATCTTTTTGTGTTTCTTGATAAAATTTTGACATATTTGTCTTCTCAGTTGATCTTTATTAGCCAATTCGCTCTGATACCAACTGTGAGATCCTTGTTCCCACCGTGCAACGGATTCGGGGTACTAGCAGCGGAAGTAGCACATCTAGCGGTGCGGACAGGGTCCCACACTCGGGGCCTCGTCCACCACGGATATCCGGACAAGAGACTAATCCGTCGGTTTTTCCAAAACCGAACCCGAAAAAACTCCCATTACCCGGAAAGCACAGGCGATTCCACCAGGATAACTTTTTACTCTAACGTAGTCAAGATAATTACTGATCACGTTGATCCGACTACACCTATAAAGATACTCGTTCGGATCAAGGAAGAAACTTGCACTTGGATCATTGGGATCAACACTTTTTTTCCAATCAAGAGGTACAACCGTTGATTCCTATCCATAGAACAATTACTATCCGGGATTTACTTTATCTATCGTAATAACAAAAATTGAGTCTCGATTTACGGATCCATCAGTCTAGCCTAACCCCATCCGATCCCATGGGTTAGCCAACCGCCCAACCACTGTAATGATGGGATCCAATTTAGAATTTGATTTTTTTTGTCCCGGGTACCAGGGAAAAGAGTTCCCAGGCCCCCTAGCCGGATGTTCATGCAAAAATAAAACTAGTCACACCACTTACACACCCAATACGAAATTGCCTTTTTTAAACAGATTCAACCAGTTTTAAAACAATCCTTTAATGAAACCATAGTATCACTGATCACAATCTTCTAATTTATCCGGTTGATTCTTAATTTTCCATCATTCCTTCATCAGAGTATCTACGGCATCATTGGCAACCAGAACGCTCACCACCTGTCCACTCAGGGGTCTTTTCAATGGTTCCTAGCCCATAATACTCGGCAATATAATCACTTATAAAAATCAAGATGGACTCTCGTTAAAATCAACCAACAGATCCATATAAAGAGCCATGGACTCATCCATTGAAGACCAGCAAGGTCAATCAACCAGATCCATGCCCGGTTTCACAAAACAACTCTTACTCTTTGTTCCAATATCTTCCTTGACGCACGCGTGGGTATCCTAGGTGACCCAGAGCCCGAGCACCGTATGGTCAGCACCCTCTAGGATCCTTCGCAGGTGACCTAGCGCTTCACTCATAGGCCGCTTCCTTGGTCCCTCATCCACCATACCGGAAGCTCACCATTTTAATCGAACCGAGACTGGTCAAGACCTCGGTCGACTTTGCTACGCGAGACGTCCTCCATTGACTCTCCGTAAGCAGTTGCAACTTTATCAGTTTTAGGTCTCCACGACCTTAATCACAAGACGGTCAAAATGCTTCCCCAGCATTCTTGACATAAAACAGTCATTTTTACAAACAGCATTTACAAACAGTTTACAAATATAGTTTCTATATTAACTCTCATTTTTCCACATTATCCCTTATCAATCCACATTACTTATTCCACATTCCATTTATATGTGTACTCATCCCATCACATCATTTTCCATCTCATCACTTCAGATTCCTTCACATCACATATCATATATTCACATCCATACATATATCCACATCCACATCCATACATATATCCACATCCACATCCACATCCACATTCACATCCATACATCCACATCTACATCCATGCATCTATTTTCACATCCACATCTACATGCATATTCATGCATCCTCATCCATACATCCACATCTACATGCACATTCACATCCATACGTCCACATCTATATGCGTACATTCACATCTACATGCATACAGTCACATCCACATTCATACATCTAAATCTACATGCATACATCCACATCTCCATGCATACATCCACATCCACATTCACATTCACATCCATACATCTACATCTACATGCATACAAGTAACACTTTTAAAATAAAATATTCATCTTTTATGCATACCTCTATGCATAAAATTCAATTATGATAAAAGTAACACTTTTATAATAAAATATTCATCTCTTATGCATACCTCTATGCATGAAATTCAATTATGCTAAAAGTAACTCTTTTATAATAAAATATTCATCTTTTATGCTTACCTCTATGCATGAAATTCAATTATGCTAAAAGTAACACTTTTAAAATAAAATATTCATCTTTTATGTATACCTCTATGCATGAAATTCAATTATGCTAAAAGTAACACTTTTATAATAAAATATTCATCTCTTATGCATACCTCTATGCATGAAATTCAATTATGCTAAAAGTAACTCTTTTATAATAAAATATTCATCTTTTATGCATACCTCTATGCATGAAATTCCATTATGCTAAAAGTAACTCTTTTATAATAAAATATTCATCTTTTATGCTTACCTCTATGCATGAAATTCAATTATGCTAAAAGTAACACTTTTAAAATAAAATATTTATCTTTTATACATACCTCTATGCATGAAATTCAATTATGCTAAAAGTAACACTTTTATAATAAAATATTCATCTCTTATACATACCTCTATGCATGAAATTCAATTATGCTAAAAGTAACTCTTTTATAATAAAATATTCGTCTTTTATGCATACCTCTATGCATGAAATTCAATTATGCTAAAAGTAACTCTTTTATAGTAAAATATTCATCTTTTATGCTTACCTCTATGCATGAAATTCAATTATGCTAAAAGTAACACTTTTAAGATAAAATATTCATCTTTTATGCATACCTCTATGCATGAAATTCAATTATGCTAAAAGTAACACTTTTAAGATAAAATATTCATCTCTTATGCATACCTCTATGCCTGAAATTCAATTATGCTAAAAGTAACTCTTTTATAATAAAATATTCATCTTTTATGCATACCTCTATGCATAAAATTCAATTATGCTAAAAGTAACTCTTTTATAATAAAATATTCATCTTTTATGCTTACCTCTATGCATGAAATTCAATTATGCTAAAAGTAACACTTTTAAAATAAAATATTCATCTTTTATGCAGACCTCTATGCATGAAATTCAATTATGCTAAAAGTAACTCTTTTATAATAAAATATTCATCTTTTATGTATACCTCTATGCATGAAATTCAATTATGCTAAAAGTAACACTTCTATAATAAAATAAAAGATGAATTTTCTTTTACTAAATTCTAAAAATTTCGCCATAACCTTCTTTGTATGGCTGACCATTTTTTAATTTTCTACGTCTTTAAAACTAATTAAAAGTACACCAATATTGAAATTATCCTAAAGTAAATATTTTTTTTCCACTTAATTGAGATAAATATTATAAAAAGTTTGACATTAATCACTTAACCATTCACCTAGGATAGAGAATGGTTGGTTTTGTTAGAGAAGAGAGGGGAATGCCTTTTGTAATGAGGCCTAACATTATAGAGAAGACATAAAGCATAAAAACCATTTAAAACCATAAAAATCCATAAAATAATTGAAAGGAAGAAGAATCACCAACTTACTTTTGACTTGATAGCTTTCCTTTGGCTTGATGGTTAGAGGGTTCAACTCTTATTTGGACAAGAGTGGCCACCAATCTTTGGAAGAGGAAAATGTCAAAAACTAATGAATTATTAACAAATTCATAGTTCTTGGCTTGGGTGGAGTAGAGTAACAATGCATTAAACATTGTTGAGTTTCAACAAAGGGGAAGGCCTCTATTTATAGGAAAAAGTGGGCTCCTAACCAAACAAACTGATTCTAGAATTTTTCCACTCAGTTTGGTCAATTTTTGACCATTTTTAGGTCAGTTGAGCTACCTTTTTGCAACTAGACTTGAATTAGGAGAGAGGAGAGATAAAATATCACATTATTTATGAGTTTAAAACTCGTTCAAGCATGTGAAATATGCACCTCCTTTAATGGACTCCCCTTCCTTACATATGTGTTAAAATGGAATCATTATATCCAAAATATCTCATATTTTTAATATTGCCTATAGTTTTTTTACTAATAAACCTTGTACATTTTCAACTCTTCATCTTATGTGAGCATTTACTCATTTTTGGATACCCAAAATATCTTATATTTTTAATATTGCTCATAGTTTTTTACTAATAAACCTTGTACATTTTCAACTCTTCATCTTATGTGAGCATTTACTCATTTTTGGATACCCAAAATAATTAATTGGAAATAGGTATAAAGGACCTTAGCCTAAGGGTCTAGATTTTTAGAAGTTTTTGGATTATGGTCCAATTAAGGTTCCTATGGACTAATAAGATCAATCCATGTGTGGGGAAGAGATAAATCCAATTTTGTAAAAGATGATACCCAAAAATGAGTAAATGCTCACATAAGATGAAGAGTTGACTATGTACAAGGTTTATTAGTAAGAAACTATGAGTAATATAAAAAATATGAGATATTTTGGGTATCCAAAAATGAGTAAATGCTCACATAAGATGAAGAGTTGAAAATGTACAAGGTTTATTAGTAAAAAACTATGAGCAATATTAAAAATATGAGATATTTTGGGTATCCAAAAATGAGTAAATGCTCACATAAGATGAAGAGTTGAAAATGTACAAGGTTTATTAGTAAGAAACTATGAGTAATATCAAAAATATGAGATATTTCCAATTGCACATTGGAAAATTCTTTTTGAATTTCTGTTTCAAGGGAATTCATTTTAATAAGATGAGATATTTTTCTATCTAAAAATATTTAATTTTTTAATATTCTCTCTCTAGAATATTTTCTCTCTCTATGTCAAAACAGGCAGAGACGAGATCTCTTATATTTCTGAAGAGGGAATTGATTACAGGGGGAAGATGCTGTATATCCTGAGAAGCTGGGGAAGAATCTTACAATCAAGCTTCTTCTATATATATATATATATTTAAAGCTTGTTATATAAGGCTTATCAAAGATTTATTATTAAAGCTTAACAAAGCTTTTAACCAATGTAGCTTTTTTTTTGCAATTAACCATACGTTTATCAAAGTCTCCAACCAGGTGCACTACAAATAGGCCCCACAACGCACAAGGCACGTTTTTGGAGAGAGAGAGTTAAAAAAAACTTTCAGTCTGCACTATCGATTAGCCATCAAAGGAGAAAGGGGAGGAAAGAATTATATATATATATATATATATATAACATAAGTTTTAGGCTTGTTTTATAAAGCTTATTAAAGCTTTATCAAAGCTTTTATAAGCTTAAGTTATCAAACCTCTTCCCTCTAATAATCCCAACAACACGTAGTGTGCAAGGGGAAGAAGGGAGAAAAGTTTAGCGCAGTGTCCATCGCCTCACTGAATTGCCTATTTCAATTTGAAAGAGAACACATAGAGAAAATGCCATGAAGAAGAAAAGAGAAGATAAATTTTTAACTTGAAGCTTTTAATTCAAAACAAAAAGAAAATTAAAAACTTGCAAATAGTTTTCTCAATATATCTAATGGTGGGAGATTGAAGACCTTCCATATTAGATTTTCTACATTTCCACTATCTTAGTAATCTTGCTATGGCTCTCCATGCTCCTCTCTTTGCTGATTCAATCCGTACGGACAGATTTTGAAGAGGATGAGAGTTGAGGAAGGTGGTTTTGGAAAACCCACTAATGGTTTTCCACCTAGTTTTCCCCTTTGGGCAATAGATTGATGAAGATTGATTACCCAATGGTTAAAAACAAGCCTTCTTTCAACCATGCATAAATATAAATCCATAAATGTGTTCTTCTTCAATTTAAATTCAAAAAAATTTACCAAAATCACCTCTGTTTTTGTTTCTTTCACCTCTTTGTCCACAAGTTTTTGACCACCTTCAAGAAGATTAAATTAAAGCAAAGCTCTAATACAACTGTCACACGCGACCCTTTAATCTTCTTGAAGAAATAATTCAAAACTCATAAAATATATCAAAAATTTAAAACAAAGACTTGAATCCTATTGAAATCAATTCACATAACATAACATAAGGCAAGAAAGAAAGAATAACATCACCATCAAGATAAGATTGGGTGCAATCTCCCCCGTGACGTGTGTGGCTCCACTACCACATGTATTTAAATCATATTAATAATTTTAGCCCTGTTGGAATTAGGGTTGCAGGAAAGCACACAAAGCTTGGAGAAGAAGAAGCAAGAATGCACACAACACAAAGTGTATTAGATTGTGTCAATGTACAAAAGATAAGTTAGTCCTAGAAGGATGGGCGTATATACAAGTCGGGGGAAAAAACCTCCTAAAGGGGGAAAAAGTGCCCCAGCGGTCCTAAGTGTGTTCACACACATCACTGCCTATATATATATGGCAACAAATCCCCCCTGGGAGTGATGGTGTGAACGAGAGCTGGCACTCATGTATAGGGGAGTGCCATGCCCGAAGTAGATCAGTCCACAAAGGGGAGCAAGCCCAAAGCCTTGCGGAAAGCTTCGAACTTCTCACGAGGAAGCGCCTTTGTGAAAAGATCGGCGAGGTTGTCCTGTGTTGGCACATAGGCCAAGCTGATCTCTCCTGCTGAGAGTCTCTCCCTGACATAGTGATAATGCACCTCAATGTGCTTTGTGCGAGCATGAAAAACTGGGTTTCTCGCAACTGCCAATGCGCTCTGACTGTCAGTGAAGATAGAGGTGGCAGACTCCTGTCCAGCACCCAAGTCAGCCACCATAAGCCGTCTGAGCCACACACACTCAACCCTAGCTGTGAAAGCTGCCGTGTACTCAGCTTCACAACTAGAAGTGGCCACAGTAGGTTGCTTCTTGCTCAACCAAGATATGCATGAGCTACCGAGCATGAAACAAAAACCACTTGTGGACACTCTTGTGTCATAGCAACTAGCCCAATCTGAGTCCCGAAAAAGCATGTAAATCTCGCGGCAACGATCCCCCTTGGGATAAAACAACCCAAGATGTATGGTGCCGCTCAAGTAGCGAAAGATGCATTTAACTGCCTTCCAATGCTGAGACCCTGGGCTATGCATAAACCTGCTCACTCGTGAGACTGCAAACTGAATGTCCGGCCTCGTAATGCATACATAAATGAGGCAACCAACAGCTGTATGATAGAATGTGACATCAAAGTGATCTCCAGCATCATGAAGACTCAACTTCAAACTTGTCTCCATTGGAGTAGCAATAGGCTTGCAGTCTTCAAGGCCAAATCTCCGCAACAATGTCTCAATATACTTTGTTTGACACAAAGCAATACCTCCATCACACTGCTTAAATTGTATCCCCAAATAATGATGCAAATGCCCCAAATCTGACATTTCAAAAGAGGCATTCAAATCAACCTTAAAATCAGCAATATGACTCTCATTTGGTCCTGTGAGCAGCATGTCATCGACATAGAGAGCAATGATTAGATGTACATCATCCACACGTTTAACATACAAAGTGCTTTCTGTTGGACTATTTTGAAAACCATGTGCAGTCAAATATGCATGTATCTTTTTATACCAAGCTCGTGGAGCTTGCTTTAAACCATATAAAGCCTTTTTCAACCTGCACACTTTGTTTTCGTGCCCTCTTTGAACAAAACCACGAGGCTGCGATACATACACCTCCTCATGCAAATCTCCATTCAAGAACGTAGTCTTTATGTCTAGCTGATGTACATTCCAACCATTATGAGCTGCCAATGCACAAATGCTACGAATGGTAGTCATACGACAAGTGGGAGCAAAGGTCTCATCAAAATCAATGCCCTTTTCTTGAGCATAACCCTTTGCAACAAGTCTAGCTTTATAGCGATCAACACTGCCATCTGGCTTTCGTTTCAACTTATACACCCACTTACATCCAATGGTCTTTTTACCAATAGGCAAATCACACAAAGACCATGTACCATTCTTCATTATAGCATCATATTCACTTTGCATTGCAGCCAACCAATTTTCTGATTTTTGTGCCTCATCAAATGAAAGAGGTTCTTCCTCTTCACACATACTAGACACAACCAAAGCATAACAATCTGATGCATAAGAGGCATGCTGAAAACCTGAACGAGTACGACTAGACATAGGTGCATCAATTTTACTATCACGCAAGGTTTGTACCAGCCATTTAGGCATACCTCTAGCCTGCTCATTTATAGCCCTATCCTCATGAATTATATCCTGTAAATCTGCATCAGAAATAGACTGATCTATGATGTTGTTTGAAATCTGCATAGGCTGAATATTTGCCTCATTAGGACTTATATTTGAATTCCCACCTGTAAATAGAGGCAACAATGTATCAAATACATCCCGTGAGCTGACACGTGTCTCTTTGGTACATGATAACAAAGGCTGCACAGCATCTTCCACAAAAACAACATCTCGACTAATCAAGATACGCTTTGACTGCGGATGATACAATCTATAACCCTTGCTCTCAGCACTGTAACCAACAAAAATGCATTTGACAGCCTTATCATCCAATTTTCTGCGTTGTTGCACAAGCACTAAAGCATAGGCTAAGCAACCAAAGACACAAAAGTGACCAATAGAAGGCTTCCTACCATGCCAAGCTTCGTATGGAGTAATAGACTGCAAGGCCTTAGTGGGACACCTGTTGAGTACATATGCAGCACACATGACAGCCTCAAGCCAAAATGCATGTGCCAAAGCTTGGCTCTTGACCATACATCGTGCCATCTCCATAAGTGACCTGTTTTTCCTCTCAGCAACACCATTTTGCTGAGGGGTATATGGCACTGTACATTGGTGTTTTATCCCACGACTAGCCAGAAATGCATCAAACTCTTTAGACATGTACTCCCCCCCTCGATCAGAATGGAGGGTGCCCACATTACAATTGGATACATTTTCAACCATAAGCAAAAAGTGTTTGAAGCACAAAAACACTTTGCACTTTGCCTTCGGTGGATATACCCATGCATGTCTTGAGTAATCATCAATGAAAGTCACGAAGTACAAGTGTTTACCAAATGACGGAGTTTGCATAGCCCACATACATCACTATGTACAAGTTGCAATTTGCGATTGGCCCGCACAGAACGATCCTTTGGAAACGCAGAACGCTGCATTTTGCCCAAAATACAGCCTTCACAAACATGTTTCAATGATGCCTCAAGAGGGGGCAATGAAGCAACCATATCAAATTTCTGTAAACGCAGCAAACCAGCAAAGTTCAGATGACCAAAACGAGCATGCCATAGTTTTGCATCTGAAACTGCCTTTTCATCAGAAATGCATTTGCTGAATCTTCCACACACTTGTCATAAGAATTGAGCCTATACAGCCCATGAAACAAGGTGCCAGATACAATAATCGTATCACCAGAAGTCAAATCATGAACAGTACATCTGTCATCCATAAATTTGACAAGTCCAAGTCTAGCAAGCGCAGAGACAGACAATAGATTCTTCTTTATCCCTGGCACATACAAAGCATCTGAAAGTGTGAAAGCGCTGCCATTTGCAGCAGTAAGCATAATTTTACCAATGCCCTTCACTGGGTAAGAAGCATTATTGGCACATGTGACAGTATTCCCATTAGGGATAGCCTCAAGAGAAGTGAACATATCACGATGCGAGGTAATGTGCTTTGTAGCACCACTGTCAAAATACCAAACATGGGAGTCAGCAGAAACTGGCCAAACATGCATCATGTACAGATGGATCATACTGGCAATACACGCTAAACGCCCATTCTGTATCCTGCACAACATTTGCAGAATCTGCATTTGTAGAAGCATCCGCTATTGTGGCTGCATTTGACTCTTTCTTCTTTGCCTCTTTAGCCTTTAGCTTAGGGCAATTCTTAATGACATGATCATTTGCCTTACAATAGTTGCATCTAGTCTTTTTCTTGCCTTTATCAAGAGCCTTCTCAAACTTATTGTTGCTACCTGTGGGAGGAGAAGAAGTTGCAGACCTACTAATAGGAGAAGAAACAGTGGAAGGGGCTGCGTTGCCACTTCTTCTCTACTGTTAGGTAGCAATAAATGCTTGATCAACTGCACGCTGCATGGCCCTATTTTGCCTGGACTGCGCTTCTTGCAAGAGCTTGTTGACTAAAGTATCATACTTGACAGCATCAGGTCTGTCCTCAGTAAGAAGTCTCCACGTGGAAGTAAAAGTCTGATATGTCTCAGGTAAAGCATCAAGAACAGTCTGCATAAGAGAATGATCAGGAATAATCTCACCTGCAGAAATCAACTGTTCTTTGAGATCTTTAATCTCAGCAAGAAAAACATTCATGTCATCATCTTTCTGCATAATCTTCAATTCTAGCTCTTTACGCAGGTAAGAGATTTTTGCCTCGTTTTACGACCTGCATACAAACCAGCTAGAATATCCCAAGCTTGTTTTGCTGTTTTAGCTGAAACGAATATGTGGGGTGATGTTACATTTGACAGAAAGTGCAATCAAGGCATGAGCCTGCGCATCTTTACCATCCCAATGAGCTTGTTCAGCAGTGGGTAAAATAATAGCAACAGTAGAGCTACTAGAACCTGCAACATCCTCAACAGATCCTACATCCACAGAACCTGGACATACATCCATACCCTGCACAATGTTCCACACTCCTTTTGCAACCAAAACATGCTGCATCATGTATGCCCAAAGTGGATAGTTGTTGTCTCCAATCGAGTTTGTCTTCAGCAGACAACATGCGAAATACATCATTGCTGTTATCAGCCATGGCCACTAACTGAAACTGATGCAAAAGCTGCTTGTAATGAAGCAAAGACTGAATAGAAAACAACTCGTGCTATGTAGCACGGTCCACAATAGAATACGTATGCCTGTTTTGCAGAAAACTGCACTGTCAAAATTTTTACAGAAAATGACAAAAATACCTGTGCAGAACTTGCAATGCAAAAACGGAGCCTGAAACGACCTCAGATGCGATTTCTGAGAGGATAGGGACCTACAAGCAATCGTGAAAGCTCACCTCAATCAGAGAACGTGAGTCGGAGGATGCTGGCGATGTAGCCCTGGAAGCTGATGCCTGCTCTGATACCAATTGTTGGAATTAGGGTTGCAAGAAAGCACACAAAGCTTGGAGAAGAAGAAGCAAGAATGCACACAACACAAAGTGTATTAGATTGTGTCAATGTACAAAAGATAAGTTAGCCCTAGAAGGATGGGCGTATATACAAGCCGGGGGAAAAAATCTCCTAAAGAGGGAAAAAGTGCCCCGGCGGTCCTAAGTGTGTTCACACACATCACTGCATATATATATATGGCAACAAGCCCTTGGAGCCATAAATAGCATAGTTTTTCCAAAATTGGGCTTTTTTTTACAAAATTGAACCTTAGTCCAATGCTTTTAAAGCATTTCATTAAAAATAAACCTTGCACAATATATAATTGCTAGTGGGCCTTGTTACATTAATGACTATGTGCACATTTACACCTATATATTAATCTTGTGCCCATTTGCATATCCCATTTAATTGAATGCTGCACAAATTAAATTAAACATATTTTTGTAAGATCATTAATTCATAAAAAATAATGATAAAATATATACCTGCAACATTTGGTTTGTGCCATTTGATGGTTCAGTGGGAATGCTACGTGCACCTAGATATTGGAGTATATGCCTATGCCATCTGACTTGCCCCAAGAATCTTTTTAGCTCCTTCACACGAGTTGGAATCGAAGCTTTCCAAATCACCTGAACTTTGGTTGGGTTGATTGCAATGCATTCTAGAGACACTATGTGGCCAAGGAGCATACCACTTTGGTTAACAAATGTACATTTTTTGGGATTTAAGCTCACTTTGGAACCTCATCATTTTGACTAGCAACATGTCTAGGTGCATCAGGTGTTGGCATGATTTTCCAAAGACACTGAAGTCCTCAATGAATACTCGCATGAAGCTTGTCAAATGTTTGGTAAAACTTTCTTGAACCAGTCTGAAATGCTACTCGAGAATTCGTGAGCCCCAAGGTCAATACATTGAATACAAAGGAACTCCATTCGGTGATGAAAGGCCATCTTTTTAAAATCTTTTGGTGCCATTTGGACTTAATTGTAGTCATGGAAGCCATCCAAAAATGAATACGTCTTATGGCCAGCGATTACATCCACAGCATGGAGTCTGTGAACGAGGTCTGATTGTAATGCTTCTTGCATTATAAGCTTGAAGACTTGTAAGACTAGAACTTTGATTGTCCACCAAACCATATCCCAAATGGACCCTAAACACATGGCCTAAGTTATGCACTACCTTCCAACTTCAGCCCCTTGACCTTTCATTGGCTAGGCATGGTCTTTTCAGTCTCCAATGTCACCTCAACTACCCCTAGAAGGGGGCGCCTACTTCTCTGGCCTTTGGGATTTCCTTGTGCACCATCTACATCCCTTTTACTTTAACCTTAATTCCTATTAACTATTGCTTGAGGTATTTCCACTTTGAAATCCCCTAAACCTTATTTATATGCAAACCTTGTACATACAAATAATCTTTTCTAGTCTTACCTTATAGTGTTTCTTACTAGTTTCATAACATTTCCTCCCCCCCTTGAAAGAAAAGTTTTCGTCCTCGAAAACAAATTCAGGGAAACCTTTTCGTCAGTGTAGCCACTCTATCTTTACACTTTACCAAACATTCTTTAAACACAAATTTCTTTTCTTGATATTTGAAAATCTTTTCAAGATCATGTGGAAGAATAGGTGGTTGTATGAAATCAACTATTGCTTCTTTTCGAGTTATATTGTCATTGTTTCCTATCTTGCATTTCAGTCTACTAACATGAAACACACGATGCACTACTCTAGATCCTTTAGGTAAAGCTACCTCTTGTAAGACTAGAGTTATAAGACTAGAACTTTGATTCTCCACCCAACCATATCCCAAATGGACACTAAACACATGGTTATATAAGCCTAAGTGATGCATGACCTTCCAACTTAAGTACCTTGACCTTTCATTTGCTAGGCATGGTCTTTTCACTCTCCAATGCCTCTTGAACTATCTCTAGAATGTGGTGCCTACTTCTGTGGCCTTTGGGCTTCCCTCAAGGGCTGCAGTACTAAGAAATCCTATGTATCATGTGCATTCAAGTGGTATTTAAAAAACCCCATTAGCTCTGAATTTTAATTAACAAAATGATCCCTTTTTCTTTATGGAATTACGGGATTTTTTTCAAAATTGATTTAAAAATTTCCTTTTATAAATGTATTTATGTAAATTTACCTTAACTTTTTTTAATTAAAAAACCTCTTCATTTAAACTCATGTGGTGGGCTTACATATTCCTAGGTGAACCCCCCGAGGGGCTTCCCTTGTGCACCATCTACATTCCTTTTACTTTAATCTTAATGCCTATTAACCATTACTTTAGGTATTTCCAATTTAAAATCCCCTAAACCTTATTGTGCAAAACTTTTACATATAAATAATCTTTTCTAGTCTGACCTTATAATGTTTCCTGTCAATCTCATATAACACTAAGATTGTAGCAACATTTAGCTTCCTATAGTCCACATAGATCCTGAGCTTTGAATTTTTATTGGGGACGATCATGATCTGGGACAACCACATCGTCCAATCGATTGGATATATGAATCCGATGTTTTAGTAGCTTGTCCTTTTCGAGGTCTTGTCGCTTGTGATGGAGGGGCAAGCACAAAGGTCACGTCAAGCCAGTTAGACAAGACACAACCTAGGCATAAGAGTCAAAACCAAGTCAAGTCAAAGAAGGAATGGGGCGGAGTGGTCCTCAACCATGCACTATTCGCAAAAGGAGAAGCATCCACTGAGGTACATCTCTCATTGATTGGGGGACACCCCGGGGAGTCACTAAAAGGGAGAATCTCAAAGTGTCTTAGCCTAGTGTATAAACGAGCATAGCATCCCTTCTTGCACCGCATGTTGCTAAATCTCATGAAACATTTTAGGGGGGTGACAAATTACTTAACAATTGTGTTAGGCACACTTTTATTGTTTGAACCCGTGCACGTGCATGATGACACATCATGCATGCAAAAAACACTTAGGATAGAGGCCTCCTCATCAAAAGCCCATAGATCCCCCTCACTAAGTGTCTTGCACAAAATGACATACTTGCGTTATGATGCTTGATTAGGGCACTGACATTACCAAATGCAACATTAGGCACAAGAATTTATGTAATGGAGTAGCAACCTTAATAGTTAGCTTAGGTTTATATTATTTGAAAAATAGAATCGTTAAAAAAGTACTGTTTTATCCTCCCACCATTTAAAATGCTCAATTTGCATGGATATGGTGATTATTGGATTGGGATCTAAGGGAAAATTATAAATCTATAACGGTTGGATTTTTGTAGATGTAATTTGCCTTGAAAGGCCAAAGCGAAAAGATGCCTGTAGGAACCTCGAGTAAGCGAGAAGGTAAAATGCTGCTGGATGTAGGCCATATACACTTCTGAAGCTCTACGAAACTAGGGAAATCTATCGAGTGTCATAAAGCCTAAAGTTTGTGGGTGGGACTGTTGTCAAATTCTATTTCTAGGAACCCCTCACTTTCTCAAAAATTATATACCCCAAATCCTCAAACACGACTAATGTGGATACAAAAGGCTACAGCTGGAGCCCTAGTAGAGCTATACCGATCTCATCTCTTAAGACCACCAAACTTCAACAAAAGAGGTCTAGATTATTAAGGCCAATATCCCAAGCCACAACAGAATCCAAATGACAAATTCATGTGGATTACCTTAAAAGTAGCCAATGTTTAGAAGGATAGTACCCCATTGTAGTACTCAAGTGTGTGTAAGGTTAGCACTAGTGTGAGGGTACTGAATGAGGTGTCTCACTAGGGGTGTGTGTGTAGCTAAGTGAAATCCCCATATGGGACTAGGTAAGGGAGTGGGGGAAAGGACCCACTGATCTAAATGAAAACTAAAAAATGATGACTCTGCACTTAAGCTCTATATTTTTTATACATATGCACTTGAACTCTACATCGTTATAAATATATAGACAAATGATATGCACTTAAGCTCTAGATTGTTTATATATATGCACTTCATATTAGTAAATATGCAGTTAAGCTCTTAATCATTTATATATATGAACTTAAGCTCTAGATCATTTATAAATATACAAACAAATGATCAAATGATAACTATGCACTTAAGCTCTGGATTATTTATAAATATATTGATTCAATATTCTGATTCATACATCTCGAATTAATTAGTGTCAATTTTAAACACACAAAGCAACTAATGGATGGGTTGAATACATACTCACATGATGTTGGGGAAGCACATCTACATGGTAAAATGTTAGATAAACAAATATATATATATATGTGATGCAATTAATAATCATAGATAAGACAAATTACCTCAAGGTGTGATGAGTTTACAATAAACAATAAAAGTGGTGTTCAAATATCACAAAATATGAAAACTCTTGAACTTTCGCACATTGTTGTGGCTATCCTAAAAATATTGTAATCTCTGCATTTATAAAATTAATTAGACTGGAACAAAGGATTTAGGGTCTCTTCCAAGCCTTGAGATAAGGTCTTACTCCCAAAAGTTAAAGCTTTCAACAAAGCTTTTGTTTCCTTTTTATGGATTTTTCTAGCATGCTAACTATATTTTTCAGATACTTTTTAATTAAAAACTAGGAAATAAAAGTTGAAATAATTAATTTTACACATGAAAATGAAGTAATCATCCGTAAAAAAAGTCATAATCTTAACAATGACTTATGAAATTTATTTGGATTTAAAAAGGATATTGTTTGAACATTTTAAACAAATTTAAAAAGGATTGAGGAAGAATAATTTACAGTTTAACTGTAAACACTCTCAAAATGCTTGAATATTTGAAATAAAAATATAAATAGAGAGAGTATAGTAAATACTTACCTTAGATATCATGACAGTTGGTTGCAAAATAGTTGATTGGACAACACAAAATATGCATGCAATAATTTAATTACAACTAGTAAAGAGTAATTGTAATGAAGACTTAGCTCATGCCGAGTCTCGATGGTGATGAAGCAATGTTTCCCGTCATTTCTCCAATGAACTGGCCATTTAAAAAACATCTTCAAGGGGATTGTTAAAAATAAAATATGCACTTTTAAAAGAAAACAAAAAGCTTTATGAAAATAATAGAGATTGAAGAAAATAATAGAGATTGAAGAAAATTAAAGTTTAACTAAAATCTGAATTAATGTTTTTAAAAAAATAAATAATGAGGATAGGCTTTGTAAAATTTTAAAGCCTATTAGCAAGTTTAATTGTAGAAATTGGCTTTAAGAGAAACTATGGTGTTTCTCTCCTAAAATCTGGCCGTAGGGATGCGCTTAAAAGAAAAAAATATGGGATTATATATATATTAATCAAATTTTAACTAGGATTTTATCAAAACCTTAACCAAAATCTTAATCAATGTGAGATCCCTGTTCCCACCGCGCAATGGATTCGGGGTACTAGCAGCGGAAGTAGCACATCTAGCGTGGGACGCTTTTTTTCCCATCAAGAGGCACAGCCGTTGATTCCTATCCATAGAACAATTACTATCCGGGATTTACTTTATCTATCGTAATAACAAAAATTGAGTCTCGATTTACGGATCCATCAGTCCAGCCTAACCCCATCTGATCCCATGGGTTAGCCAACCGCCCAACCACTGTAATGATGGGATAAGGGAAGTTTTTCCGAGTTCGGTTTTGGAAAAACCGACGGATTAGTCTCTTGTCCGGATATCCGTGGTTTGGGCGAGGCCCCGAGTGTGAGACCCTGACCCGCGCAAGATGTGTTACTTCCGCTCTGCTAGCACCCTGAATCCGTTGCGCGGTGGGAACAGGGATCTCACAGTTGGTATCAGAGCATTTAGCTAATAAAGATCAACTAAGAAGCCAATTATGTCAAAAATTTATCAAGAAGCACAAAAAGGTTGTAATTGTGTGATATGATTCATACAATTTGATATTCAAGCTGATAATTCGTAAATTAGTAATTGGGTCTTCGGATGGGAGTGCCGCAATTGTATGGAACCCTGACTTGCTTGAGGCCTAGGCATGATGGTATTTACCTTATAGTCCCAAGTACCATGACTACCCGTATATACCGAGAGTATAACTGTAGCTCTTTACTAATAGTATATACGAGTAAATCTAAGACTTGAAATTATAAGCGTTAATGCTATCCAGATGATGAATTCGAATGTGGTTGATATGATTTTTAATTCTGTTGAGAATTGATGAATTGATTTGGATTCTGATTGAAAAATGATGATTTCTAAAATTTAGTTGAAATATAATAACCTGAGCGAAACCACAAAGTGGATGATTGGGACGAGTCCCTGTAATAATAATGATAATGACTTCAGCAAATCACTATGAGACTAGTGGATTGTGCTGTCAAATTGCTACTATTAATACTTGAGACGGTAGATCAAGTTAAGGGATGACAAATTGAGAACTTGCTTAACAAAAATTTCCCGTGGAGGAATGTTCAGAAGGAAATTTTTTCGGTCTAATGGACCATTATCGTGTTAAAGATATGAATGATATGATTTGAATGAATTGTTAGTTAATGATGAGTTCTATTTAAGGGATAATTATCCCCGTATTCTGTTGGGTTGACCAGAATATAAGGAACCCCAGAATAAATTGGATCTTCAGAAAAAGAGTTGTCCTCTACTTTGCGAGATAAGGACATCTTGCACTTTTTAAGTGGGGTAGAATGTAAGATTCCTCCCCCAGCCTTCGAGGTATGCAAGAGTAAGAATCTCCCTTCCCTCTCTAAAATAAAAGAAAGATTTTGTTTAAAAAGGGAAGACACTTTCCCCAGAATACTTCTTAGGAGCCCACCTATTTTAAGGATTCAGAACGATGAGTTCAGAAGTGAGAGCCGGTGTTTTGGATGCCAAGGTTTTGGTCATCAGTTAAAAGACTGCCCGACTCCTACCATGAAAAGGGCACAGGGGAAGTCTAGAATCCAAATTCAGAGACCAATTCCTTCATACCAATCTAATCAGGGTCCGTCTCGGACAAGATTGCTTAACTCCATTAACTAGTTCCGACCCATTGATTAGGGTCGAGATGACCAGTCAAATGCTTGGCGACATAGAGCAACAGATGCAGGCAATTCATAAAGATATAAATGCTGCCCAGGATCGACAGAGACAATATACAGATAAGAAGAGGACAATCAGAGAATTCAAAGAAGCAGTAGTCTTCATTTGAATACGGACCAAAAGAATTTCTTTATCTCTAAGGGAGTATAAGTTGTTATCCCCCAGATATTGCGGACAAAAGAAAGTAGGTGACTTAGCCTATGAACTTCTTTTATCTCTTCATCTCAAAGTTCTTAATGCCTTCTATAGAAAAATGTGCCAAACCCAAATCAGGGAAAGACGGTAAAACTTCAGTGGCAAGATACCGTTGGCTTCTAAGTTACGCTAACTCCTTCCTTTATATAAGTCGTAACTTTTACTTGTCGCTCACAGTAATCTTGCTTCCATCGATCTCCTTTCTTTCTTAATCTCCTTCATGGCTTGGCAACAGGAATTAGTTTTATCCATGATGATTTCTCACCTTCAAGACGCAAGCGAATCTGTGAAGAAGGATTTTATAGAAGAGTATGAGCGCTCACTTTTTCCTCACTTAGGAACTTCTGTAGCTCAGGCTAAATGGCGGACTTATCAAGATATAACTAGGGTAACACCCTGGGGTCAGCAGCACTTTCGTAACAATGTCCCCTCGGCCATGGTTATTGAAGCTTTGGGTTTGGGTCCCCGATACTACTGCGTCATGAGATCAAGACATCTTGGGTTTTTTGAGCGAGTCTTCTTACTGGAATGTTTTCTTCCTCATTAGAAGATATACCTTTACCCCGTTTTTGGCTTGCCTCTCAGAGGTCCTTTTGTTAGATCACCTCATACCACTGAGATAGGTGCGGCAATAACCAACAGAATTATTCCCATAGATGAGTTACCTTATACGTGCGCAGCTTGTGAGTGCTGCTTTTGTGATCATTTGATGGACGGGCTTATGGAAGTGTAAAGAGTTCTTCTATCTTTACTGTATATGTTTCAAGAATGAATAAAGTTTAAATTTTGTTCTTTCTTGAATCTTACTCTCTTTGAGACTTTTTTTTGTGGTTAATCTTAATTAAATTTTCTCCAAGTCTCATATTCGTGCATCTTGCAAAATTATCCCAAGTTTGGGAGATGAGGACATCTCGCGTTTTTCAAGTGGGAGTGAATGTAAGATTCCTCCCCAGCCTCTCAAAATGTCCAGCATATTCCCCTGTAATCAACCCCTTTTCTGAAATATAAGAGATCTTGTCTCTACCTGTTTTGACATAGAGCGAGAAAATATTCTAGAGAGAGAATATTCAGATTATGAATATTTTTGGATAGAAAAATAACTCATCTTATTAAAATAAGTTCCCGTGAAACAGAAATTCAAAAAGAACTTTCCAATGTGCAATTGGAATTTATTGGAAATGGGTATAAAGGACCTTAGCCTAAGGGTCTAGTTTTAGAAATTTTTGGATTATGGTCCAATTAAGGTTCCTATGGGCCAATAGCATCAATCCATGTGTAGGGAGGAGATAAATCCAATTTGTAAAAAAAGATACCCAAAAATGAGTAAATGCTCACATAAGATGAAGAGTTGACTATATACAAGGTTTATTAGTAAGAAACTATGAGTAATATCAAAAATATGAGATATTTTTGATATCCAAAAATGAGTAAATGCTCACATAAGATGAAGAGTTGAAAATGTACAAGGTTTATTAGTAAAAAACTATGAGCAATATTAAAAATATGAGATATTTTGGGTATAATAATTCTATTTTGACACATATGTAAGGAAGGGGAGTCCATTAAAGGAGGTGCATATTTCACATGCTTGAATGAGTTTTAAACTCAAAAATAATGTGATATTTTTATCTCTCCTCTCTCTTGAATCAAACCAAATCAAAATGGAACCAAACCGAATCAAAAAGGAACCAAACTAGATCCAAATCTAGTCCAAATTCAACCAAACTAAATCTGAAAAATTCTAGAATTCAGTTAGCTTTGGTTAGAGCTTCCCTCTCCTATAAATAGAACATGAGTCCTTTGAAAAAAATAGAAGAATTTTACTATACTAGAGTTATGCTGAAATAATGCTAGTTTCTACTATTCTCTAAAATTCTCTCCAAATTGAAGAAATTGGAGCTTCCCTCTTTCTTCAATCCCCATTGATGGCTCCATCAACATACTTAACCAATTGATTGGTTGGGGGCCTCTACCGTGAACAAAGAATCAAGCAAATTGTAAGGTAAATGGTGAATTTTGATCTTTTCTATAATTTCTCAATGCTTCTCTCTTCTCAGCCCCTCTCAAGATTGAGAAGCTTAATTGGAATGGTTTTTGAATGCTATTGAAGTTAATTGATGAATGGTAGTGAAGAATTACATAATTTGATGAATGCTATTGAAGTTAATTGATTAATGATAGTAAAGAATTACATAAATTTCCATTTATGCTTAATTCTAATGGTTTTTATGTAATTTCTCTCTCTCACTCAAGAAATGGTCATACTCATGACCCATTCTCAATCCAAATGAAGCTTTTCATAAAGCTTTTCCTTAATCCAAGATTAATCTATACTTGAGGCCAAACTAATGGCTTTTTTCTATGCTTTTAGTTTATGTATTTCATGAATATTGATGATTCAATTCATTATGGATTATTCATCCAATTAGGGATCATTCTAATTATTTCCTTAATGATAAGCTTTATCCCTTAGAAAAATTGAGATTTATCAGTCATAGCAGCGGAGCTATGGCAAAATTTTTATAAAAATTACGCATAAAATAATTTCATTCAAAGCATGAAAAGAGGACTTCCTCCCATATTCTAGGAATTATCATCCTAGATTAATTGAAGATATTCATTGTAATCATAGAGAAATTGATTTTTATATTATGCATAATTGATTTTCATGCATAGAGGTATGCATAAAAGATTATTATTTTAATATAAAAGTATTACTTTTATCATAATTAGATTTCATGCAGAGGTATGCATAAAAGATTATTATTTTAATGTAAAAGTGTTACTTTTATCATATTTAAATTTCATGCATAGAAGTATGCATAAACGTTGATTATTTTATTATAAAAGTGTTACTTTTATCACAATTGAATTTCATGCATAGAAGTATGCATAAAAGATGATTATTTTATTATAAAAGCGTTACTTTTATCACAATTGAATTTCATGCATAGAAGTATGCATAAGAGTTGATTATTTTATTATAAAAGTGTTACTTTTATCATATTTGGATTTCATGCATAGAGGTATGCATAAAAGTTGATTTTTTTTTATAAAAGTGTTACTTTTATCACAATTGAATTTCATGCATAGAAGTATGCATAATAGTTATTTTTTTATTATAAAAGTGTTACTTTTATCATATTTGGATTTCATGCATAGAGGTATGCATAAAAGTTGATTATTTTATTATAAAAGTGTTACTTTTATCACAATTGAATTTCATGCGTAGAAGTATGCATGAGTTGATTATTTTATTATAAAAGTGTTACTTTTATCATATTTGGATTTCATGCATAGAAGTATGCATAAAAGATATTTTTTTAATACTAAAAGTGTGATTTTCATCATAAATGGATTTTATGCATAACTTAGATGCATAAGAGAAATTCCTTTATTCTAAAAGTTTAATTCTTACCAAATTGAATTTATGCATAGGAAGATGCATAAAAGATTGATTCAAAAGTGTCATTCTCATCTAAATTGAATTTATGCATAGGAAGATGCATAAAAGATTGAATTTTAATTTAAAAGTGTCATTTTCATTTAAAATGAATTTATGCAAAGGAAAATGCATAAAAGATTGATTTTTACTTTGAAAGTATTAATCTCAAATGAAATTTATGCATAAATAAATGTGTAAAGAAATCTTATATCAAATATAAGAATCTCTTGTATTCTATAAATAGATATGAGATGTGATAAGAGGTGTATAAGATGTGATAAGAGGTGATAAGATGCTTATGAAATAAGTTAGCAGGTGATAAGATGAATTAAGACGTGATAAGATGTGTATGAGATGAGGTAAGAAGTGTATGTGATAGGATAAGATGTATATGGGTTGTGATAGGGCAAGAATGGAAGCGATGTAAAAGATTAGATGTGAAGGCATATGAGGTTATATGAATGGGAATGTGGAAATGGATGTATGTATGTGGATGTGGATGTATGAATGTGAAAATAGATGTATGCATGTAGATGTAGAGGTATGGATGTGAATGAGAATGTAGATGTGGATGTATACATGGAAATGTGGATGTATGTATGTAGATGTAGATGTATGGATGTGAATGTGAATGTGGATATGGATGTATACATGGAGATGTGGATGTATGCATGTAGATGTAGATGTATGGATGTGAATGAGAATGTAGATGTGGATGTATACATGGAAATGTGGATGTATGCATGTAGATGTAGATGTATGGATGTGAATGAGAATGTGAATGAGAACGTGAATATGGATGTATACATGGAGATGTGGATGTATGCATGTAGATGTAGATGTATGGATATGAATGTGAATGTGGATGTGGATGTATGCATGGAGATGTGAATGTATGGATGAGATGTGGATGTGGATGTGAATGCATGGATGTGAATGTGAAGGGGGATGTGGATGTATGCATGGAGATATGGATGTATGCATGTAGATGTAGATGTGTGAATACGGATGTGGATGTATGTATGTGGATGTGGGATTGGAGGTATGATGTGGATGTACGAACATGGAGATGTATGTAGAATACTAAATGTGAATGAGTATTGTGAAATATTGTGTTGTCGATATGAGTGAATGGATGAGAATGAGTACACATATGAATGGAAAATGGAATAAGTAATGTGGACTGAGGAGGGATAATGTGGAAAGACGAGAGTCGATATAGAAACTGTATTTTGTGACCTATTTGTAAATGACTGTTTTATGTCAAGAATGTTGGGGAAGCATTTTGACCATCTTGTGGATTAAGGTCATGGAGACCTAACTGTTAAAGTTGCAACTGCTGACGGAGAGTCAATGGAGGACGTCTCGCGTAGCAAGGTCGGCCGAGGTCTTGACCAGCCTCGGTTCGATTTAAATGGTGAGCTTCCGGTACGGTGGATGAGGGACCAAGGAAGCGGCCTATGAGTGAAGGGCTAGGTCACCTGCGAGCGAAGGATCCTAGAGGGTGTTGACCGTACGGTGCTCGGGCTCTGGGTCGCCGAAGATACCCACACGTGCATTGTGGAAGATATTGGAGCAAAGAATAAGAGTTGTTTTCTGAAACCGGGCATGGATCTGGTTGATTGACCTTGCTGGTCCTCAACGGATGAGTCCATGGCTCTTTTATATGGATCTATGGGTTGATCTTGCTGATCTTCCACGGAGATTCCATTCTGTTATATGAATATATTGCCGGTTACTATGAGCTAGGAACTATGGAAAAGGCCCCTGAGTGAACAGGTGGTGAGCGTTTTTGTTGCCAATGATGCCATAAGTACACCGATGAATGAATGACGGGAAATAAGGATTCAACCAGAGACTTTGAGGATTGTCATCAGAGCGACATAATGGTTTCATTAAAGGATTGTTTGAAAGATAGTGAGGCAGTCCGGGGTGGGCAACAAGAAGAGCGGCCTCTAAGCACTCCTCAAGGCTCCCGTGTTGCTCAATGGGCTTGGGGCACAACGCAACACAAACATAAGAACCCCAAAACCACACACCCAACAAGAAAAGGGGCACCAAAATTGAGGCAGTCCGGGGCGGGCAATAAGAAGAGCGGCCTCTAAGCACTCCTCAAGGCTCCCGTGTTGCTCAATGGGCTTGGGGCACAACGCAACACAAACATAAGAACCCCAAAACCACACACCCAACAAGAAAAGGAGCACCACCTAGTTATGTGTGTGAACTAGGACACCAAAGATCTTTCCTTGTAGCCAATCAATACATGCTAACCATATACATCAATCAAAAGACACACACACACTCAACAAACACTCATAAAATATGGTATTATGTGTGGAGGGGACTAGCATAACACAAATAGATGCACACAAAACTTGGAGAAGAACTTAGAGAGACAATATAAGCTTGATTTTGTTGTCGGTATGCACTTGGTCTTAAGGTTACGGGAGCACTCTCACCATACAACCCTCTTACCATGAATTGAAAGGCAACAAATCAAAAACAAGCCCTCAAGCCTCCAAGCATAAATCACACCACAAAATACAAGGATCAATTTTACCTTAAATAAAAAATCGGACCGCTTCGCATAAATAAACTTTGGAGATGTAGGAGTCCAAGATTTTGTACACCATTGCACCCAAACTACTAATCTTATTGATGCACAAAGGCAAGATACAATTATGATAGGGAGTATGGCATCACTCAAGTCCTCACAATGACATAGCTAGCTTCAAGATTCAAGCTTCACTATCTCCTTACACACTAGAGCTAGGAGTGGTGTACAATGTGTGTAATCTCCTTCTCTACAAGGAATGGAGGGGGCTCTATTTATAGGTTTGAGAACCCCAATTAGGATTAAGCCTAATCAATCTTATTATGGAAAATCATAGATTATGGATTTTTTATTTTGAAATGAGAGTGGGCCTCTTCTTATCCCTTGAGTCACATGGATGTGGGCTCAAGGTGAGAGAATTATTGAAGATGAGAGGAGAGTGTGATGTAGAGGTTTGAGCAAATAACTTGTAGTAATGCCTACTCCAAAAGTAGTAGAGTGGGTGCTTATTTACAAATGTTAGTGGTTAGTAGTTAGTAATCACTATAAAAGGTTAGTAATACAATGTACAAAATGGGTGAGAAGGGTTGAGAGGTTGAGTAAGAGGAGTAAACATTTGGAAAGATCCTTTGTGTGGTTGAAAGCTCGAAGAAGCTTGGATTCTCCCATGTGTAGATCTTTAAGTTAACCGCCGATCTCCTTCTTGCATTTGACGCCATAAAAGTTGATTGAGGTGAAGAACAAGGGGGTTTTTGTGGATGGAAACCCCATATTTGTAGAGGTTAATATGATACATTCATGCTGAATTTTTATGTATTTTTTGAGATTGGGAAAATACGTTAGTAATATGGGAGTAGTAGGGAGAGAAATGGAGATGAGGTATAGGTGTAGAGTAGATATGAGAGCAAATGGAGATGGAAGGAGAGGGAAAAGGTGGAGAGGGTGAGAGAGGACATGAAGTTTGCAGGTTTGATGGAGTGAGAAAGGAATGAGTAAGTATGTACGTGATGAATGTGTAAGGGAGATGAGAAGAGACTAGGTGTACCTTGCCAAAAAGTGGGCAGACTGGGGTCCAATAAAAAATTCATATCTCACCGCCATTAGCTCCAAAAATTCTCAAAAAAATTGAGCATATTCTTGAGCTCCCGAGTTTACTTTTGTCTATTAATGACCAGTCCAAATTCGGAGTGGAGGCGGGCGCAAAAAATTCAGCAGAATCATGTATTTTCTAAATTTTAAAAATCTTTGTGTGGGTCCCCATTAGTGGAATTTCTTGATAGCTCCAAGAGTGAGCCCCCCAATACATCATACCCTGACCTTAGAGACTCAAGTGTATGTGGACACTTGCATGGAGGAGATTTTTTCTATTTTATAAAGGATTTACATAATAAGAAAAAACAAGCTAGTATTTAACTAGTCAATATATATGACAATATGGTTATTATGATAGGAAAATAAAATAAACAAAGAGATCTATTTGTGAATAAAATATACAAAAATAATTGATATATGAAAAAGTATTTGATAAAAATATATAAAATATTTAATAGTAAAAAATATATACAAAAATACTAAACTATGGAAGTCAAAAGGGAGGGAGACCCTCATTATTTTAGGGTAGATGAGAGAATAAAAGATGAAATAGTCTAAGGGAAAAAGTGATTTGGATAGTAGGCTTTCTACATGGTGTGGGTGGAAATGTGAGAGCATAGGAGTTACTTATGCATGGTGAAGTTGAAGCATATGTACAATGATGGTCCAAAAGTATTATGAAGAAATAATAATAATAATAATAATAAATAAAATATACTTAGGTTTCGTAATACACACACCTAATGAAGTATTTACATATTTGAGAAAATAGAGACCCCCATATTTAGGCCCTTATATGAAATGAAATATTTACACAAAATGGGCCGTAATAATTTTATTTATTTTTGATGAGTAGCTAGCAAAAAAAATATATAGAAGATATGGGTAAAGTCCCTAACGCACGCACGCCTATTTACAGTGAAAAGGTATTTATGACAAAGAGTTTATGTGATTTTCCTTGGCCGAGGTAGCTCCTTGTGGTAATGTGGATAGCCGAAAAAATGGCTATCATTTAGCCCTCCCCCTAGATGATGGTATATTCATGTACCATCATAATGTAGGCCTTCTAAAGCAAATGGTGTAATGTGGTTCTCTTGCCCATCTTTCTTCCGTTCCTTGTGTTTTGCACCACATCCATCACTCAAACCACATAACTTACATGCCCTTTTATCTCCTTTTTGTGTTTGCTTCTGTAAGTCTGTCGGTAGAATGCGACTCAAGTATGACTTGAGTCTGTAGCCATTAACCCTCTTAGAATGTTCTTTGCCATCCAAATCCATGAGCTGATAATAGCTAGAGTTGAAAACCTTCTTGACAATGTATGGTCCCTGCCATCTAGTTTCAAACTTGGCATCAAACCGATTATCAAGTCGATTGTCATACCTTAGCACAAGATCTCCTTCTTTGATGCCCTTGTCTTTCAAAGTTGCATTGAACTTCTCTGCTGCTTGCATGGCTTTTCTTCTATAACACTCGTATGCAGCTTCTCTTTTCCACTCTAGCTCAACTAAAGTGAGAAGTTGATCTACCCATGCATCTTGATCTCCTAGTCCACCTTTTCCATGTAGCCGCATTGTTGGAATGTTGAGCTCAATAGGCTGCAATGCTTCTTGACCATAAACCAAGTGAAAGGGTGTAAACCCCGTTGCTTCTCGGTAGGAAGTCCGGTATGCCCATAGTGCTCCATCAAGGAACTCATCCCAAAGCTTCGTCTTGTTCTCCACCATCTTCCTTATGATTCCTGCAATGACACCATTAGCCTTCTCTACTAACCCATTTGATTGGGGATAGTAGGGTGTGCTATGACAATGTGAAATATGAAGCTCTTCACAAACTTTGGTGAGCAAACCTTTTCTAAAACCTGGACCATTATCAAAAACAATCTCCAAGGGGGTGCCAAATCTGCAACATATATGAGTGTAAACAAACTTGCTTACAGTCTTTCCATTCACCCTTTCCACACTTTGAGCCTCCACCCACCTAGTCATGTAGTCTATGGCCACTAAGACGTACAATTTTCCATTTTTAGTTCTAGGTAGTGGACCCATAGCATCAATGCCCCATTTTTCAAATGGACCACTTGCAATGACTAATTGGCGTGGACCATGTAGCAACCTCTTATTACCATTGACTTGGCAATTATGACAGCTCCTGCACCAATGTTGGACATCCACATGTAAGCTTGGCCAAACATACCCAGCAAGCAAAATCTTTTTCACGGTTAGTTCTTGAGCAAAATGGCCACCACATGCTTCTTCATGCAAACCCTCTAAAATGGCTGGAATCTCCTTGGTTGTTGGTACTCTTCTGCACACTTGATCTTTTCCTTTTTGGTAGAGTGCACCTTCTAAGAACAAGAAAGAACTTGCCCTCTTCATGAGCCTCCTTTTTTGTGCCCTTGTGAAGTCTTGTGGGAATTCACCTTCCAAGATGTAGCTCACTATGGGAGCCAGTGCCTCCATTCCTTGGTACCGTGGTTGCTTAATAGCTGCTGCAGCCAAGACTACTACTTGCATTTCCTTCTTAACACATGCAACAGCTTGTTGTGCAAGTAGATCAGCATCCTCATTTTGTTTCCTAGGAATATGATACAATTGCACCTCCTCAAATTGATTAAACAGCCTACGGATAGCATGAACCTTTTGCCTTAATCTTTCATTCTTGCATGCCCAAATGCCTAAAATTTGCCTTACAATAAGAAGTGCATCCCCTTTTACCAAGAGACGTTGTATCCCTTGATTGATGCACACCTTCAAACCATGAAGTAGTATGTCGTACTCTGCTTCATTGTTGCTAGTAGAACTTGGCAAGTTGACCTTCTCCTTCATAACCACCTCTCCACTTGGGTTGAGCAGCACCAGCCCTCCCCCTGCTTTACCTGTGGCTTTTCTAAAAGCTCCATCAAAGAACAAGTTGAATGCATTAGGTATAGTTTTGGGTGGTGGCAATGGTAGGGTCTTTACTTCAGGCACCTTAATCTCCTTTTCATGCACTCTATAAGTGAGAATCCCTGCCAATTGTGCACGCACACTATCTTCTACCTTGAAAGAGTATTGAAATTCTTGCAATTCCATAACCCACTTTGTGATTCTAGCACTGATAGTCATTTGAGAAGATACCCAAGGAAACAAATTTTCTGTAGTGAGAATTACAAAAGGTTTTGGTAACAAGTAGGATCTAAATTTTCTCACCGCAAAGATGAGAGCAAGCATCATGAGTTCCGCTTCCGTGTAGCCTTTCTCCAAGACATTCATGACCCTACTAACAAAGTAGATGGGCCGCATCCTAGTACTGTGGAGATCTTGCTGTAACAAAACTGCACCCACTGTTTCCTTTCCAACACTAGAGCTAACAAAGAAAGTGTACTCCCAACAAGGAGGCATGAGTGTTGGTAGCTCTGACAAAATGACTTTAATGTTACAAAAGTACTCCTCAAGCTCATCAAACCATGCAAACTCTACTTGTTGAGTCAATTTTTTGCAAGGGGTGAAGTAACTCTGAGGCTAAGTGAATGAAGCGTGACATATACTTCACCTTTTGAATGAATGAGATGGCCTCCTTGAGACTCTTTGGAGATGGTAGGTCGATAAGAGCCTTTGCCTTTGTAGGATCCACCTCAATGCCTTTGGAAGAAACCTTATGACCCAGCAAGATTACTTCATCCTCACCAATATGACATTTGTCGGGATTGAGTTGGCCCCCCATGTCGTAGAGTTTCTTCAAGCCTTCTTCGACCCTCTGCACATGCAATGACTTAGAGCTATAGATGCAAAAATCATCTATGAACACTCTAATGGATTTCCCAAAGAATGCTTGAAACACCATGTTCATGAAACGTTGAAATGTCGCTGGAGCATTGGTTAAACCAAACGGCATGACTCTGAAAGCATAACAACCCCAAGGAGTGATGAAGGTTGTTTTCAATTGATCCTCCAATGCAATCCCAATTTGAAAGTAACCCGAGTAGCCATCACATATTGTATACTTCTCATGACCTGCTACCTCATTTAGGATCTCATCTTGAAATGGAAGAGGAAAGTGGTCCCTTTTTGTCGCCTCGTTGAGTGGACGATAGTCCACACACACCCTCCACTTGCCGTTCTTCTTGGGAGTGACCACGACGGGAGATACCCACTCTGAATTTTCTACAGCGCTGCTAGAAGCTTCCTCACCTCTTTGAGTAGTGCTTGCTCCTTGATGACTCCTAGTCTTTGTAGCTTTTGTGCCTTAGGTTTGGCTTCTGGCTTTAGCTCGATCTTGTGTTGAATGGCCTCTACGCCACGCACATCTGTGTAATCTTTAGCAAAAAACCTAGGAAATTTCCTTAGTACACATTTAAACTCCTCTCCTTCCTCCGATGTAAGCGTTTTTGAGAGCATAGCATCAAACATTTCTTCATCATGCACAATTTGGTCTTCTTGAGAGCCTACCTCCTCCAAACCTTGATAGGGTGTCTCTTTGTCTTTTGCTCTGAATCTTACCCCCATGACTTCAATGGAAGACTCCTCGTCCATAGTGCTACTGCTGCTTTCTTCCTCTGAGGCATCATCGGTCCAATCCTCCTCTGTTTCGCCTTGAGAAGATTCTTCATTTATCTCCTCTTGTCGTTGCTCCTTCATGTCAAAGATAATCTTCTTACGATTTTCATTCCTGCAAATTAACTTTCCATTTTCCCAATCCTGCAAAGCTCGCATTCTCATTAGCCATGGTCTACCTAGGATAAATGGATAACCACTTCCCTTGGTAGACATAACATAAAAATCAACAACCTTCTTAATGCCAAAAACTTCCACAGAAACATTCTTACAAATCCCAAGACACTTTGCTTTGCTATTGCTTGCCATTTTCACCTTAATTTCACGTGTTTCATGAATATGCATGCCTAGTTTTTGCATAAGGTCCTCTGTCATGATGCAAATTTGTGCAACCCATCTACTAGACCCTTCTTAACTAGCCTTCCCTTGATGTAGCAATCTAATATAGGTGTAATGTCCTCATCCATCTCGGCTTGTGAAATTTTTACAACAGGCACATTCTCTTTTGTTTTTCTCCTAGTGCTCACGGCCTTTGTTAATTCCCTCCTAACTTGTGGACATAAGGCTAGAAATTGAGGCCACGAGATATCAGGACCCTTACCTCTCATGTCTTCCAAAAGGTTGTATGGAGCCATACCATGTCCAAGGGGGAAATCTTGGAGGTTTATACGACGTCGTCTCCTCTTGACTTCCTTGTTTTCCTTCACTTTCTTTCCTCGTCCATGGTCACTTTGTGATGCCACACCCTCCTTTTCCTTCTCTTTTCCACGCCCTCGTTTGACACCATTTGCTTCAATGTCTACCTCCTTGGCCTTTGTTACCTCTACCACATGTACATTTGGGTCCGGCAAAGGTGGCATTCCTTCCACTCCTCGTGGAGGTGGTCTTGTTGCATTGGGCCTCTGCAAAATCAACGGTTGTTGTTGACTAGTGCCTTCACTTGCATTCATCATTGGATAATTCATGTTAGGCTTCCCTGGCTCCCCACGAGGCCAAGGACAATTATACATCCCATGCCCTGACTCTCCGCAATTCCAACATTGCAAGAGTCGCCTAGGTCGTTGCTCTCGTTCTTCAACCCTTTTAGCTTGGCCCTTCTGTTCCACAGCTTGTGCAAAGTGGATAGACAAGTTATTTAAAGACTCATTTAACTTTTCTATCACCTCGACTGTGACCTCAGGTAATTCTCTACGAGTGCAAGACTGTACCTCTTCCCTAGGCTTTGAGTCATCAAAGATAAAGCCCCCCCCCAAGCATACACCTCATCTTTCGGAGTTTCTTGGTAGCCCTAGCCTCAGCAGCATCAAATGTTGTGGGCTCTCCTGACTCTACTTGCAATTTTAGTGATGGGTACATCCCTGCAATAAATCTCTCCTTCTTCAAGAATTCTGCACCATCTCCAGGGTTAGGAAGACTACGCAACCAAAGAGTCCAAAGACGTAAGAATTCTTGCTTATAACTCAAGTAGTCCTCTAGATCCTTTTGCTTATGAGCAACTATTTCTTGCCATAGCTTTTGTGTGTTCAAAGGAGTGAAGTAATTGTCTCTAAAAAGTTGCATGACCCCCTTGTAATCTACTCGTGCGGGTGCAGGTAGAGATTGAAACCAAGTGGAAGCATCTCTTCGTAGGACCAACTCAAACATGTCTAAGCATTCTTGGTCTCCTACCACTCTCTTTATGTGGAGTGCCATTCTAAAGTTTGATAAGAACAACTCGGCATCCTCACCGGGCTCTCCAAAGAATAAGGGGTAGCCACTCATTTGCCTAGTGGTATCCATGGTTGAGAAGAAGGAAGCACAAATATGATTGCACAAAGGTCTTCCTTCACTCTCTTTCTCTCTCACTCCTTTTTTTCTTTTTTCTTTTTTTTTTCTTTTTTTCTTTTTCAAAGTAGAATGAAAATGTAGACGTCAAAGCTTATGTCATAACGAATCAAAGGCAAAATAAATGGATTAACTGAGGCATTAATGGCTGCTACTTGCCTAGGTCCAAACATACGACGAATGACACGCTGAAATTGTAACTTACTACCAACAACTATGTGTATTTCTTGCCTAGCATAAGAGATTGGCCTACGGTATAAGTCTTCTTGATTCATAAAACTAAGTTAAAACAAGATGAAAATATGCACATCAAAGGAAATGGTGTAATCTACAATGGGAAGTATGACAGGATTAGGTGATGCTAAAATCTCACTTAGTCTTTCTGGACCAAAAAGAAGAACCATGCGTTGTTGGTAGAAAATCTTTCTATCAATGTAAACATTCACTCTAATGGAGTGCACCCAATGAAACTGGTTGAATTGAATCCCAAGAGGATTAGGAGGAGGTGGATTGTTCATGAAAGATCACACAAAAGTACCACTTTCCTTCTTAAAATATGATACCCAATAAGCAAACAAGGAAATTTATGTGTTAAAGAGATCGATCTACCTTAAATACCCATTAAAAAACTGCTCATTCCTCAGTGGGGACACCAAAATTGAGGCAGTCCGAGGCGGGCAACAAGAAGAGCGGCCTCTAAGCACTCCTCAAGGCTCCCGTGTTGCTCAATGGGCTTGGGGCACAACGCAACACAAACATAAGAACCCCAAAACCACACACCCAACAAGAAAAGGGGCACCAAAATTGAGGCAGTCCGGGGCGGGCAACAAGAAGAGCGGCCTCTAAGCACTCCTCAAGGCTCTCGTGTTGCTCAATGGGCTTGGGGCACAACGCAACACAAACATAAGAACCCCAAAACCACACACCCAACAAGAAAAGGGGCACCACCTAGTTATGTGTGTGAACTAGGACACCAAAGATCTTTCCTTGTAGCCAATCAATACATGCTAACCATATACATCAATCAAAAGACACACACACACTCAACAAACACTCATAAAATATGGTATTATGTGTGGAGGAGACTAGCATAACACAAATAGATGCACACCAAACTTGGAGAAGAACTTAGAGAGACAATATAAGCTTGATTTTGTTGTCGCTATGCACTTGGTCTTAAGGTTACGGGAGCACTCTCACCATACAACCCTCTTACCATGAATTGAAAGGCAACAAATCAAAAACAAGCCCTCAAGCCTCCAAGCATAAATTACACCACAAAATACAAGGATCAATTTTACCTTAAATAAAAAATCGGACCGCTTCGCATAAATAAACTTTGGAGATGTAGGAGTCCAAGATTTTGTACACCATTGCACCCAAACTACTAATCTTATTGATGCACAAAGGCAAGATACAATTATGATAGGGAGTATGGCATCACTCAAGTCCTCACAATGACATAGCTAGCTTCAAGCTTCAAGCTTCACTATCTCCTTACACACTAGAGTTAGGAGTGGTGTACAATGTGTGTAATCTCCTTCTCTACAAGGAATGGAGGGGGCTCTATTTATAGGTTTGAGAAGCCCCAATTAGGATTAAACCTAATCAATCTTATTATGGAAAATCATAGATTATGGATTTTTTATTTTGAAATGAGAGTGGGCCTCTTCTTATCCCTTGAGTCACATGGATGTGGGCTCAAGGTGAGAGAATTATTGAAGATGAGAGGAGAGTATGATGTAGAGGTTTGAGCAAATAACTTGTAGTAATGCCTACTCCAAAAGTAGTAGAGTGGGTGCTTATTTACAAATGTTAGTGGTTAGTAGTTAGTAATCACTATAAAAGGTTAGTAATACAATGTACAAAATGGGTGAGAAGGGCTGAGAGGTTGAGTAAGAGGAGTAAACATTTGGAAAGATCCTTTGTGTGGTTGAAAGCTCGAAGAAGCTTGGATTCTCCCATGTGTAGATCTTTAAGTTAACCGCCGATCTCCTTCTTGCATTTGACGCCACAAAAGTTGATTGAGGTGAAGAACATGGGGGTTTTTGTGGATGGAAACCCCATATTTGTAGAGGTTAATATGATACATTCATGCTGAATTTTTATGTATTTTTTGAGATTGGGAAAATAAGTTAGTAATATGGGAGTAGTAGGGAGAGAAATGGAGATGAGGTATGGGTGTAGAGTAGATATGAGAGCAAATGGAGATGGAAGGAGAGGGAAAAGGTGGAGAGGGTGAGAGAGGACATGAAGTTTGCAGGTTTGATGGAGTGAGAAAGGAATGAGTAAGTATGTACGTGATGAATGTGTAAGGGAGATGAGAAGAGACTAGGTGTACCTTGCCAAAAAGTGGGAAGACTGGGGTCCAATAAAAAATTCATATCTCACCGCCATTAGCTCCAAAAATTCTCAAAAAAATTGAGCATATTCTTGAGCTCCCGAGCTAACTTTTGTTTTTTAATGACCAGTCCAAATTCGGAGTGGAGGTGGGCGTAAAAAATTCAGCAGAATCATGTATTTTCTGAATTTTAAAAATCTTTGTGTGGGTCCCCATTAGTGGAATTTCTTGATAGCTCTAAGAGTGAGCCCCCCAATACATCATACCCTGACCTTAGAGACTCAAGTGTATGTGGACACTTGCATGGAGGAGATTTTTTCTATTTTATAAAGGATTTACATAATAAGAAAAAACAAGCTAGTATTTAACTAGTCAATATATATGACAATATGGTTATTATGATAGGAAAATAAAATAAACGAAGAGATCTATTTGTGAATAAAATATACAAAAATAATTGATATATAAAAAAGTATTTGATAAAAATATATAAAATATTTAATAGTAAAAAATATATACAAAAATACTAAACTATGGAAGTCAAAAGGGAGGGAGACCCTCATTATTTTAGGGTAGATGAGAGAATAAAAGATGAAATAGTCTAAGGGAAAAAGTGATTTGGGCAGTAGGCTTTCTACATGGTGTGGGTGGAAATATGAGAGCATAGGAGTTACTTATGCATGGTGAAGTTGAAGCATATGTACAATGATGGTCCAAAAGTATTATGAAGAAATAATAATAATAATAATAATAAATAAAATATACTTAGGTTTCGTAATACACACACCTAATGAAGTATTTACATATTTGAGAAAATAGAGACCCCCATATTTAGGCCCTTATATGAAATGAAATATTTACACAAAATGGGCCGTAATAATTTTATTTATTTTTGATGAGTAGCTAGCAAAAAAAATATATAGAAGATATGGGTAAAGTCCCTAACGCACGCATGCCTATTTACAGTGAAAAGGTATTTATGACAAAGAGTTTATGTGATTTTCCTTGGCCGAGGTAGCTCCTTGTGGTAATGTGGATAGCCGAAAAAATGGCTATCAATAGTTGATACTGAGAAAAAGGCAATTTCATATTGGGTGTGTAAGTCGTGTGACTAGTTTTATGTTTGCATGAACTTCTGGCTAGGGGGCCTAGGAACTCTTTTCCCTGGTACCCCCGGGACAAAACCTAATCAAATTCCTAATTGGATCCCATCACTACAGTGGTTGGGAGGTTGGCTACCCCATGGGACTGGATGGGGTTAGGCTGGACTGATGGATCCGTAAATCGAGATTTAATTTCTATTACTACGATAGATGAAGTAAATCCCGGATAGTAATTTTTCTATGGATAGGAATCAACGGCTGTGCCTCTTGATGGGGAAAAAAGCATTGATCCCAATGATCCAAGTGCAAGTTTCTTCCTTGATCTGACCAAGTACCGTTAGAGGTGCAGTCGGATCAGTTTGATCAATAATGATCTTGACTACGTTAGAGTAAAGAGTTATCCTGGTGGAATCGCCTGTGCTTTCCGGATAAGGGAAGTTTTTCCGGGTTCGGTTTTGGAAAAACCGACAGATTAGTCTCTTGTCCCGATATCCGTGGGCGAGGCCCTGAGTGTGAGACCCTGACCTGCGCAAGATGTGTTACTTCCGCTGCTAGCACCCCGAATCCGTTGCACGGTGGGAACAACGATCTCACAATTTTTTTTATCCCGGGTACCAGGGAAAAGAGTTCCCAGGCTCCCTAGCCGGATGTTCATGCAAAAATAAAACTAGTCACACCACTTACACACCCAATATGAAATTGCCTTTTTTAAACAGATTCAACCAGTTTTAAAACAATCCTTTAATGAAACCATAGTATCACTCATCACAATCTTCCAATTTATCCGGTTGATTCTTTAAAATTTCCCATCATTCTTTCATCAGAGTATCTATGGCATCATTTGGCAACCAGAACGCTCACCACCTGTCCACTCAGGGGTCTTTTCAATGGTTCCTAGCCCATAATACTTGGCAATATAATCACTTATAAAAATCAAGATGGACTCTCGTTGAAGATCAGCAAGATCAACCAACACATTCATATAAAGAGCCATGGACTCATCCATTGAAGACCAGCAAGGTCAATCAACCAGATCCATGCCCGGTTTCACAAAACAACCCTTACTCTTTGTTCCAATATCTTCCTCGACGCACGCGTGGGTATCCTAGGCGACCCAGAGCCCGAGCACCGTATGGTCAGCACCCTCTAGGATCCTTCACAGGTGACCTAGCGCTTCACTCATAGGCCGCTTCCTTGGTCCCTCATTCACTGTACCGGAAGCTCACCATTTAAATCGAACCGAGGCTGGTCAAGACCTCGGCCGACTTTGCTACGCGAGACGTCCTCCATTGACTCTCCATCAGCAGTTGCAACTTTATCAGTTTTAGGTCTCCAGGACCTTAATCACAAGACGGTCAAAATGCTTCCCCAGCATTCTTGACATAAAACAGCCATTTACAAACAGCATTTACAAACAGCATTTACAAACAGTTTACAAATACAGTTTCTATATTAACTCTCATTTTTCCACATTATCCCTCATCAATCCACATTACTTATTCCACATTCCATTTATATGTGTACTCATCCCATCACATCATTTTCCATCTCATCACTTCAGATTCCTTCACATCACATATCATATATTCACATCCATACATATATCCACATCCACATCCACATCCACATCCACATTCACATCCATACATCCACATCTACATCCATGCATCTATTTTCACATCCACATCTACACGCACATTCACATCCATACATCCACATCTATATGCGTGCATTCACATCTACATGCATACATTCACATCCACATTCATACATCTACATCTACATGCATACATCCACATCTCCATGCATACATCCACATCCACATTCACATTCACATCCATACATCCACATTTACATGCATACAAGTAACATTCCCAATCCAATAATATCCATGCAAATTGAGCATTTTAAATGGTGGGACGATAAAATAGTACTTTTTTAACGAATTTATTTTTCAAATAATATAAACCTAAGCTAACTATTAAAGTTGCTACTCCATTACATAAATTCTCGTGCCTAATGTTGCATTTGGTAATGTCAGTGCCCTAATCAAGCATCATAACGCAAGTATGTCATTTTGTGCAAGACACTCAGTGGGGGGTTAGGACTCTATCCTGAGTGTTTTGTGCATGCATGATGTGTCATCATGCACGTGCACGGGTTCAAACAATAAAAGTGTGCCTAACACAATTGTTAAGTAATTTGTCACCCCCCCTAAAATGTTTCATGAGATTTAGCAATTAAACATGCGGTGCAAGAAGGGATGCTATGCTCAGTCATACACTAGGCCAAGACACTTTGAGATTCTCCCTTTTAGTGACTCGCCGGGGTCCCCCAATCAATGAGAGATGTACCTAAGTGGATGCTTCTCCTTTTGCGAATAGTTCATGGTTGAGGACCACTCCACCCCATTCCTTCTTTGACTTGGACTTGGACTTTACTTTGATGCCTAGATTGTGTCCTGCCTAAGTGGCTTGATGTGACCTTTATGCTTGCCCCTCCATCACAAGCGATAAGACCTAGAAAGTGCACCAAAGAGAATATGTAAGGTGTTTAGGATTTACACCTGGGCCAATTTTAGCCTTTCACCACCTGACGCTCAACTCTTATGCCCTTGGCACATTTTTGCCTTGGGCACCTTCAACTTGGAGTCACATACACACATAATTGTGTTGCTATTTGGTGAGCAACGACTTCTTTTGACATTTGATTCCAAATGTTATAGATAGTAATCTATAACATTTGATTCCAAATGTTATAGATAGTAATCTTTTCATCAACAAGGCTTATGGCCCATGGAAGAAGTGAAGATTTAAGGGAATATGGGCTTCCCTCGAGTGGGTCTTCCTTGCAAACTATCTTTTTCACGTCTTTGGGTGTGGGAGTAGAAATCTTTAGGATGTTTTCTAACTATAGGTATGGTAGACTTGAATATTTCTGTAGTTTCGTAGAGTTCTAGAAGTATATGGCCCTTGGCCCTCATCCACCGACTTTTTACCTTCTTCTTTACTCGAGGTTCGTACAGGCATCTTTTCACTTTGGCCTTTCAAGGCAAATTACGTCTACAGAAATCCAACCGTTATAGATTTATAATTTTTCCTTAGATCCCAATCCAATCATCACCATATCCATGCAAATTGAGCATTTTAAATGGTGGGAGGATAAAACAGTACTTTATTAATGATTTTATTTTTCAAATAATATAAACCTAAGCTAACTATTAAAGTTGCTACTCCATTACATAAATTCTCGTGCCTAATGTTGCATCTGGTAATGTCAGTGCCCTAATCAAGCATCATAATGCAAGTAGGTCATGTTGTGAAAGACACGGGGGGATCTATGGGCTTTTGATGAGGAGGCCTCTATCCTAAGTGTTTTATGCATGCATGATGTGTCATCATGCACATGCACGGGTTCAAACAATAAAAGGGTGCCTAACACAACTGTTAAGTAATTTGTCACCCTAAAATGTTTCATGAGATTCAACAATTAAATATCATGCGGTGCAAGAAAGGATACTATGCTCGGTCATACACTAGGCCAAGACACTTTGAGATTCTTCCTTTTAGTGACTTGCCGAGGTCCCCCAATCAATGAGAGATGTACCTAAGTGGATGCTTCTCCTTTTGGGAATAGTGCATGGTTGTGGACCACTTCACCCCATTCCTTCTTTGACTTGGAGTTGGATTTGACTCTTATGCCTGGATTGTGTCTTGCCTAAGTGGCTTGACGTGACCTTTATGCTTGCCCCTCCATCACAAGCGATAAGACCTTGAAAAATCACATAAGAGAAGATGTAAGGTGCTTTGGATTTACGCCTGGGCCCATTTTAGCCTTTCATCACTTGACGCTCAACTCTTATGCCCTTGGCACCCTTTTGGCTTTGGCACTGTCAACTTGGAGTCACATACACACATAATTGTGTTGCTATTTGGCGAGCAATGCCTTCTTTTAACAGTTGATGCCAAATGTTATAGATAGTAATCTTTTCATCAACAAGGCTTATGGCCCATGGAAGAAGTGAAGAATTAAGGGAATATGGGCTTTTGTGGAGTGTATCTTCCTTGCCAAACTATCTTTTTTGCTTCTTTGGGTGTGGGAGTAGGAACCTTTAGGTAGTTTTCTAACTATAGGTATGGTAGACTTGAAGTCGATGGAAGTTCTTGGATTGCTTTTTAAATGTTCCTTGTCCTCCTTAATACATGTATCTTCTATCTTGGACTTGCCTTTGTCGATCTTTCTAGGTACCCATATTAGCGTTGGTGTGGCATGTTAGTGGATATTCTTTGAGCATGATGATGATTTTTGAAACCACTCTTTTCTCCAAAAACAAAATATGACACCTTTTGGATTGCTTACTTTTTGGTACTCAATTATTGCTTTGTTCTCGGTAGTATCCTTGGGCTATTTGTGAGCTTTCTATAGTTATCCATCCTTGTGGGATTGGACCATTTCTTGAGCTTCTTCTGCTTCCCTATCTTGGAACTACATTTAAATTGTTTGGTACCATATAGCATTTCTTTTTTAGAATGATTCCATCACTCCCAAGTAAGTCACTCTATTTTCCATAATTAAAACATATATATACTTGCAATATTTGTGACCTTTTAATGATGTATTTTGTAGCAAGTTTGTTCGACATTTACAAGTAGGTTTCTCATCCCTATTAAAACAAAAGTGATCATGCTTAAATATTCATTGATAAAACTTCAAGACTCTTGAGGTAACATATTTTTTGCAGTTAATTATTTAACACTTTTTGGTGAACTCAAGGAGAGTTTTTATGCATCAAAAGTAGAACTTCTTGAAGGAACTGGCCCTTCCATCTTGAATTATACTTTATGAGTTTTTTACTATGTATTAATCTTGTGGTATGGGACACGGGATTAATCCTGTGTGAAGGATTCTGATGCATACTTATCTATGGGACACGGGATTAATCCTGTGTGAAGGATTCTGATGCATACTTATCTCTACATCTATGTGGGATAATTTTTGGTGGTATGGGACACTAGAATTTATTACACAGAAGTCCTTGATATAATGTATTTTGTTAGGGAACATACTTGAATTTATATAGTGTATGACAATTGATCTCCTTTGCTTGCATAAGCAAACAAGCATTTGAGGTCAGTTGCTTATCCAAGCAGGAGGGATGTTACATAGTTTCCATCTTTTAGTTGTACGGGGACGCCCGGACACTAGTGTGCCATGCTAGTGAATTGGTATCGGGGTGACTCCACATTAAATACTGATTACCTAGTGGTATTGGCATAGCTTGAGACCATGCTCGAGGGGTGTATGTTGTTAAAGTTTAACAAGTAGTGCCATGCTTGACAATTGTATTGTGGTCAAGTGAAACAAGTGGACTATACTTTATAATCGCACATGGTTGACAAGTGGTTTATGCAATTAATGTGCCACGCTCATTGGAGTGTAACAAGTGGCAATTCACACCATGCTAGATGATGTGTACATAGCGATACTCTCATCATAGTGAAACAAGTGGTGAATATATGTTGTGTTTGTGGTGAAGAGTAATGTGTGTGTGTGTTTCACACATAAGGGGTCTTGTCTATATCATATTATTCTTTATTATTTGTGATTTGATGATAGTGCGAGCATCACCAATTTAGGTACTGTCGCACGAGATTTGTTGTTTGTTGTTGTTGTAGCATTTTCTTTTACGCAATTGACAACAATTGCTTCCTCAAATGGGAGGACTGTTATAGGTATATATTTTATCATATTTTTGATGAATTAATAATCTTACAAAAGTATGTTTAGTTTAATTTGTGCAGGATTTAGTTTAATGGAATATGTAAATGGGCACAAGATTAATGCATAGGTGTAAATGTGCACATAGTCATTTATGTAACAAGGCCCACTAGCAATTATATATTGGGCAAGGTTTATTTTTGATGAAATGCTTTAAGAGCATTGGACTAAGGTTTAATTTTCTAAAATAAAAGCCCAATTTTGGAAAAACTATACTATTTATGGCTCCAAGGGCTAAATTTATTAATATGATTTAAATACTGCATGTGGGAGTGGAGCCACACATGTCGGGGGGGAGATTGCACCCAATCTTGTCTTGGTGATGTTATTCTTTCTCTTTGTCGCCAGATGGGGACTCCATCCTCCCTCAAATTGATCTAAGGCTAGTAGAATCAGGGGTCAATCCCTTTTACCTTAGTATAGCTCCATGGAAAAACATCCTTGAAGGACGTGAGCAATACCTAGATCATTTCCTAGATTGCAGAGCATCCAATTTAGCACTGATTCAGATAAACTTTGGATCGGCAACTATACTCAAATTCATCTTGATCAGTCCATCGTTCCTAACCCGTTTGGATTGCTTCAGGTCCCCTTTAAAGGCTTTCTCTACCGTAATGATTTTCTAGAGACTCCATACACTCCTGCCATTGGCTAAGACTTCATAAAACTCTTTAGCCTCATCAAGAAATTTCCCTTTACTCAGGATCTTGCTAATCCCTGCAAGCTTCATTCTCGTGATGACGGGCTGGTCGATATCTCTCTATGATATGGATCACATCAACCTCAAACACATTGATCATATTTGCATTTTGTTAGAGACATTTTTTTTCTCTCTATCCGAGTCCAATCATTCCATCATGTTTACTCCTTCAGCTACTTTCGGCCGAGAAGGATTCTCCACTTTTCTACGACGACGACTGGCACATTGAAAAGCTTGATTTTGTTCTTTCCTCTCTGGATGATTATTATATTCGCATCCCAATCCTACATAATCCATGCCTTTGTCAACCATGGTCTTCCTAGTAACATATCGCGTAGGCACATTTTATGTCCTTGTTGTGCCCAATAGCTTAGTGGCAGTAGAGTGCTCAGTAGTCTGAGCAGTCTGACTACCTTCCATGTCATAAGCACCACCTCAGTACTGTACATGTGAAAATGGCAAAATGTAGCCATCAAAGTAGCCGTGCTAAGATCAAGCAGACTAAGCTTAAAAGGATGGCACAAGGCAAGCATCGCACGAGAGAGGAGAGAGTGTCAGCTGAAGATTGTAGAAGAGCATGTTTTTAGTCTTGTGTCGAGTAGTTTCTCAGTTGTAAACTTGTACTGGTTCTAGAAAAAATACAAGAGAAATGTTGCTTTTCCCTTCATCTCTATGTAAATATCTGCAATGTGTTGGATATACGAATGCTATAACTCTATCTTAACACTAGTTTGGTACCAAAAAAGGACACTTAAGTGTCCTTTTTCGGACGATGCAAATAAAATGCTACTTGCGCTAGGAAAGACATATTCAAAATCCCTCGAGGAGTTTGAATATGTGACCTAGTGTGTCTTTAAAAAATGTAACCTTGCAATTTGGATGCTGGCACGATAAGAAATTACACCCATAAATAGGACTTGCATGAGACTGCAACTCAGGTTTGAGAAAACCACCTTATAAGCTTAGAGAAAAAAATCACTAAGCCCCGTGAAAAATTCCAAGTAATTATTTCATATTTGTGTCAAATATTTTGCCAAGTTTCACATGAAATAAAATTCAATTGAGAGTGTCTAAAATAGTAGGAAGTTGTGTGTGTTTGATACACCACTTTTTAGCATTCATTTGTATCCAAACCAATACATGGTTTTAATGTGTTTGCAAGCTTTTTAAGGTGATACAATGCGTACTCTATCCATTGAGATCTTAAAGTTTTATGTAAAAGCCCCTGTGTAAGCTACAAATATTAATTGTTTCAAAATGTCAAAACTGCACACAACAAAAATTTTGGATTTAGATTCTTGAGTCATACGCATTACATTCCTTAGTAAACTTGCAACGTTTTGTCTGTATAGAATAATTTTGCTAAGGTACATTGTACAAACATAATTTGGGCACCTAAAACCTTTGTTTCAGGGTTGTTGAGAGAGAATTTAGAAAATTTGAAAAATGTAGCACGATTGAAAAACTAAGATAGCACTCAAGTAGCAAGATTTACTTGAGCTTGGAACCCCAAAAAATATGTATTAACTTGGTTTTGAACCATATAATCATTTTTGATTGCCAATTTGCACTAACATAACCCTAGTTTTATGGAAGTACCTTTGGAAGGCCAAAATTTTTCTCTTTTTTAGCATCTTGGTAATTATGAGATTTTTGTTATAGTTCACAAGTAGCTTAGGAACTAGGACCTAAAGGAGATTGTGTTGTTTTGAAACCCCAAGTTCTACGAATTGACTTTTACAAACATGAAAAACATGATTTATTCAAGAAGTTATAGGCATTTTATGGGAATTTTGACAAAACAGCTTCAAATTTCAATTAAAATTTCAAGTTAGAGTTTTTTTTGTCAAATTTCTAATATAGCTTGTGTTTTGACATCATGAAAAATCCCCTTTATTTTTTGACTTTTAACCAAGCTATGGTTGAAACAAGGTGTAGAAATATTGTTTCTAGGTTCCCCAAAAAATTCCAAAGTTCTGGTGAGAAACAGGACACTAAAGTGTCCTGAGGACACTGTAGTGTCCAATTAAAGAACTAGTGTTAAGAAACATGTTCTATACTTGAGAGAGAGAGTGAGAGAGTTATGTGGTACTGTGAGAGCAGAGCGTGAGTGTGCAAAGTTACAAAACCGAGCGGTGTTCTCACTGTCCCCACCATGACCATACTAGTGGTTGTGTTTGAATCCAAAAGCTCTGGTGGGTGGCTACACGTCTCCCACGGCATTGTCTGACTGGTCCATTACACTGGACTGCTACCTTGCCATAGGGAAACAATGAGAAACACTTGTCAATCTTGCTGGGGATTTACTACCACAAAACCACTTGGAAACTTCATGTTGAAAGATCTTTACTCTTCCTTGTGGGATACCTTGATGAAGCAAAAAAAATCTCCGCTAAGTTGCATTTTGCACCTTCAAGAAAAGGTAACTCTAAAAAAGGAGAACTCTGGTTTTGCACAACTAACTCTATATCAAGCCTATGGCAAAGCCATAACATGGAGGGATTTTTATGGGAAGGTCAGTACTACACGGAGAAACTTTCACCACACTACCCAACCAGCAAGAATCGATTCACGCATGCTTCTGCATGATGGTGAACCTAAGAATGGAGAAAAAGTAATGCCTTCCAAGAAACCCTCTAGGAAGCTCGCAGGTTGGAGTGTCTCGCACTGTTCTAACCAAGAAGATAGTGCAAAAACTTCCACAACACCACACGAGCAAGACGGAGTACTAGGGTTCAAGAATAATTTGGACCAAGAAAAGGAGTGCCAAGAGCTAGAAGTTGTGCAAAGTCTGAGTCCAGGAAGCCTAAGAAGGGTGGAGCAACAAAATCTGAAAGAACAACCACAACAACAAAACACCCAAAAAAGGTTCAAGGGAGCCATGGCATCATTAGCCAAGAATTTTGCGGTGTTCTTAGGAGAGAAAGGGGAAGATGTAGATTTGCATGTAAGGATCTTTGAGAAATACTGGAAAGTAGCTAGACCTAGGGATGTGGAAAAGCCAGAGTTGAGTGAAATCCACAGAGATGCTTTCATGAACACCTTCAAAGACAGATCCACGGAGTGGCTATCAAGATACCAAGACAACCATTTCTATACTTAAGAAGAGGTTCCTTCATGAAAGTCAAGCAAGTAGACTTTAGGGTCAACCTAGTGTTCAATTCAACATAAGAATGATAGATAATAGAATGGTGGTTTGAAAGGGAATCGTTAAAAATTTTCTTCATGAAATTCAATCAAGTAGACTTTAGGGTCAACCTAGTGTTCATAACCACTGAAAACCACACTGGTTCCTACCAGTTTGGATGTAGGTGATTATGTGTTAATTCGGGTGGAACATTTGTTGGACCACTATGAGATACTTTGGAAGACATGTGAACACATATTATGGTTTCATATTTTGGTATTAGTATTTTTTGTAAGATTAAGGCCTCAAATCTTTATACATACCAATTAGTATTTTATACTTTTGGTAGGCCCAAGACTTTATATTTGTAGCTTGCTATATTTTGGTAAGATTTTTTACGCTCAAAAACTCAAAATCTCTTATACTTTTGATTTTGGAATTATCCTCCATTAGACTGGTGGTCACAAATGCCAACATTTTATCATACCAGGTATAAGGTATTAGCGTGACTACTTTTGCTGTAAATAGCTCCGCATCGGGTAGAGCATTCGCTACTTCCATCGGGGTTTCACCAGACTCCGGTCGAGGTAGGTAGTTTGCCATTGTATGGCTAGTTCTTGGGGCGTGCATGATGCTAAACTCGAACTCCTAAATGATTAGCATCCATCGTGCCATCTTGCTTGCCAAGATAAATTAAGGCAAAATGATCCACATGGAATGTGAACTTGTTGCATAGTAGATAGTGGTGAAACTTGTTGCATAGTAGATAGTGGTGAAACTTGTCATTTAAGTAGATAGTGGCTAGTTCTTGGGGCGTGCATGATGCTAAACTCGAACTCCTAAATGATTAGCATCCATCGTGCCATCTTGCTTGCCAAGATAAATTAAGGCAAAATGATCCACATGGAATGTGAACTTGTTGCATAGTAGATAGTGGTGAAACTTGTCATTTAAGTAGATCATGTCGATCGATCACTTCCGTATGGGTGGTGCAGTAATTTCAGCTTGTCAAATGCTGAGAAAATAATTCTTGAACCATTCATTGAAATGTTACTGGTGGGGAGAATTCTTGAGCCCCAAGGTCATTACATTGAATACAAAGGCACACCATTCACTGATGAAGGCCATCTTTTTGAAATATTTTGGTGCCATTTGGACCTAATTGTAGTCATGGAAGCCATCCAAAAATGAATACATCTTATTGCATCCAACATGGAACTATGAATGAGGTCTGATTGTAGTGCTTCTTGCATAATAAGCTTGAGAACTTGTAAGACTAGAACTTTGATTTTCCACCAAACCATATTCCAAATGGACCCTGAACACATGGTTATATAGGCCTAAGTGATGCATGACCTTCCAACTTCAGTCCCTTGGCCTTTTATTGGCTAGGCATGGCCTTTTCACTCTCAAAAGCCTCCTCAACTACCCTTAGAAGGGGGTGCCAACTTCTCTAGCCTTTGGGATTCTCTTGTGCACCATTTGTTGGAATTAGGGTTGCAGGAAAGCACACAAAGCTTGGAGAAGAAGAAGCAAGAATGCACACAACACAAAGTGTATTAGATTGTGCCAATGTACAAAGATAAGTTAGCCCTAGAATAATGGGCGTATATACAAGCCGGGGGAAAAAACCTCCTATAGAGGGAAAAAGTACCCCCGAGGTCCTAAGTGTGTTCACGCACATCACTGCCTATATATATGGCAACAAATCCCCCCTAGGAGTGATGGTGTGAATGAGAGCTGGCACTCATGGGGAAGTGCCATGCCCAAAGTAGATCAGTCCACAAAGGGGAGCAAGCCTAAACTTTGCAGAAAGCTTCAAACTTCTCACGAGGAAGCGGCTTTGTGAAAAGATTGGCGAGGTTGTCCTGTGTTGGCACATAGGCCTTGTTGATCTCTCCTGCTGAGAGTCTCTCCTTGACATAATGATAATGCACCTCAATGTGCTTTGTGCGAGCATGAAAAACTGGGTTTCTCACAACTGCTAATGCGCTCTGACTATCAGCGTAGATAGAGGTGGCAGCCAACACCCAAGTCAGCCGTCTGAGCCACACACACTCAACCGTAGCTATGAAAGCTGCCCTGTACTCAGCTTCACAACTAGAAGTGGCCACAGTAGGTTGCTTCTTGCTCAACCAAGATATGCATGAGCTACCAAGCATGAAACAAAAACCACTTGTGGACACTCTTGTGTCATAGCAACCAGCCCAATCTGAGTCCGAAAAAGCATGTAAATCTGGCGGCAAAATGATCCCCCCCTTGGGATAAAATAACCCAAGATGTATGATGCCACTCAAGTAGCGAAAGATGCGTTTAGCTACCTTCCAATGCTGAGACCCTGGGCTATGCATAAACCTGCTCACCTGTGAGACTGCAAACTGAATGTCTGGCCTCGTAATGCATACATAAATGAGGCAACCAACAATTGTCTGATAGAGTGTGACATCAAAATGATCTCCAGCATCATGAAGACTCAACTTCAAACTTGTCTCCATTGGAGTAGCAATAGGCTTGCAGTCTTCAAGATCAAATCTCCGCAATAATGTCTCAATATACTTTGTCTGACACAAAGCAGTACCTCCATCACACTGCTTAAATTGAATCCCCAGATAATGATGCAAATGCCCCAAATTTGACATCTCAAAAGAGGCATTCAAATCAGCCTTAAAATCAGCAATATGACTCTCATTTGGTCCTGTGAGCTGCATGTCATCGACGTAGAGAGCAATGATTAGATGTACATCATCCACACGTTTAACATACAAAGTGCGTTCTGTTGGACTATTTTGACAACCATGTGCAGTCAAATATGCATGTATCTTTTCATACCAAGCTCGTGGAGCTTGCTTTAAACCATATAAAGCCTTTTTCAACCTGCACACTTTGTTTTACTGCCCTCTTTGAACAAAACCACGAGGCTGCGATACATACACCTCCTCATGCAAATCTCTATTCAAGAACGTAGTCTTTATGTCCAACTAATGTACATTCTAACCATTATGAGCTGTCAATACACAAATGCTATGACTGGTAGTCATACGACAAGTGGGAGTAAAGGTCTCATCAAAATCAATGCCCTTTTCTTGAGCATAACCCTTTGCAACAAGTCTAGCCTTATAGCGATCAACACTGCCATCTGGCTTTCGTTTCAACTTAAAAACCCATTTACATCCAATGACCTTTTTACCAATAGGCAAATCACACAAAGTCCATGTACCATTCTTCATTATAGCCAGGGATTTAATATTCACATGATCACAAGATTTTTTGTGATAATAACACATGTGAACAAGTTATTCACATGTTCTCATGTTACCGTTCACAAAATCAGAGGTCACTTGCCATTTGGGAACCCCTTAAAAGCTTGGCTACACATGGGAATAAGCTATTCACATTTTCTCATGTTACCATCTTCACATAATAGCAGGTCAGTGGCCACCTAAGAAGATTTTTTATGCCCGACAAAGATAATTCTTTTAGGCCCTTGTGAAAGCTTTGTGAATATGACATGTGATCACAATATTTTTTGTGTTATTAACATATGTTATTAACATGTTCACATGTTCTCGTTTACGTCAGTGAAATCCCTGATTATAGATATTCACTTTGCATTGCATCCAACCAATTTTCTGATTTTTGTGCCTCATCAAATGAAAGAGGTTCTTTCTCTTCACACTAGACACAGCCAAAGCATAACAATCTGATGCATAAGAGGCATGCTGAAAACCTGAACGAGTATGACTAGACATAGGTGCATCAATTTTACTATCACGCAATGTTTGCACCAGCCATTTAGGCATACCTCTAGCCTGCTCATTTTCAGCCCTATCCTCATAAATTACATCCTGTAAATCTGCATCAGAAATAGGCTGATCTATGATTTCATTTGAAATTTGCATAGGCTGAATATTTACCTCATTAGGACTTACATTTGAATTCCCACCTGCAAATAGAGGCAACAACGTATCAAATACATCCCGTGAGCTCACACCTGTCTCTACAAGGTAATGTGCTTTGTAGCACCACTGTCAAAATACTTTTACTTTAACCTTAATTCCTATTAACCATTGATTTAGGTATTTCCACTTTGAAATCCCCTAAACCTTATTTATATGCAAACCTCTTGCATACAAATAATCTTTTCTAGTCTTACCTTATAGTGTTTCCTATTAGTCTCATAACATTTCCTCCCCCTTGAAAGAAAAGTTTTCGTCCTCGAAAACAAACTCAGGAAACCTTTTCTTGAGTGTAACCTCTCTTTTCCAAGTTGATCTTTCTTTTAGTCTATCTTTCCACTTTACGAAACATTCTTTAAACATAGATTTCTTTTCAGGATCATGTGGAAGAATAGGTGGTTCCATAAAATCAACTATTACTTCTTTTCCTGTTATGTTGTCATTGTTCCCATCTTGCATTTCAGTCTACTAACATGAAACACAAGATGCACTCTACATCCTTCATGTAAAGCTACCTTGCAAAACTAGACTTGTAAGACTAGAACTTTGATTCTCCACCCAACCATATCCAAAATGGACACTAATCACATGGTTATATAGGCCTAAGTGATTCCTGAACCACCTCTAGAATGGGGTGCCTACTTTTGTGGCCTTTGGGCTTCCCTCAGGGGGTGGACTACTAAGAAACCCTATGTATCATCATGTGTGTGCAAAGGGTATTTAAAAAACCCTTATATTTTCAATTTGTGCAAGTCTAGTATGCTATAAGCTAATTTTTATCCTCAACGTCTTCTCCAAGTGTCATTAAGATCTTGAAAGTGGTATCGAAGCTTTTGGGACCACTCAATAAGAAGGCTTTTTGAGAAAAATTCAAAAGTAAATTTTTAAGAAAAAGTAAAGTTTATCTCTTTTATATGAGGAAAGTACAACAAATCTATGATAGCTCATGTGGGATAATCTTGGCTAGGTGACTTGGCACTCTAGCATCACTCATTTCAACACCCCCCCTAGATGCTAGATTGGGTACATGCCAACTTGGCAGCCTTGATGCCAGCAATGTGACTAATCATATCATCACCAAGATTTTGAGCGATGAGGCCCAATGCTTTGTTGTTTTGAAGTGGCTCAACCTCCACTTCTTCATCCTCAATAAGGTGCCAAAGACCCTTACGCATAAGCAAGTACATGGTCTTGCTTTGCCATGTGAAGAAACCATCGCCATAAAATCTTGAGAGGACTTCTACATGCTCCATGATTTGGAAGGGGGTCTTACCTCGAGCCTTGATTTTAGTGCTCAGGCAGTGTCTAAAAAGAGAGTTTTACACAATGGAATAACACTCTACTTTTCAATTTTGAATTTTGGTTGGCCCAATTTCTGCTAATGCTACGCTAATGCTACTGATTAATGCTTAATCTGGGTGATTAGCAGGCCAAATTTTTGGAGACTTCAATTGAGCTTGTGGAAGCTACCATTGAAGGGCCTTTTTACCAAATCGTATATCCCTTGATTAGGATCAAAGTCCTATGTGGAAGATTCAGCTCAAATACCCACCAACTCGCGCAAATCTGCTACAAAACGTCGGTTCGTGTGCCTCACTTGTTGCACCAAATCACACAAGATTTAAACTGTAGGCGCCTTACATGATGACTAACAAGCCCCTAAGAGATCTTGGATCAATTTGTAGTGATCAAGGAGAATGAAGCGAAAAACCAGTCAGCGAAAAGGCGCCAAATTCCAGGTGTAGCATCATGCGATGTACTAAGAATTCTTTGAACTGTGGCTTCCTATAGAGGTGGATAGTGTGTGGCTAGGAGGATTTCTCCAATGTTTGTGAGTACAAGGAGAATCAAGAAAATGAATTTTTGGCCACAAGAAAGTAGTGAAGATAAGATGATGCTTAGTGAACTTAATGATGAGATTAGTACTAATTATGAAGAAATTAGCTAATGAGAAGTTCAAGGAGAGAGTGATGGCTCTGATACCATGTTGAAATCCATGGATCAAGCTCTCTTACTAGCAAAACATCTACCTAATCAAGCCTAATTAGATCCTAATCCTATTCTAATCCTACACTAATGACAACACTAATCTAAGGTGGATAAAAATGAACAATACTCATGGTGATGAGTGTGAGCTAATTAAGTTTGGACTCAAGCTCAGTTAGGTTATAAGATGGAAACTTGTACTCATAGAAAGACTTGAGATGTTGTGCTTGTATTTCAATGCTTTAAATATCCTCCTTTTATATGAGGAAAATACAATAAAGCTATGATAGCTCATGTGGGATAATCTTGGCTAGGTGACTTGGCACTCTAGCATCACTCATTTCAACAAGTTTTGATGTGGATAATCAAAGGTGGATTCCTACCACCATCTCTATTGGCAGTTGGCAGACAAGGAAGAGAAAAAGGATAACAAATGAGTTCATTAGCACATACAAAGGCATAGTTAAAGATTTCAAGTTCTCTGACACATATAGCACCATCAAAGAAGTCCTTATACAAATTCTTACGTGCACTCAAAGTTGCATTTCAACGTTTATCTAATGGCATCCCAATCTATAGACCAAATTGTAAGTGGGTGTTTTTTGAAATGATTTTATATAATGTCTATGCAAAGAGTTTCTTTTCTGTATTATCAGTTGTCTTGTATTTGTGTGTATAGATGTATATCCTTCAAACCTGATAGATTGGCAACCAATAGATGGTATAGTGGGAACCATCGATGTGTTTCATGCTTCTATTGGTGAGCAGTGTTCTGTAGTAGATAGAGGAGTTTTCTTTCATGACATGTGTTATATGGCACCTCATAGTGTTGCATATTATGGATCTCTAAAAGCATCAACTCTTCCTTCATTTGACAGTCCAAAATGGCTGATACCAACTGCAAAAACAAGCGAGTGCTCTAGGTTAAAGATATATCAAGACATGCAAAGATGTATGCGACCAAATGTGGCAAGAAAATAAATGTGTTTATGCCCTTGCATGTGTTTGCTGACTTCTTTTATAATGAGGAGGTTAGAAAAACAGTGTCAATGTTTATGTGTAAATCATAGAAATGTTTGGATTTCTTGGATCAAAATTGGGATGTGAAAGATCAAAATGGGGTTACCTGTAAAATCTAGCAAAAGCCTATTATCTGAAAATATATGATTGGCTCTCATAATTTTATTTTAACCTTTCATTACATGAGATGGCATTACGTGAATGGTAAGCTTATAGTCATTCATTAAGACTTGGAGAATGACATTGAAAATCTATTGATTATATTAGAGGTATCGTTTGAGCACGAGCTTCTGACAGTACTTAATATAAGGTCAAACATTTCCCTACGTCAAGTGAGAACCGACTTGGCAAAAATGAGGATGACCTACAAGCTCCTGATAATCATGTGTTTAAGTGAAATGACTATAAAGTATGTCAATCACACTAGCCATGCCAAAATATTAACACATTATTAATACATGCAAAAGTATTTCATCGCTATGCCCTAATCATAATTGTTACATTATTGTGATTTTTGTAAGTAGGTTCCAAGGAGAAAAGAAAGGACCATTTCACCAACAAGCAAGTCTTCTTGGTGCAGCGGGACTATGTAATACAAAGCATTGGAACATAGTGTAATCGACTATGTAATACGAAGCATTGGAACATAGTGTAATCGACTATGTAATAGGAAGCATTGCAACATAATGTACCAGCCATATTGAAGACATCAAGATTTTATACATTATTCAAAATTTTATCTTTTTACATTGACTTACATTAAAAGAGAAATCTATATGGCTGTTGAACCGTCCGCTTGGGGGGATGTAGGTTCCTCATGGGGGGGAGGGGGTAGATGCAGGTTGGGCTGCTGAAGCATTTTCTTAGGGCATTGCATAGATGTAGGTTGGGTTGTTGAAGCGTCCTCTTGGGGAGATGTAGGTTGCCCATCTTCATCGATTTTGACCCACACTCATGAGGATTGTTGGGGTGTTTGGGGTACTAACGAGGCATTGGCTCTGGTGGTGGTCATGGGCACAAATGAAAGTGGCATGTCAATAGGCTGATTGTGAACATTGTTAAGTAGATGCTCAATTCTCTCAAATCTAAACAGTCGTAGATCCAAATCACTGTACTCTGCTAATCTAGTATCCTGTACAAAAGTGAATAGTTAGATTTGTGACATGAGAACATGAAAAAGGAAACGAACATATCATTTTAAAAATTGCATTCTTAGATTTCTTGATGATAATTCAAAAATAGTCTCTAGCAACAACAACCTTGTGTTGTAGGAAACTCTCCAACCACAACTATGACCATCTTATTGTTTTGGGACTTTGCATCTCAAAATGCATCTGTCAACAGACAAGTCTTCTTGGTTGATGGCCTCAAGACTAGTTATTAACTTCCTTACTGACCTACAAATCACAATAAGGTTATCAATATTGCAAGTCCTCTCTCTCTCTCTCTCTCTTTCTCTCTCACTCACTCTCTCTCTCTCTCTACTATGTAGACTTACTGTCTTGATGGTGTCATGAAAGCCTGGGCTTGAATTGGCCAAGTAACATTGCCTTCTTTCTATATCGTGAGATATCAAACTCCAGTGTGAACTAAAATAGTTAGTTAAGAGAGTGAAATGTTGAAGAAGACAATCAATCAAATTATAACACAATCCTGAAGTATAGAGAAAAATGCATGACACTTACTTTTGATGGTATGCCATTATAATGACCTCCACTAGGTCTAAATCTACATGTGAAAACCATGGACATACATCCATGAGAGAAGTCTCCTCTAAAATAAGAACCAAGGAGGCGAGGGAGTTCAGTAGATATACATGATTTTGCATGTCCCATGGGAGATTTGATAATATCAGGTTGCAATAGACGAGATAACATTAAATTACTTAGTTGGGAAAGAAAAACACCTTACAATCAAGATGATAAAAAGGATGTAGCAAACTCGAGAACTGTTATAATAACTCTATTATTGACCTCCTTGAGCTCATTGGAAAAATTTTGAATCTCCTTCTCCCATGAAAGGGAAGTATTGTAGACTATCATGAACAGTAATATGGACATCAAATCTGGGCGACAAATACCTAAGCACCCTAACATTGGAATCTTGAATTTTGCTTGCAAACACCTTCAAGAACTAGCCTTTCTTGAATGACTAAATGCAAATCCTCATTTTGCATCCTTTGGGTGTTGAGGTGTGTATCATGAGAATGTGAGACCTCTGTGACATCTGTTATCTTGACCTTTCCCTTCGAAGCAAGCACTTCAAGTATACCCTGCATTCTTGTGTTGGTAAGCTGCACTGGCTCATGTGTCTTATCATATCTGAACCTGAACAACCAAAGGAAGTTCACGTCCCTCTGCACTTCAAGTATACCCTGCATTCTTGTGTTGGTAAGCTGCACTGGTGGCTCATGTGTCTTATCATATCTGAGCCTGAACAACCAAAGGAAGTTCACGTCCCTCTGCATCAATGAGACTCTGTGGGCATGCGCAACAAGAATATAACTATCTTGAAAAACTCAGTCATAAAATCTTCTAAAGCCTCCTATAAACACTCGAGGGCAGAGGCTACCACATACTGATGTTATACCTGTCACATATCAATCTTAGTACATGCTGTAATGGTAGCTTTGGAATTGCACTATGCACCCTTTCGAGCTCTTGGAAGATGCATCAATGCTGCTGGTACCTTTGAGTTCTTATTATCTGTAATCTCCACATGCTTTTTTCGGCCACCTTCTTAACAATTTGAGGATCATTCGAAGTTGATCTCCTTGTGCTCTTCTTTGTACGTGCCATATGATAAAATAACATGACAACAAGATGCTAAGTCTTTAACTAATATTAAGGCATAAGGATAAAGATAAATTCTCGTGTTGTATTAATTTGTGCCTTTACCATTAAGGCATGAATTACAACAACACGAGGAGCCAATTCCAATGGAATCAAAGCACCCCCATCAGGATGTATTGATTGGTGCGTACACCATTAAGGTGTACAATGCGAGGAGACAAGTCCAATGGAATCATAGCACCGTCATTGCGTTGTATTAATTTGTGCCTTTACCATTACGACATGAATTACAACAACGTGAGGAGCCAACTCTAATGGAATCAAAGCACCCTCATCGTGTTGTACCGATTGGTGTGTATATCGTTAAGGTATGAATCTGTACAATGTGAGGAGACCAATCCAATGGAATCATAGCACCCTCATCACATTGTATTGATTTATGTGTATACTATTAAGGTATCAATCATTACAACGTGAGGAGGCTACACCATCAAAAACATGAGAACCTATTCACGTTGTATTAACTTGTGAGAAAGGAATCATAGCACCCTCACACGTTGTATTGATTTATGTGTATACCGTTAAGGTATCAATCATTACAATGCAAGGAGGCTAATGCAAGGAGGCTGCACCATCCATAATTAAAAAAAACCTAGTAGCGTTGTATTGACTTGTGAGAAAGGATCACGAATGTGAGAACCTATTTGCGTCATCAAACATTGCTTAGATGTCCTCTAGATTGAGTTGATTCTCTTTGATTAAATCTTCTATTTGCCTTTGTGAGATCTTCTTATACTTCTTCTACTTCATCATTGCTTCTACACATTCGCGATCTCAAAGAAGACTTAAATGTGTGCCAAAAGGTTCTATCTTTGATTCTTTGTTAGGGTGCAATAGTGATGTGACATCTAATTGAAATGTAATAATTGATATATATGATAATTTGTAATACTAATTAAAGTTCATAAATTATTACAGTATAACAACTATCAATCAATATATACATGAGAGCTTACTTGATTGTATGTATTATGTTTTTTATGCCACCACGTCTTAGCTTCATCTCCTGAATATCTCTAAGTTTTTTTTGTGGCCTGCAGAGACCTAAGGAGGTCTTCTTCATTATCCACTCAAATATTTGATTGTCAAGCCTTAAAATGGTTTTTTTATTGCTTAGTAACTTTTGCACACGTTGCTCCATGGTCTGCTGCCTCAATTGAATGTTCTCCCTCTCAAACAAATCTCTTTCTAGCTTTCAAACATTGTTTTATGTTTCTAAATGATGTGCATAACCCAAGACTTATCTCCAAGAGTTATCTCCAAGAAAGTTAAGCAGAGATGTGGAGTTTGTAAATGGGTCTTTGGGATCAAGCTTCACATCATTTCATAAGTCTAAATTTTTATGCCTTTGCATCCTTAACATATCTTTGGAAGAAGCAATAGATAGTGTATTAGGTTTATTTCTCTTACTGAGGGGTTCATATTAACATTCGAGCTTGATGTATAGGTGGTAAGTTCCCCACCTCTCACCTCTCTCTTCTCCTCCTTGCTCTTTATATTCTTTGTGAACCTTCTTGCTCCTAATCCTCTTCCATCGTCTTAAGCTTCTTTGGTGCACCTCCTTGCTCTAGACCTCCTAGTAGCACAAAATGGAAAGGAAGCTTCCTCTATATCAAGCTAAGTAGCAAAAAATGGAAAGGTGCCAAAACAACAAAATGTAAAAACGTGCAAGTCGAACTACTTTTGAAATGTACTTAGTTCATTTTTCAAGAGATTTTAAGATAGGACCTATAAAAAATGACCAAATCATTAATGCCTCTCATTCTTCACATACGGGAACAAAAAAAGGGATTGAAAACTTTGAGAGATCAAGTCTATGCTTTATAAACTAAGGCTTTCCAAATAAATCAACATGTGCACAAGCTAGTACATGTATATACAAAGCTTGTTTACAAAAATGGTATGCCAAGTAATAAATTTGTGCAATTCCTCCTCAATCTTCGGAATCCTCTTCACCTATAAAATAACAAATAATAAATTGGTGAAACAAATATTCCATAAGTATACAAACCATAACCACATAGATGTTTGCTAGGCATAAGTAACTCGGGAATCACCCCTCCACAAAAACCAACTAAAACAAACATTGCAAGCCCCAAACGTACGTCAATATCCACTAAACATATTAATATTTATATGTTTGGTGGCATGGATCTAATTTTCTAGGAAGATAGAGTCTTAAAGAAACTTTGCAAGAATTGATTTAATTCAAATAACTCATCAAATACCACATGCTCAACATATTCAGTAATTGAGAGAAAGCAAATAAAAATACCTAGCTTACAAAAAGCACCACTCCAAGATTGGGTGCAATCATTCCCCCTCATGTATGTGGCTTATTCCCCATACATGAGTATTCACGAGATACTTTATTACAAATTAGGCCATAGCCTCCAAAAATACAAAAAGGTGTTTTTCTTGCATGACACTCTCTTATGCTCAAAATAGAGTGCCCATAAATTGAGGCTAGGGTTTAAAGCATATCACGCTTTACAAAATATTATTAAAGATCAAGTCTATGCTTGATAAATTAAGGCTTTCCAAATAAATCAAAATGTGCACAAGCTAGTATATGTATATACAAAGCTTGTTTACAAAAATGGTGTGCCAAGTAATAAATTTGTGCAATTCCTGCTGAATCTTCAAAATCCTCTTCACCTTTAAAATCACCCAACAATAAATTGGTGAAACAAATATTCGAGAAGTATACAAAACATAACCCGACAGATGTTTGCCAGGCGTAAGTAGCTCGAGAATCACCCCTCCACACAAACCAACTAAAACAAACATTGGAGGCCCTAAATATACATCAATATCCTCCAAATGTATTAATACTTATAATGGTATCACCCATGATATTAACAGAATTTGCCATTGTATGTAGACTACATTTTGGCCATTGTATGTAGAATTATAAAGAATGAGTGTACAATACTGCTTTGTTCTCCATATGTGGTGCAACAAGGTAGATATATCTCTTTACATCAAAAATATGTCTCCTTCACACACAAAAAAGCTTTAAAATATCCAAAATAGTAATTTCTCAATTTCCAGTTTGAATTTTTATTACATCTTTTGTCCCTAAATGATCAACGAGTTTTGTAGCCGACATGCTATTAATCTCAACTTGTGATGGAGAGGTTGGATTAGGTGTATAGTGATATCCTTTATGTTATTAGGCTATAAAATGTATTTAAACGTTTCTAAATTTTTACCATTGAAAGCATTAGACAATTTATGTGAGACTAGCCCTATAAAAAACGATTGAAAAGGTACTATGCAAAGCTATGGGAGTCATAAATATTCAGAAGGTGAGAGAAAAAATATATGAATTGGAGAATATTCTTGCATCTCTTAGTGCACGTGCCTGCACACATGTGCTTATAATTATCATTTAGAAGTTACACTAGTGGCTTACCAATATTCCCCATATGTTTTCGTTCACATAATCCTGAGTCGGAAGATTTTTTTCCAACAAAGAATTGCCCTCTTGTTTGGAGCTGCAAGACTAGCAGAAATTCTTGCTTCTCCGGAGCCTTTTTTCCTTCCATGAATTATGATCTCACCTTTGATGTGTATATCTTTATCTTATCCTAGGGAGAGAAAGGGAGGTGAGGAGGCTGTGAGGTTTCATACAAGTGTGTTTTGATTCTAAGAAGTGACCAAAGTCCAAACCCCAACTTCGTGTCACACTGCCACCGCCACCATCATCGCAGAGGAGATACATGGAGGCACTTCTATAATGACGGGTTGATTAATGAGGAGCAGTATATCCAGGCTACTAGAGAGTCCCCCGAGGATAGTAATTAAATAATGTCAATATTATAAATAAAGATTTGATTTTTCATACATTGATATGTGTTGTTCCTTGTTTATAGGACCCTGCACAAGAAGATGAGGAAGAAGACGAGGAAGAAGGAGGCGGAGAAGGGAGCACAGAAGGGAGCGAGGAGTAGTGCTAGCTACTCTTTTTTGTACTTAGCCACTAGCTTGGCTTCGTGCCTCTTGTATATACACTCCTCTTATTTTTGGTACTTCAAGCCATAGGACGTGGCTTAGCTTCGTGCTATATGTACATACAAGCACTTTTTGAGCTATCAATTAATGCCTTGTAACTAAACGTTTCGGAGTTGTAATGTTTTATTTGGAATTGTAATTAATGTCGGCTATAGATGTGCTTGCAAGAGTGCTAATTAAAATGCGATTGGCTGTAAGAATTGAATTACACAATGTGAAAATGGGATTCCTGTAACTACATAGCATACACAACATACACAGCATTCTGTTAAAGCACACAAAATTTAAAAAATATTCTGTAGCGCGTCTATAAACGCGTCTATATACGCGTTTGTCTGTTCAAGATACGTCTATTCAAGCGTCTATAAACGCGTCTATATGCGCATATATAAGCGCGTATACAGGCACGTCTATATATGTGTCTGTTTGTTTTTTAAATTTCTCTCCCACCGTCTATTTGCACGTCTATATGCGTGTCTATATGCGCATATATAAGCGCGTATATAGGCGCGCCTGTTTGCTACCTTTTAAACGCGCCTTTAGACGCGGGTCTGGAGACGCACTAATAGACGTGCCCGTAAGGTTTTTTTTTAGTTGAGTAAACGCGTCTGTGTGCTCGTCTGTAGGTGCTTTTGTCTTGTTATGTTTATGCATGTTTATGCATAACAATTATCTACCAGGCTGCATCTCACAACAGCTATCAAGAAAAAGGTCCAAGTATCATGCTCCATCTCTAATAGGTCCAAGCTCACATACTTGATGATATGTCAATTTATGTGATATTGGAGAAATACGATGATGTGCTATCCTCTCATCTACATAAACAACATCGTGAATGCTATGAAGGGATGACATTATTGCCTCCAAGTCTGACATGATATGTAAAGTAGATGGTGTGTCTCTAGTACTCCTATGGTGGATAGCCATTTACTCACAGTCTATCTTTACAACAATAAGGTCCACAATAGAAGAGCGGCCCTCCTTACATGACTTCATGCTAGACCCTAAGGCAAACGCAAATGGGGTGGCCAATGCGAAAGGTCCAATGACTAGTACTAAGAAAATACTAATCTATCTAGCACTAATGAGGCTCTAAAACACCACTGATGTTGGATTAAAAGCCCACTATTTGCGCTTCAGATCAAGAGAGAACACAAAGAAACAAACAGTAAAACAGTGAAAACGATGTAAAGAATGAGCGATAAAAAAACTTATAGATTTTATAATCTTGATCGAGGTCACATGGCATAACTTTTAGGGTTTGCAAAATGAACGGCCCAATGTATGCATGGTTTTAGGGATGGTAAAATGAACGGCTTTGACTTGTTGAGAGTATCTCGCGATCAAGGTACATGGACGGCTCTGATTAGAACCAAGTATCTCGAGATCTACATAAATTTATGACTAAGATAACTTATCAGTATCTCGATCGAGATACATGAATGTCTGAGATCACATCTCAGTATCTCAATTGAGATATGTCAACGGTCGAGATCACATTTTCATATCTCGTTCGAGATACATGGATAGTCGAGATGGCATCATTGTGCATGCTGATTATATATCCGAGTAGGCAGGTACTATGCATATGTCAATTAAGATTCCTTGTGGCATCAATACGGATCCTAATGGTGTCACGGATCTAATTTTCTAGGAAGAGAGAGTCTTAAAGAAACTTTCAAGCATTGATTTAATTCAAATACCACATGCTCAACATATTCAATAATTGAGAGAAAGCAAATAAAAATACTTAGCTCAAAAAGCACGACTCCAAGATTGGGTGCAATCATCCCCCCTCATGTATGTGGTCTATTCCCCACACATGAGTATTTACGAGATACTTTATTCCAAATTAGGCCATAGCCTCCAAAAATATTAAAAGGTATTTTTTTGTAGGACTCTCTTATGCTCAAAATAGAGTGCCCATAAATTGAGGCTAGGGTTTAAAGCATATCATGCTTTACAAAATATTATTAAAGATCAAGTCTATGCTTTATAGACTAAGGCTTTGCAAATAAATCAACATGTGCTCAAGCTCGTACATGTATATACAAAGCATGTTTACAAAAATAGTGTGCCAAGTAAGAAATTTGTGTAATTCTTCTTCAATCTTCGGAATCCTCCACCTATAAAATAACCAACAATAAATTGGTGAAACAAATATTCCATAAGTATACAAACCATAACCACACAGATGTTTGCTAGGCATAAGTAACCCGGAAATCACCCCTCCACAAAAACCAACTAAAACAAACATTGGAGGTCCCAAACATATGTCAATATCCACCAAACGTATTAGTACTTATACGTTTTGTGGCATGGATCTAATTTTCTAGGAAGATAGAGTCTTAAAGAAACTTTGCAAGAACTGATTTAATTCAAATAACTCATCAAATACCACATGCTCAATATATTCAATAATTGAGAGAAAGAATATAAAAATACTTAGCTCACAAAGCATGACTCCAAGATTGGGTACAATCATCCCCCCTCATGTATGTGGCCTATTCCCCACACATGAGTATTTATGAGATACTTTATTCCAAATTAGGCCATAGCCTCCAAAAATACAAAAAGGTGTTTTTCTTGTATGACACTCTCTTATGCTCAAAATAGAGTGTCCATAAATTGAGGCTAGGGTTTAAAGCATATCACACTTTACAAAATATTATTAAAGATCAAGTCTATGCTTAATAAATTAAGGCTTTCCAAATAAATCAAAATGTGCACAAGCTAGTACATGTATATACAAAGCTTGTTTACAAAAATGGTGTGCCAAGTAATAAATTTGTGCAATTCCTCCTCAATCTTTGGAATCCTCTTCACCTTTAAAATCACCCAACAATAAATTGGTGAAACAAATATTCCATAAGTATACAAACCATAACCACACACATGTTTGCCAGGCGTAAGTAACCAAAGAATCACCCCTTCACACACAAACCAACTGAAACAAACCACACATGTTTGCCAGGCGTAAGTAACCAAAGAATCACCCCTTCACACACAAACCAACTGAAACAAACCACACATGTTTGCCAGGTGTAAGTAACCAAACAATCACCCCTTCACACACAAACCAACTGAAACAAACATTGGAGGCCCTAAACATAAGCCAATATCCACCAAACGTATTAATATTTATAATGGTATCACCCATGATATTAACAAAATTTGTCTTGACGCAAAGATAATCCAAGCATCCCGAAATTATCTAAGAGGGTAGAATAATATTTTTAAGAGGGCTTAAAATATATTCCCATAACAAGTGGCCTTAGTAATTTGATCGAGATATCTAGGTGGCAGGGATGTGTTTTAGTGACATGGACTGTGATCGAGATATGAGAGCTCTTTTGAGGTTGTTGGCATGGTGGTTCTTGGTATCTCCATCGAGATGTTGGGCTATTGTCAAGCTATTTGTGATGTTCATATCTCAATCAAGATATCGTGCTAGTGAGTTTTGCTTCTTGCATATTGTTGCCCTTTTTTCCTTGAGAATGAAGGAAAATGACTACCCTTGCCTTGCAATCACCCGGTAACTCCTGTTTGGACAACTTGAATGTTGTATCTTGGATAATTTTGGATTGTTTTGTGATGTGAGAAAACTTATCACTAGACTACATTTTGGCCATTGTATGTAGAATTATAAAGAATGAGTGTACAATACTGCTTAATCTGAATGTGTTCTAGGCATGGATTGCTTTGTTCTCCATATGTGGTGCAACAAGGTAGATAAAATATCTCTTTACATAAAAAATGTGTCTCCTTCACACACAAAAAAAGCTTTAAAATATCCAAAATAATAATTTCTCAATTTCTAGTTTGAATTTTTATGACATCTTTTGTCCCTAAACAATCAAGGAGTTTTGTAGCCGACATGCTACCAATCTCAACTTGTGATGGAGAGGTTGGATTAGGTGTATAGTGATATCCTCTATGTTATTAGGCTATAAAATGTATTTAGTCGTTTCTAAATATTTACCGTGGATGTAAGATCCCTGTTCCCATACCAATTAAACTTCTCAAGCTTGAGAGGGGTTGAGAAGAGAGAATCATTGAGAAATTATAGAAAGATCAAAATTCAATATACTTACCTTATAATTTGCTTGATTCTTTATTCACGGTAGAGGCCCCCAACCAATCAATTGGTTTAGTATGTTGATGGAGCCACCAATGGGGATTGAAGAAAGAGAGAAGTATCAAAACTAGTGAATTATTAAAGAATTCACAACTCTTGGCTTAGGTAGAGTAGAGTAACAAAGCATAAGAGACTATCTATTTTTGGCTTAGGTGGAGTAGAGTAACAAAGCATAAGAGACTATGTTTTTTGGCTTAGGTGGAGTAGAGTAACAAAGTATAAGACACTATATTTTTTTCAACAAGGGGAGGCTTCTATTTATAGGAAAATTTGAGCTCCTAACCAAACAAACTGATTCTAGAATTTTCCAAGTCAGTTTGGTTGAATTTGGACTAGATTTGGACCTAGTTTGGTTACTTTTTGATTCGGTTTGGTTCCATTTTGATTTGGTTTGGTTCAAGAGAGATGAGAGATAAAAATATCACATTATTTTTGAGTTTAAAACTCATTCAAGCATGTGAAATATGCACCTCCTTTAAAGAATTCCCCTTCCTTACATATGTGTCAAAATTTTATTGCTCATAGTTTTTTACTAATAAACCTTGTACATTTTCAACTCTTCATCTTATGTGAAATATGCACCTCCTTTAAAGAACTCCTCTTCCTTACATATGTGTCATAGTTTTTTTACTAATAAGCCTTGTACATTTTCAACTCTTCATCTTATGTGAAATATGCACCTCCTTTAAAGAACTCCCCTTCCTTACATATGTGTTTATTTACTAATAAACCTTGTACATTTTCAACTCTTCATCTTATGTGAAATATGCACCTCCTTTAAAGAACTCCCCTTCCTTACATATGTGTTTATTTACTAATAAACCTTGTACATTTTCAACTCTTCATCTTATGTGAGCATTTACTCATTTTTGGGTATCTTCTTTTACAAATTGGATTTATCTCCCTACACATGGATTGATGCTATTGGCCCATAGGAACCTTAATTGGACCATAATCTAAAAATTTCTGAAAATCTAGACCCTTAGACTAAGGTTCTTTATACTTATTTCCATTTAATTCCAATTGCACATTGGAAAATTCTTTTTGAATTTCTATTTCAGGGGAACTTATTTTAATAAGATGAGTTAATTTTCTATCCAAAAATATTCATAATCTGAATATTCTCTCTCTAGCATATTTTCTCTCTCTAGGTTAAAACAGCCACAAACAAGATCTCTTATATTTCAGAAAAGGAATTGATTACAGGGGAATATACTAGATATCAAAAAGGGGTTGGGGGAGGAATCTTACATTCTACCCCACTTAAAAAACGCGAGATGTCCTCATCTCGCAACTTGGGATAATTTCGCAAGGTGCACGAATATGAGACTTAGAGAAAAATTTTAATCACGATTAACCACCAAGAAAAGTCTTAAAGAGAGCAAGATTCAAAATAAGAACAAGATTTAAACTTTATTCATTCTCGGAACTTATACAGTAAAGATAGAGAAACTCTTTACACTTCCATAAGCCCGTCCATCATATGGTCACAAAAGCAGTCCTCACAAGCTGCACAAGTATAGGGTAACTCATCTATGGGAATGATTCTGCTGGTTATTGCCGCACCTATCTCAGTGGTATGAGGTGATCTAACAAAAGGACCTCTGAGAGGCAAGCCAAAAACGGGGTAAAGGCATATCTTCTCATGAGGAAGAAAACACGCCAGTAAGAAGACCCGCTCAGAAAACCCAAGATGCCTTGATCTCATGACGCAGTAGTATCGGGGACCCAAACCCAAGGCTTCGATAACCATGGCCAAGCGGACATTGTTACGAAAGTGCTGCTGACCCCAGGGTGTTACCCTAGTTATGTTTTGATAGGTCCGCCATTTGGTCTGCGCTATAGAAGTTCCTAGGTGAGGAAAAAGTGAGCGCTCATACTGTTCTATAAAGTCTTTCTTCACAGACTCTCTTGCGTCTTGAAGGTGAGAAATCATCATGGATAAAACTAGTTCTTGTTGCCAAGCCATGAAGGAGATTAAGAAAGAAAGGAGATTGATGGGAGTAAGATTACTGTGAGCGACAAGTAAAAGTTACGACTTATATAGAGGAAGGAGCTAGCGTAACCTAGAAGCCATCGGTAACTTGCCACTGAAGTTTTACCGTCTTTCCATGATTTGTGTTTGACACATTTTTCTATAGAAGGCATTAAGAATTTTGAGATGAGGAGATAAAAGAAACTTGTAGGCTAAGTCACCTACTTTCATTGAATTCAGATATAATGATCACAATATCTGGGGGATAACTTCTTATACTCCCCAAGAGATAAAGAACTTCCTTTTGGGCCATACTCGAATGAAAACCAAAACCTTGGTATCCAAAACACCGATTCTCACTTCTAAACTCATTGTTTTAAATCCTTAAAATAGGCGTGACTCCTGAGAAGTATTTTAGGAAAAGGGTATTCCTTTTTTAAACAGAAACTTTCTTTTATTTTAGAGAGGGAATAATTATAAGATCAGAAAGGAAGATTCTTACCCCTGTATGCTTCGAATGTTGGGGAGGAATCTTACATTCTACCCCACTTAAAAAGTGCGAGATGTCCTCATCTCGCAAGGTAGAGGACAGCTCTTTTTCTTAAGATCCAATTTTATTCTGGGGTTCCTTATATTCTAGTCAACCCAACAGAACACTGGGATAAATATCCCTTATATAGAACTCATCATTAAATAACAATTCATTCAGATTATATCATTCATATCTTTAACATGATAATGGTCCATTAGACCGAAAAGTTTCCTTCGGAACATTCCTCCACGGAAATTTCAGTCAAGTAAGTTCTCAATTTGACATCCCTTAACTCGATCTACCGGTCAAGTATTAACAGTAGCAATCTGACAGCACAATCCACTAATCTCATAGTGATTTGCTGAATTCGTTATCATCATTCTAGTTATGAATATCATCACAGGGACTCGTCCCATTCCCCCTCATTGTGGTTTCATTATATTTCAACTAATTTTTTAAAAATCAACATTTTTCAATCAGCATTTTCATTCAGAATCCAAATCAATTCATCCATTCTCAAACAGAATTAAAAATCATATCAATCACATTCGAAATCATCACCTAGATAGCATTAACGCTTATAATTTCAAGTCTTAGATTTACTCGTATATACTGTCAGTAAAGAGCTGCAGTATACTCTCGGTATATACGGGTAATCACGGCCCTTGGAATTATAAGGTAAATACTATCATGTCTAGGCCTCAAGCAAGTCAGGGATTCTATATAATTGTGGTACTTCCATCTGAAGACCCAATTACCAAATTACGAGTTTCAGTTTGAATATCAAATTGTATGAATTATCTCACACAATTATAATCTTTTTGTGTCTCTTGATAAATTTTTGATATATTTGTCTTCTCAGTTGATCTTTATTAACCAAATGCTCTGATACCAACTGTAAGATCCCTGTTCCCACCGAGCAACGGATTCGGGGTACTGGCAGCGGAAGTAGCGCTTCTCGCGCGGGACAGGGGTCCCACACTCGGGGCCTCGCCCACGGATATCCGGATAAGAGACTAATCCGTCGGTTGTTCCAAAACCGAACCCGGAAAAACTTTCTTAACCGGAAGCACGGGCGATTCCACCAGGATAACTTTTTACTCTAACGTAGTCAAGATCATTTCTGATCGAGATGATCCAATTACATCTATAAGATACTTAGTCAGTTCAAGGAAGAAACTTGCACTTGAATCATTGGGATCAACGCTTTTTTCCCCATTCAAGAGGCACAGCCGTTGATTCCTATCCATAGAACAGTTACTGTCCGGGATTTTTTATTTTTTTTTATCGTAAAAACAAAAGTTTGAGTCTCGATTTACGGATCCATCAGTCCAGCCTAACCCCATCCAATCCCATGGGTTAGCCAACCGCCCAACCACTGTAGTGATGGGATCCAATTAAAAATTTGGTTAGGTTTTGTCCCGGGTACCAAGGAAAAGAGTTCCAAGGCCCCCTAGCCGGATGTTCATGCAAAATAAAACTAGTCACACCACTCACACACCCAATATGAAATTGCCATTTTCAACCAGATTCAACCAGTTTAAAACAATCCTTTAATAAAACCATAGTATCATTGATCACCATCTTCCAATTTATCCAATTGATTCTTAATTTCCCATCATTCCTTCATCAGAGTATCTATGGCATCATTGGCAACTAGAACGCTCAGGAGCCGTTTCGATAGTTCCTAGCCCATAATACTTGGCAATATAATCACTTAACATGATGGACTCTCGTTGAAGATCAGCAAGATCAACCAACAGATCCATATAAGGAGCCATGGACTCATCCATTGAAGACTAGCAAGGTCAATCAACCAGATCCATGCTCGATTTCAGAAAACAACTCCAACTCTGTTCCAATATCTTCCTCGACGCACGCGTGGGTATCCTAGGCGACCCAGAGCCCGAGCACCGTATGGTCAGCACCCTCTAGGATCCTTCGCAGGTAACCTAGCGCTTCACGCATAGACCGCTTCCTTGGCCCCTCATCCACCGTACCGGAAGCTCACCATTTTAATCGCACTGAGGCTGGTCAAGACCTCGGCCGACCTTGCTACGCGAGACGTCCTTCATTGACTCCCCGTCAGCAGTTGCAACTTTCTCATCACGACCTTAATCACAAGACGGTCAAAATGCTCCCCCCAGCATTCTTGACATAAAACAATCATTTACAGACAGCATTTACAAACAGCATTTACAAACAGTTTACAATACAATTTCTATTTTAACTTTCATTTTTCCACATTATCCCTCCTCAATCTACATTACTTATTCCATATTCCATTTATATGTATACTCATCCCATCACATCATTTCCATCTCATCACTTCAGATTCCCTCACATCACAATCGTATATTCACATCTATACATCCACAACTATATGCGTACATTCACATCTACATGCATACATCTACATCCCTATGCATACATCCACATCCACATTCACATTCACCTCTATACATCTACATCTACATGCATACATCCACCTCTACATCCACATCTACGTCTATACACCTACATCTACATGCATACATCCCCATCCACATCCACATCTACATCTATACATCTACATCTACATGTATACATATACATCTCCATTCACAACTACATCTACATGCATACATCCATATCTCCATTCCCATCTACATCTATACATCTACATCTACATGCATCCATCCACCTCCACATCCACATCTACATCTATACATCTACATCTACATGTATACATCCACATCTCCATTCACATCTACATCTATACCTCTACATCTACATGCATCCATCCACATCTCCATTTACATCCTCATCTACACATCTATTTCTACATGCATACATCCACGTCCCATGCATACATCCACCTCCACATTCACACTCACATCCATACATGCAACATCTACATCTCCATGCATAATAAAATTCTTTTAATTAATCTAGGATGATAGTTCCTAGAATATGGTAGGAATTCCTCTTTTTATACTTTGAATGAATTTATTTTATGCGTAATTTCTATAAAAATTTTGCCATAGCTCCGCTACTATGACTGATAAATCTCAATTTTTTTCTAAGGGATAAAGCTCATTATTAAAGAAATAATTAGAATGGTCTCTAATTGGATCATCAATCCATAATGGTCTCTAATTGGATCATCAATCCATAATGGTCTCTAATTGGATCATTAAGAAAACAATTAGAATGGTCTCTAATTGGGTCATCAATCCATAATGGATTGAATCATCAATGTGCATAAACTAAAAGCATAGCAAAAAGCCATTAATTTGGCCTCAAGCATAGCTTAATCTTGGATTAAGGAAAGGCTTTATGAAAAGCTTCATTTGGATTGAGAATGGTTCATGAGTATGACCATTTCTTGAGTGAGAGAGAGAAACTACATAAAAACCATTAGAATTTAAACATAAATGGAATTTAACTTCTATAGCATTTATTAAGTTATGTAACTCTTCACTACTATTCACCAATTAACTTCAATAGCATTTAAAAAACCATACCAATTAAACTTCTCAAGCTTGAGAGGGGTTGAGAAGAGAGAATCATTGAGAAATTATAGAAAGATCAAAATTCAATATACTTACCTTATAATTTGCTTGATTCTTTATTCACGGTAGAGGCCCCCAACCAATCAATTGGTTTAGTATGTTGATGGAGCCACCAATGGGGATTGAAGAAAGAGAGAAGTATCAAAACTAGTGAATTATTAAAGAATTCACAACTCTTGGCTTAGGTAGAGTAGAGTAACAAAGCATAAGAGACTATCTATTTTTGGCTTAGGTGGAGTAGAGTAACAAAGCATAAGAGACTATGTTTTTTGGCTTAGGTGGAGTAGAGTAACAAAGTATAAGACACTATATTTTTTTCAACAAGGGGAGGCTTCTATTTATAGGAAAATTTGAGCTCCTAACCAAACAAACTGATTCTAGAATTTTCCAAGTCAGTTTGGTTGAATTTGGACTAGATTTGGACCTAGTTTGGTTACTTTTTGATTCGGTTTGGTTCCATTTTGATTTGGTTTGGTTCAAGAGAGATGAGAGATAAAAATATCACATTATTTTTGAGTTTAAAACTCATTCAAGCATGTGAAATATGCACCTCCTTTAAAGAATTCCCCTTCCTTACATATGTGTCAAAATTTTATTGCTCATAGTTTTTTACTAATAAACCTTGTACATTTTCAACTCTTCATCTTATGTGAAATATGCACCTCCTTTAAAGAACTCCTCTTCCTTACATATGTGTCATAGTTTTTTTACTAATAAGCCTTGTACATTTTCAACTCTTCATCTTATGTGAAATATGCACCTCCTTTAAAGAACTCCCCTTCCTTACATATGTGTTTATTTACTAATAAACCTTGTACATTTTCAACTCTTCATCTTATGTGAAATATGCACCTCCTTTAAAGAACTCCCCTTCCTTACATATGTGTTTATTTACTAATAAACCTTGTACATTTTCAACTCTTCATCTTATGTGAGCATTTACTCATTTTTGGGTATCTTCTTTTACAAATTGGATTTATCTCCCTACACATGGATTGATGCTATTGGCCCATAGGAACCTTAATTGGACCATAATCTAAAAATTTCTGAAAATCTAGACCCTTAGACTAAGGTTCTTTATACTTATTTCCATTTAATTCCAATTGCACATTGGAAAATTCTTTTTGAATTTCTATTTCAGGGGAACTTATTTTAATAAGATGAGTTAATTTTCTATCCAAAAATATTCATAATCTGAATATTCTCTCTCTAGCATATTTTCTCTCTCTAGGTTAAAACAGCCACAAACAAGATCTCTTATATTTCAGAAAAGGAATTGATTACAGGGGAATATACTAGATATCAAAAAGGGGTTGGGGGAGGAATCTTACATTCTACCCCACTTAAAAAACGCGAGATGTCCTCATCTCGCAACTTGGGATAATTTCGCAAGGTGCAGGAATCTGAGACTTAGAGAAAAATTTTAATCACGATTAACCACCAAGAAAAGTCTTAAAGAGAGCAAGATTCAAAATAAGAACAAGATTTAAACTTTATTCATTCTCGGAACTTATACAGTAAAGATAGAGAAACTCTTTACACTTCCATAAGCCCGTCCATCATATGGTCACAAAAGCAGTCCTCACAAGCTGCACAAGTATAGGGTAACTCATCTATGGGAATGATTCTGCTGGTTATTGCCGCACCTATCTCAGTGGTATGAGGTGATCTAACAAAAGGACCTCTGAGAGGCAAGCCAAAAACGGGGTAAAGGCATATCTTCTCATGAGGAAGAAAACACGCCAGTAAGAAGACCCGCTCAGAAAACCCAAGATGCCTTGATCTCATGACGCAGTAGTATCGGGGACCCAAACCCAAGGCTTCGATAACCATGGCCAAGCGGACATTGTTACGAAAGTGCTGCTGACCCCAGGGTGTTACCCTAGTTATGTTTTGATAGGTCCGCCATTTGGTCTGCGCTACAGAAGTTCCTAGGTGAGGAAAAAGTGAGCGCTCATACTGTTCTATAAAGTCTTTCTTCACAGACTCTCTTGCGTCTTGAAGGTGAGAAATCATCATGGATAAAACTAGTTCTTGTTGCCAAGCCATGAAGGAGATTAAGAAAGAAAGGAGATTGATGGGAGTAAGATTACTGTGAGCGACAAGTAAAAGTTACGACTTATATAGAGGAAGGAGCTAGCGTAACCTAGAAGCCATCGGTAACTTGCCACTGAAGTTTTACCGTCTTTCCATGATTTGTGTTTGACACATTTTTCTATAGAAGGCATTAAGAATTTTGAGATGAGGAGATAAAAGAAACTTGTAGGCTAAGTCACCTACTTTCATTGAATTCAGATATAATGATCACAATATCTGGGGGATAACTTCTTATACTCCCCAAGAGATAAAGAACTTCCTTTTGGGCCATACTCGAATGAAAACCAAAACCTTGGTATCCAAAACACCGATTCTCACTTCTAAACTCATTGTTTTAAATCCTTAAAATAGGCGTGACTCCTGAGAAGTATTTTAGGAAAAGGGTATTCCTTTTTTAAACAGAAACTTTCTTTTATTTTAGAGAGGGAATAATTATAAGATCAGAAAGGAAGATTCTTACCCCTGTATGCTTCGAATGTTGGGGAGGAATCTTACATTCTACCCCACTTAAAAAGTGCGAGATATCCTCATCTCGCAAGGTAGAGGACAGCTCTTTTTCTTAAGATCCAATTTTATTCTGGGGTTCCTTATATTCTAGTCAACCCAACAGAACACTGGGATAAATATCCCTTATATAGAACTCATCATTAAATAACAATTCATTCAGATTATATCATTCATATCTTTAACATGATAATGGTCCATTAGACCGAAAAGTTTCCTTCGGAACATTCCTCCACGGAAATTTCAGTCAAGTAAGTTCTCAATTTGACATCCCTTAACTCGATCTACCGGTCAAGTATTAACAGTAGCAATCTGACAGCACAATCCACTAATCTCATAGTGATTTGCTGAATTCGTTATCATCATTCTAGTTATGAATATCATCACAGGGACTCGTCCCATTCCCCCTCATTGTGGTTTCATTATATTTCAACTAATTTTTTAAAAATCAACATTTTTCAATCAGCATTTTCATTCAGAATCCAAATCAATTCATCCATTCTCAAACAGAATTAAAAATCATATCAATCACATTCGAAATCATCACCTAGATAGCATTAACGCTTATAATTTCAAGTCTTAGATTTACTCGTATATACTGTCAGTAAAGAGCTGCAGTATACTCTCGGTATATACGGGTAATCACGGCCCTTGGAATTATAAGGTAAATACTATCATGTCTAGGCCTCAAGCAAGTCAGGGATTCTATATAATTGTGGTACTTCCATCTGAAGACCCAATTACCAAATTACGAGTTTCAGTTTGAATATCAAATTGTATGAATTATCTCACACAATTATAATCTTTTTGTGTCTCTTGATAAATTTTTGATATATTTGTCTTCTCAGTTGATCTTTATTAACCAAATGCTCTGATACCAACTGTAAGATCCCTGTTCCCACCGAGCAACGGATTCGGGGTACTGGCAGCGGAAGTAGCGCTTCTCGCGCGGGACAGGGGTCCCACACTCGGGGCCTCGCCCACGGATATCCGGATAAGAGACTAATCCGTCGGTTGTTCCAAAACCGAACCCGGAAAAACTTTCTTAACCGGAAGCACGGGCGATTCCACCAGGATAACTTTTTACTCTAACGTAGTCAAGATCATTTCTGATCGAGATGATCCAATTACATCTATAAGATACTTAGTCAGTTCAAGGAAGAAACTTGCACTTGAATCATTGGGATCAACGCTTTTTTCCCCATTCAAGAGGCACAGCCGTTGATTCCTATCCATAGAACAGTTACTGTCCGGGATTTTTTATTTTTTTTTATCGTAAAAACAAAAGTTTGAGTCTCGATTTACGGATCCATCAGTCCAGCCTAACCCCATCCAATCCCATGGGTTAGCCAACCGCCCAACCACTGTAGTGATGGGATCCAATTAAAAATTTGGTTAGGTTTTGTCCCGGGTACCAAGGAAAAGAGTTCCAAGGCCCCCTAGCCGGATGTTCATGCAAAATAAAACTAGTCACACCACTCACACACCCAATATGAAATTGCCATTTTCAACCAGATTCAACCAGTTTAAAACAATCCTTTAATAAAACCATAGTATCATTGATCACCATCTTCCAATTTATCCAATTGATTCTTAATTTCCCATCATTCCTTCATCAGAGTATCTATGGCATCATTGGCAACTAGAACGCTCAGGAGCCGTTTCGATAGTTCCTAGCCCATAATACTTGGCAATATAATCACTTAACATGATGGACTCTCGTTGAAGATCAGCAAGATCAACCAACAGATCCATATAAGGAGCCATGGACTCATCCATTGAAGACCAGCAAGGTCAATCAACCAGATCCATGCTCGATTTCAGAAAACAACTCCAACTCTGTTCCAATATCTTCCTCGACGCACGCGTGGGTATCCTAGGCGACCCAGAGCCCGAGCACCGTATGGTCAGCACCCTCTAGGATCCTTCGCAGGTAACCTAGCGCTTCACGCATAGGCCGCTTCCTTGGCCCCTCATCCACCGTACCGGAAGCTCACCATTTTAATCGCACCGAGGCTGGTCAAGACCTCGGCCGACCTTGCTACGCGAGACGTCCTTCATTGACTCCCCGTCAGCAGTTGCAACTTTCTCATCACGACCTTAATCACAAGACGGTCAAAATGCTCCCCCCAGCATTCTTGACATAAAACAATCATTTACAGACAGCATTTACAAACAGCATTTACAAACAGTTTACAATACAATTTCTATTTTAACTTTCATTTTTCCACATTATCCCTCCTCAATCTACATTACTTATTCCATATTCCATTTATATGTATACTCATCCCATCACATCATTTCCATCTCATCACTTCAGATTCCCTCACATCACAATCGTATATTCACATCCATACATCCACAACTATATGCGTACATTCACATCTACATGCATACATCTACATCCCTATGCATACATCCACATCCACATTCACATTCACCTCTATACATCTACATCTACATGCATACATCCACCTCTACATCCACATCTACGTCTATACACCTACATCTACATGCATACATCCCCATCCACATCCACATCTACATCTATACATCTACATCTACATGTATACATATACATCTCCATTCACAACTACATCTACATGCATACATCCATATCTCCATTCCCATCTACATCTATACATCTACATCTACATGCATCCATCCACCTCCACATCCACATCTACATCTATACATCTACATCTACATGTATACATCCACATCTCCATTCACATCTACATCTATACCTCTACATCTACATGCATCCATCCACATCTCCATTTACATCCTCATCTACACATCTATTTCTACATGCATACATCCACGTCCCATGCATACATCCACCTCCACATTCACACTCACATCCATACATGCAACATCTACATCTCCATGCATAATAAAATTCTTTTAATTAATCTAGGATGATAGTTCCTAGAATATGGTAGGAATTCCTCTTTTTATACTTTGAATGAATTTATTTTATGCGTAATTTCTATAAAAATTTTGCCATAGCTCCGCTACTATGACTGATAAATCTCAATTTTTTTCTAAGGGATAAAGCTCATTATTAAAGAAATAATTAGAATGGTCTCTAATTGGATCATCAATCCATAATGGTCTCTAATTGGATCATCAATCCATAATGGTCTCTAATTGGATCATTAAGAAAACAATTAGAATGGTCTCTAATTGGGTCATCAATCCATAATGGATTGAATCATCAATGTGCATAAACTAAAAGCATAGCAAAAAGCCATTAATTTGGCCTCAAGCATAGCTTAATCTTGGATTAAGGAAAGGCTTTATGAAAAGCTTCATTTGGATTGAGAATGGTTCATGAGTATGACCATTTCTTGAGTGAGAGAGAGAAACTACATAAAAACCATTAGAATTTGTAAGATCCCTATTCCCACCGAGCAACGGATTCGGGGTACTAGCAGCGGAAGTAGCACTTCTCGCGCGGGACAGGGGTCCAACACTCGGGGCCTCGCCCACGGATATCCGGACAAGAGACTAATCCGTCGGTTTGTCCAAAACCGAAACCGGAAAAACTTCCTTTACCCGGAAAGCACGGGCGATTCCACCAGGATAACTCTTTACTCTAACGTAGTCAAGATCATTACTGCTCAAACTGATCTGACTGCACCTTTAACGGTACTTGGTCAAATCAAGGAAGAACTTGCACTTGGATCATTGGGATCAACGCTTTTTTCCCCATCAAGAGGCACAGCCGTTGATTCCTATCCATAGAACAATTTCTATCCGGGATTTACTTCATCTATCGTAATAATAGAAATTAAATCTCGATTTACGGATCCATCAGTCCAGCCTAACCCCATCCGATCCCATGGGTTAGCCAACCGCCCAACCACTATAGTGATGGGATCCAATTTTGGAATTTGGTTAGGTTTTGTCCCGGGTACCAAGGAAAAGAGTTCCAAGGCCCCCTAGCCGGAAGTTCATGCAAACATAGAACTAGCCACACCACTTACACACCCAATATGAAATTGCCTTTTTCTTAGCATCAACTAACTTTAAAACAATCCTTTAATGAAACCATAGTACTACTGATCATAATCTTCCAATTTATCCGGTTGATTCATAATTTCCCATCATTCCTTCATCAGAGTATCTATGGCATCATTGGCAACTAGAACGCTCACCACCTGTCCACACAGGGGGCCTTTTCAATAGTTCCTAACCCATAATACTCGGCAATATAATCACTTATAAAAATCAAGATGGACTCTCGTTGAAGATCAGCAAGATCAACCAACAGATCCATATAAAGAGCCATGGACTCATCCATTGAAGACCAGCAAGGTCAATCAACCAGATCCATGCCCGGTTTCACAAAACAACTCTTACTCCTTGTTCCAATATCTTCCTCGACGCACACGTGGGTATCCTGGGCAACCCAGAGCCCGAGCACCGTATGGTCAGCACCCTCTAGGATCCTTCGCAGGTGACCTAGCGCTTCACTCATAGGCCGCTTCCTTGGTCCCTCATCCACCGTACCAGAAGCTCACCATTTAAATCGAACCGAGGCTGGTCAAGACCTCGGTCGACCTTGCTACGCGAGACGTCCTCCATTGACTCTCCGTCAGCAGTTGCAACTTTAACAGTTAGGTCTTCATGACCTTAATCCACAAGATGGTCAAAATGCTTCCCCAGCATTCTTGACATAAAACAGTCATTTACAAACAGTCACAAAATACAGTTTCTAAATCAAACTCTCGTCTTTCCACATTATCCCTCCTTAGTTCACATTACTTATTCCACATTCCATTCAATGTGTACTCATTCTCATCCATTTCCTCATATCGACGACACATTAATTCACATTCACATTCATACATCCACATTTACATGGATACATCCATTTTCACATCCTCATTTATACATCCACATCCACATCCATATTCACATCCATACATCCACATCTACATGCATACCTCCATTTTCACATCCTCATTTATACATCCACATCCCTTATCTACATTCATACATACACATCCATATCCACATCCATACATCCACATCCACATCCACATTCATATTCACATCCATATATCCACATCTACATGCATACATCCATTATCACGTCCTCATTCATACATCCACATCCACATACATACATACATCCACATCCACATACATACATACATCCACATCCACATTCCCATTCACATCTATACATCCACATCTACATCCACATACATACATACATCCACATCCACATTCCCATTCACATCTATACATCCACATCTACATCCACATTCATACATCCATACTCCTATCTCCACATCCACACATCCACATACATACATCCACATCCACATTCCCATTCACATCTATACATCCACATCTACATCCACATTCACATCTATGCATATACATCTTCATGCATACATCCATTTTCACATTCATACATCCACTTTCACATTCATACATCCATACTCCCATCTCCACATCCACACATCCACATACATACATCCACATCCACATTCCCATTCACATTTATACATCCACATCTACATCCACATTCACATCTATGCATATACATCTTCATGCATACATCCATTTTCACATTCATACATCCACTTTCACATTCATACATCCATACTCCCATCTCCACATCCACACATCCACATACATACATCCATTTCCACATTCCCATTCATGTAACCCCATATGTCTTCACATCTAATCTTTTACATCACATCCATTCTCACCCTATCACAACCATATACATCCTATTCTATCACATACACTTCTTACCTCATCCCATACACATCTTATCACATCCTATCACTTTCCATACGCATCTTATCAATTCTTATCACATCTCATACACCTCTTATCACATCTTATCACATTTCATATCTTTTTTTTGTAAAAGAGAATTCTTATATTTAATATAAGATTTCTCTACACATTTATTTATACAAAAATTCCATTTAAGGAGACTAACACTTTCGAAATTAAAATCAATCTTTTATGCATCTTCTTATGCATAAATTCAGTTTGGTAGGAAATTACACTTTTAGAATAAAAGAATTTCTCTTATGCAACTAAGTTAAGCATAAAATCCATTTATGAGGAAAATCACACTTTTAGTATAAAAAGAATATCTTTTATGCATACCTATATGCATGAAATCCAATATGATAAAAGTAACACTTTTGATATAAAAATTTTTCCTTTATGCATACTTCTATGCATGAAAATTAAAAATGATAAAAGTAACACTTTTGATATAAAAAAAATTTTCCTTTATGCATACTTCTATGCATGAAAATTAAAAATGATAAAAGTAACACTTTTGATATAAAATTTTTTCCTTTATGCATACTTCTATGCATGAAAATTAAAAATGATAAAAGTAACACTTTTGACATAAAAATTTTTCCTTTATGCATACTTCTATGCATGAAAATTAAAAATGATAAAAATAACACTTTTGATATAAAAATTTATCCATTATGCATACTTCTATGTATGAAAATTAAAAATGATAAAAATAACACTTTTGATATAAAAATTTATCCATTATGCATACTTCTATGCATGAAATAAAAATGGTAAAAATAACACTTTTGATATAAAAACTTATCCTTTATGCATGATATTAAAATTCAATTTCTCCATGATTGTAATGAAATTCTTTCAATTAATCTAGGATGATAATTCCTAGAATATGGTAGGAAGTCCTCTTTTTATGCTTTGAATGAGATTATTTTATGCATAATTTTTATAAAAATTTTGCCATAGCTCCGCTGCTATGACTGATAAATCTCAATTTTTCTAAGGGATAATGCTTATCATTAAGGAATAATTAAAATAATCTCTAATTGGATTATTAATCCATAATGGATTGAATCATTAATATACATAAACTAAAAGCATAGAAAAAAGCCAATAATTTGGCCTCAAGCATAGCTTAATCTTGGGTTAAGGAAAAGCTTTATGAAAAGCTTGATTTGGATTGAGAATGGGTCATGAGTATGACCATTTCTTGAGTGAGAGAGGGAATTTACATAAAAATCATTAGAATTTAAACATAAATGAAAATTAACTTCAATAGCATTATGTAACTCTTCACTACTATTCAAACTTCATTAGCATTTAAAAAAAAACCATACCAATTAAACTTCTCAAGCTTGAGAGGGGTTGAGAAGAGAGAAACATTGAGAAATTATAGAAAGATCAATATTCACTAATTACCTTACAAATTGCTTGATTCTTTGTTCACGGTAGAGGCCCCCAACCAATCAATTGGTTAAGTATGTTGATGGAGCCACTAATGGGGATTGAAGAAAGAGGGAAGCTCCAAAAACTAGTGAATTATTAAATGAATTCACAGTTCTTGGCTTAGGTGGAGTAGAGTAACGATGCATAAACACTATCTATTTTTCAACAAGGGGGAGGCTTCTATTTATAGGAAAAATTGAGCTCCTAACCAAACAAACTGATTCTAGAATTTTCTAAATCAGTTTGGTCAATATTTGACCATTTTTAGGTCAGTTAAGCTAACTTTTTGGAACTAGACTTGAATGAGGAGAGAGGAGAGATGAAATATCTCAATTTTTATGAGTTTAAAACTCATTCAAGCATGTGAAATATGCACCTCCTTTAAAGAACTCCCCTTCCTTACATATGTGTCATAATGGAATCATTTTAATATTGCTCATAGTTTTTTTTACTAATAAACCTTGTACATTTTCAACTCTTCATCTTATGTGAAATATGCACCTCCTTTAAAGAATTCCCCTTCCTTACATATGTGTCATAATGGAATCATTTTAATATTGCTCATAGTTTTTTACTAATAAACCTTGTACATTTTCAACTCTTCATCTTATGTGAGCATTTACTCATTTTTGGATACCCAAAATATCTCATATTTTTAATATTGCTCATAGTTTTTTACTAATAAACCTTGTACATTTTCAACTCTTCACCTTATGTGAGCATTTACTCATTTTTGGGTATCTTCTTTTTACAAATTTGGATTTATCTCTTCCCTACACATGGATTGATGCTATTGGCCCATAGGAACCTTAATTGGACCATAGTCTAAAGATTTCTGAAAATCTAAACCCTTAGACTAAGGTTCTTTATACCTATTTCCAATTAATTCCAATTGCACATTGGAAAATTCTTTTTGAATTTCTGTTTCAGGGAAACTCATCTGAATTATAAGAGATATTTTTCTATCCAAAAATATTCAAAATCTGAATATTCTCTTTCTAGAATAATTTTTCTCTCTCTAGGCTAAAATAGTTAGCAACAGGATCTTTATATTTATGAAGAGGGTTGATTACAGGGGAAGATACTAGACATCAAAAAGGGGTTGGGGGAGGAATCTTACATTCTACCCCACTTAAAAAACGCGAGATGTCCTCATCTCGCAACTTGTAATAATTTCGCAAGATTCACGAATATAAGACTTATAGAAAAATTTTAATCAAGATTAACCACCAAGATAAGTCTTAAAGAGAGCAAGATTCAAAATACGAACAAGATTTAAACTTTATTCATTCTCGGAACTTATACAGTAAAGATAGAGGAACTCTTTACACTTCCATAAGCCCGTCCATCATATGGTCACAAAAGCAGTCCTCACAAGCTGCACAAGTATAAGGTAACTCATCTATGGGAATGATTCTGTGGGTTATTGCTGCGCCTATCTCAGTGGTATGAGGTGTTCTAACAAAAGGACCTCTGAGAGGTAAGCCAAAAACGGGGTAAAGGCATATCTTCTCATGAGGAAGAAAACACGCCAGTAAGAAGACCCGCTCAGAAAACCCAGGATGCCTTGATCTCATGACGCAGTAGTATCGGGGACCCAAACCCAAAGCTTCAATAACCATGGCCAAGCGGACATTGTTACGAAAGTGCTGCTGTCCCCAGGGTGTTACCCTAGTTATGTCTTGATAGGTCCGCCATTTTGTTTGCGCTACAGAAGTTCCCAAGTGAGGGAAAAGTGAGCGCTCATACTGTTCTATAAAATCCTTTTTCACAGACTCACTTGCGTCTTGAAGGTGAGGAATCATTATGGATAAAACTAATTCTTGTTGCCAAGCCATGAAGGAGATTAAGAAAGAAAGAAGATCAATGGAAGTAAGATTACTGTGAACGACAAGTAAAAGTTACGATTTATATAAAGGAAGGAGCTAGCGTAACTTAGAAGCCAACGGTAACTTGCCACTGAAGTTTTACCGTCTTTCTATGATTTGGGTTTGGCACATTTTTCTATAGAAGGCATTCAGAACTTTGAGATGAGGAGATAAAAGAAGTTCGTAAGCTAAATCACCTACTTTCTTTGGTCCACAATATCTAGGAGATAACTTCTTATACTCTCCAAGAGATAAAGAACTTCTTTTGGGCCGTACTCGAGACCAAAACCTTGATATCCAAAACATCGATTCTCACTTCTGAACTCGTTGTTCTGAATCCTTAAAACAAGTGGGACTCTTGAGAAGTATTCAAGAAAAGGTTCTTCCTTTTTTAAACAGAATCTTTCTTTTATTTTAGAGAGAGAATAATTATGAGATCAGAAAGGGAGATTCTTACTCCTGTATACCTCTAAGGCTGGGGGAGGAATCTTACATTCTACCCCACTTAAAAGGTGCAAGATGTCCTCATCTCGCAAGTAGATGACAACTTTTTTGCTTAATATCCAATTTATTCTGGGGTTCCTTATATTCCGGTCAACCCAACAGAATATGGTGATAAATATCCCTTATATAGAATTCATCATTAAATAACAATTCATTCAGATCATATCATTCATATCTTTAACACGATAATGGTCCATTAGACCAAAAATTTCCTTCTGAACATTCCTCCACGGAATTTAAGTTAAGCAAGTTCTCAATTTGTCATCCCTTAACTTGATCTACCGTCTCAAGTATTAACAGTAGCAATTTGACAACATAATCCACTAATCTCATAGTGATTTGCTGAATCATTTTCATCATTTATCATTACAGGGACTCGTCCCAATCATCCACATTGTGGTTTCGCTCAGCTTATTACATTTCAACCCATTTTCAAGGATCATCATTTTTCAATCAGAATCCAAATCAATTCATCAGTTCCCAAACAGAATTAAAAATCATATCAACCACATTCAAAATCATCATCTGGATAGCATTAACGCTTATAATTTCAAGTCTTAGATTTACTCGTATATACTGTCGGTAAAGAGCTGCAGTTATACCCTCGGTATATACGGATAGTCATGATACTCGAAACTATAAGGTAAATACCATCATGTCTAGGTCTCAAGCAAGTCAGGGTTCCATACAATTGCGGTACTTCCAATTGAAGACCCAATTACTAATTTACGAATTTCAATTTGAATTAACAATTTGTATGAATTATATCAAACAATTACAACCTTTTTGTGCGTCTTGATAAATTTTTGACATAATTGGCTCCTCAGTTGATCTTATTGGAGATCTATGACTTAAGTTTGATAAATAGATTTTTCTTTATCCGATCGTCCGAAAAAAAACATTTGTATATTTATATACAAGTTGCAATAATTACATAGAGTGGCTCGGCTCCAAAATTCAAAATCTCTTCGAGAGACGCATAAGACGACGGTACTGGGCCATAGTCATGCCCTGTTACATAAGTTCTCTAACTGCGAAGGGAGTTATTATTTTCTCCTTAGGGATAAATCGACTAAGGAGTCTATAAATTCGACATGAAAGTCTGAAATTTCGAGGTGTCGAATGATATAGAATGACACCACGCACCATTTTTAGCTTTAACAGGATCATAGTCAATGAAAGATTCTGCCACAGCATTGTATGGCGGTTGCAATGGGCGTGGACATATTGCCCTGCAAACCACTTATGTTGTATTCTCTCCGCTGGGGTAGGAAAACATAAATCTGCGAAATGGCGTGCGAGTCTTGCTCGGCTTGATTGAGTTGAAGCGGAAGAGATGAGATGCTCGAAGGCAAACGCAATCATATCTTGAGACTGGGTGAGGTCGGGAATACCAGATAAATGGGGAACTTCCATCTATAAAAACAAATTTTCTTTTTGATTAAAATTTCTTCATTAAAGAAGCTTACGGAATGAAAATACATTATGAAAATGCTATTTCTGAATTCTTTTTACCAATTTCAGATAAGAATTTAATTATCTTTATTAGCTTTCAATTTCGCTCTGATACCAACTGTAAGATCCCTATTCCCACCGAGCAACGGATTCGGGGTACTAGCAGCGGAAGTAGCACTTCTCGCGCGGGACAGGGGTCCAACACTCGGGGCCTCGCCCACGGATATCCGGACAAGAGACTAATCCGTCGGTTTGTCCAAAACCGAAACCGGAAAAACTTCCTTTACCCGGAAAGCACGGGCGATTCCACCAGGATAACTCTTTACTCTAACGTAGTCAAGATCATTACTGATCAAACTGATCTGACTGCACCTTTAACGGTACTTGGTCAAATCAAGGAAGAACTTGCACTTGGATCATTGGGATCAACGCTTTTTTCCCCATCAAGAGGCACAGCCGTTGATTCCTATCCATAGAACAATTTCTATCCGGGATTTACTTCATCTATCGTAATAATAGAAATTAAATCTCGATTTACGGATCCATCAGTCCAGCCTAACCCCATCCGATCCCATGGGTTAGCCAACCGCCCAACCACTATAGTGATGGGATCCAATTTTGGAATTTGGTTAGGTTTTGTCCCGGGTACCAAGGAAAAGAGTTCCAAGGCCCCCTAGCCGGAAGTTCATGCAAACATAGAACTAGCCACACCACTTACACACCCAATATGAAATTGCCTTTTTCTTAGCATCAACTAACTTTAAAACAATCCTTTAATGAAACCATAGTACTACTGATCATAATCTTCCAATTTATCCGGTTGATTCATAATTTCCCATCATTCCTTCATCAGAGTATCTATGGCATCATTGGCAACTAGAACGCTCACCACCTGTCCACACAGGGGGCCTTTTCAATAGTTCCTAACCCATAATACTCGGCAATATAATCACTTATAAAAATCAAGATGGACTCTCGTTGAAGATCAGCAAGATCAACCAACAGATCCATATAAAGAGCCATGGACTCATCCATTGAAGACCAGCAAGGTCAATCAACCAGATCCATGCCCGGTTTCACAAAACAACTCTTACTCCTTGTTCCAATATCTTCCTCGACGCACGCGTGGGTATCCTGGGCGACCCAGAGCCCGAGCACCGTATGGTCAGCACCCTCTAGGATCCTTCGCAGGTGACCTAGCGCTTCACTCATAGGCCGCTTCCTTGGTCCCTCATCCACCGTACCGGAAGCTCACCATTTAAATCGAACCGAGGCTGGTCAAGACCTCGGTCGACCTTGCTACGCGAGACGTCCTCCATTGACTCTCCGTCAGCAGTTGCAACTTTAACAGTTAGGTCTTCATGACCTTAATCCACAAGATGGTCAAAATGCTTCCCCAGCATTCTTGACATAAAACAGTCATTTACAAACAGTCACAAAATACAGTTTCTAAATCAAACTCTCGTCTTTCCACATTATCCCTCCTTAGTTCACATTACTTATTCCACATTCCATTCAATGTGTACTCATTCTCATCCATTTCCTCATATCGACGACACATTAATTCACATTCACATTCATACATCCACATTTACATGGATACATCCATTTTCACATCCTCATTTATACATCCACATCCACATCCATATTCACATCCATACATCCACATCTACATGCATACCTCCATTTTCACATCCTCATTTATACATCCACATCCCTTATCTACATTCATACATACACATCCATATCCACATCCATACATCCACATCCACATCCACATTCATATTCACATCCATATATCCACATCTACATGCATACATCCATTATCACGTCCTCATTCATACATCCACATCCACATACATACATACATCCACATCCACATACATACATACATCCACATCCACATTCCCATTCACATCTATACATCCACATCTACATCCACATACATACATACATCCACATCCACATTCCCATTCACATCTATACATCCACATCTACATCCACATTCATACATCCATACTCCTATCTCCACATCCACACATCCACATACATACATCCACATCCACATTCCCATTCACATCTATACATCCACATCTACATCCACATTCACATCTATGCATATACATCTTCATGCATACATCCATTTTCACATTCATACATCCACTTTCACATTCATACATCCATACTCCCATCTCCACATCCACACATCCACATACATACATCCACATCCACATTCCCATTCACATTTATACATCCACATCTACATCCACATTCACATCTATGCATATACATCTTCATGCATACATCCATTTTCACATTCATACATCCACTTTCACATTCATACATCCATACTCCCATCTCCACATCCACACATCCACATACATACATCCATTTCCACATTCCCATTCATGTAACCCCATATGTCTTCACATCTAATCTTTTACATCACATCCATTCTCACCCTATCACAACCATATACATCCTATTCTATCACATACACTTCTTACCTCATCCCATACACATCTTATCACATCCTATCACTTTCCATACGCATCTTATCAATTCTTATCACATCTCATACACCTCTTATCACATCTTATCACATTTCATATCTTTTTTTTGTAAAAGAGAATTCTTATATTTAATATAAGATTTCTCTACACATTTATTTATACAAAAATTCCATTTAAGGAGACTAACACTTTCGAAATTAAAATCAATCTTTTATGCATCTTCTTATGCATAAATTCAGTTTGGTAGGAAATTACACTTTTAGAATAAAAGAATTTCTCTTATGCAACTAAGTTAAGCATAAAATCCATTTATGAGGAAAATCACACTTTTAGTATAAAAAGAATATCTTTTATGCATACCTATATGCATGAAATCCAATATGATAAAAGTAACACTTTTGATATAAAAATTTTTCCTTTATGCATACTTCTATGCATGAAAATTAAAAATGATAAAAGTAACACTTTTGATATAAAAAAAATTTTCCTTTATGCATACTTCTATGCATGAAAATTAAAAATGATAAAAGTAACACTTTTGATATAAAATTTTTTCCTTTATGCATACTTCTATGCATGAAAATTAAAAATGATAAAAGTAACACTTTTGACATAAAAATTTTTCCTTTATGCATACTTCTATGCATGAAAATTAAAAATGATAAAAATAACACTTTTGATATAAAAATTTATCCATTATGCATACTTCTATGTATGAAAATTAAAAATGATAAAAATAACACTTTTGATATAAAAATTTATCCATTATGCATACTTCTATGCATGAAATAAAAATGGTAAAAATAACACTTTTGATATAAAAACTTATCCTTTATGCATGATATTAAAATTCAATTTCTCCATGATTGTAATGAAATTCTTTCAATTAATCTAGGATGATAATTCCTAGAATATGGTAGGAAGTCCTCTTTTTATGCTTTGAATGAGATTATTTTATGCATAATTTTTATAAAAATTTTGCCATAGCTCCGCTGCTATGACTGATAAATCTCAAATTTTCTAAGGGATAATGCTTATCATTAAGGAATAATTAAAATAATCTCTAATTGGATTATTAATCCATAATGGATTGAATCATTAATATACATAAACTAAAAGCATAGAAAAAAGCCAATAATTTGGCCTCAAGCATAGCTTAATCTTGGGTTAAGGAAAAGCTTTATGAAAAGCTTGATTTGGATTGAGAATGGGTCATGAGTATGACCATTTCTTGAGTGAGAGAGGGAATTTACATAAAAATCATTAGAATTTAAACATAAATGAAAATTAACTTCAATAGCATTATGTAACTCTTCACTACTATTCAAACTTCATTAGCATTTACAAAAAAAACCATACCAATTAAACTTCTCAAGCTTGAGAGGGGTTGAGAAGAGAGAAACATTGAGAAATTATAGAAAGATCAATATTCACTAATTACCTTACAAATTGCTTGATTCTTTGTTCACGGTAGAGGCCCCCAACCAATCAATTGGTTAAGTATGTTGATGGAGCCACTAATGGGGATTGAAGAAAGAGGGAAGCTCCAAAAACTAGTGAATTATTAAATGAATTCACAGTTCTTGGCTTAGGTGGAGTAGAGTAACGATGCATAAACACTATCTATTTTTCAACAAGGGGGAGGCTTCTATTTATAGGAAAAATTGAGCTCCTAACCAAACAAACTGATTCTAGAATTTTCTAAATCAGTTTGGTCAATATTTGACCATTTTTAGGTCAGTTAAGCTAACTTTTTGGAACTAGACTTGAATGAGGAGAGAGGAGAGATGAAATATCTCAATTTTTATGAGTTTAAAACTCATTCAAGCATGTGAAATATGCACCTCCTTTAAAGAACTCCCCTTCCTTACATATGTGTCATAATGGAATCATTTTAATATTGCTCATAGTTTTTTTTACTAATAAACCTTGTACATTTTCAACTCTTCATCTTATGTGAAATATGCACCTCCTTTAAAGAATTCCCCTTCCTTACATATGTGTCATAATGGAATCATTTTAATATTGCTCATAGTTTTTTACTAATAAACCTTGTACATTTTCAACTCTTCATCTTATGTGAGCATTTACTCATTTTTGGATACCCAAAATATCTCATATTTTTAATATTGCTCATAGTTTTTTACTAATAAACCTTGTACATTTTCAACTCTTCACCTTATGTGAGCATTTACTCATTTTTGGGTATCTTCTTTTTACAAATTTGGATTTATCTCTTCCCTACACATGGATTGATGCTATTGGCCCATAGGAACCTTAATTGGACCATAGTCTAAAGATTTCTGAAAATCTAAACCCTTAGACTAAGGTTCTTTATACCTATTTCCAATTAATTCCAATTGCACATTGGAAAATTCTTTTTGAATTTCTGTTTCAGGGAAACTCATCTGAATTATAAGAGATATTTTTCTATCCAAAAATATTCAAAATCTGAATATTCTCTTTCTAGAATAATTTTTCTCTCTCTAGGCTAAAATAGTTAGCAACAGGATCTTTATATTTATGAAGAGGGTTGATTACAGGGGAAGATACTAGACATCAAAAAGGGGTTGGGGGAGGAATCTTACAGAATTTAAACATAAATGGAATTTAACTTCTATAGCATTTATTAAGTTATGTAACTCTTCACTACTATTCACCAATTAACTTCAATAGCATTTAAAAAACCATACCAATTAAACTTCTCAAGCTTGAGAGGGGTTGAGAAGAGAGAATCATTGAGAAATTATAGAAAGATCAAAATTCAATATACTTACCTTATAATTTGCTTGATTCTTTATTCACGGTAGAGGCCCCCAACCAATCAATTGGTTTAGTATGTTGATGGAGCCACCAATGGGGATTGAAGAAAGAGAGAAGTATCAAAACTAGTGAATTATTAAAGAATTCACAACTCTTGGCTTAGGTAGAGTAGAGTAACAAAGCATAAGAGACTATCTATTTTTGGCTTAGGTGGAGTAGAGTAACAAAGCATAAGAGACTATGTTTTTTGGCTTAGGTGGAGTAGAGTAACAAAGTATAAGACACTATATTTTTTTCAACAAGGGGAGGCTTCTATTTATAGGAAAATTTGAGCTCCTAACCAAACAAACTGATTCTAGAATTTTCCAAGTCAGTTTGGTTGAATTTGGACTAGATTTGGACCTAGTTTGGTTACTTTTTGATTCGGTTTGGTTCCATTTTGATTTGGTTTGGTTCAAGAGAGATGAGAGATAAAAATATCACATTATTTTTGAGTTTAAAACTCATTCAAGCATGTGAAATATGCACCTCCTTTAAAGAATTCCCCTTCCTTACATATGTGTCAAAATTTTATTGCTCATAGTTTTTTACTAATAAACCTTGTACATTTTCAACTCTTCATCTTATGTGAAATATGCACCTCCTTTAAAGAACTCCTCTTCCTTACATATGTGTCATAGTTTTTTTACTAATAAGCCTTGTACATTTTCAACTCTTCATCTTATGTGAAATATGCACCTCCTTTAAAGAACTCCCCTTCCTTACATATGTGTTTATTTACTAATAAACCTTGTACATTTTCAACTCTTCATCTTATGTGAAATATGCACCTCCTTTAAAGAACTCCCCTTCCTTACATATGTGTTTATTTACTAATAAACCTTGTACATTTTCAACTCTTCATCTTATGTGAGCATTTACTCATTTTTGGGTATCTTCTTTTACAAATTGGATTTATCTCCCTACACATGGATTGATGCTATTGGCCCATAGGAACCTTAATTGGACCATAATCTAAAAATTTCTGAAAATCTAGACCCTTAGACTAAGGTTCTTTATACTTATTTCCATTTAATTCCAATTGCACATTGGAAAATTCTTTTTGAATTTCTATTTCAGGGGAACTTATTTTAATAAGATGAGTTAATTTTCTATCCAAAAATATTCATAATCTGAATATTCTCTCTCTAGCATATTTTCTCTCTCTAGGTTAAAACAGCCACAAACAAGATCTCTTATATTTCAGAAAAGGAATTGATTACAGGGGAATATACTAGACATCAAAAAGGGGTTGGGGGAGGAATCTTACAGTGGAAAGCATTAGACAATTTATGTGAGACTAGCCCTATAAAAAATGATTGAAAAGGTACTATGCAAGCTATGGGAGTCATAAATATTCAGAAGGTGAGAGAAAAAATATATGAATTGGAGAATATTCTTGCATCTCTTAGTGCACGTGCTTGCACACATGTGCTTATAATTATCATTTAGAAGTTACACTGGTGGCATGGTTTTGTTGCACCACAAGTTTTATATCTTTTTGTTGCCTTGTCTGTTCTTTTGTTCTTACATCTTTCTCTTTTGTTAGCATTGCCAGTATAAGCTCCTCGTTAAAAAAGGCTTTAAAATATCTAAAATACTAATTGCTCAACTTTGAGTTTATGGCATATTTTGTCCCTAAACGATAGAGCATTTATGTAGCAAACAATCTACGAATCTCAACTTGATATGGAGAGGTTGGATTGGGTGTATAAACTCAAATCCTCTATGCTACTAGGCTATAAAATGTATTTAGCCCTTTCTAAATATTTACCATTGAAAGCACTAGGCAAGTTTATGTGAGACTAGCCCCATAAACAATTGAAAAGGTACAAGGCAACTACTTATGTTGAAGTCATAAATATTTAGAAGAGGTGAGAGAATCATCCTTTAGCTTTATGTCAAATATATTTTCTTCACACAACTAAAAATCCTTAAATAAAAGTCCTAAATCAATGATTGTTCGATTTCGAGTTTGAATAGATCTGTGGCTCAAATTTGAGTTGAAGAGATTGTTGCGGCTTTATGCCTAAATTACAATAAAATAGTTATGTACCAAACATTCTACACGCTCAACTTGAGATGGGAACTTTAGCGTAGGTGTATAGTCACATTTGTGATCCATGTTATTGAGTAGTAGTCCAATTATACTTTTGGAATATTTTGTCAATCAAGGTAGCAGACAAATGGGCCCTTCTAAATGTGTGAATGAGAGAGAGAGAGAGAGAGAGAGAGAGAGAAAAGGAAAATACATGTTGGGTCTGTTTGTTTGGAGGTGCATGCATACTATATTATCTATAGTATTAATATTCGAGTTTTAGAAAAGGTAGGAAACTAGAATGCAAAGAGTTGTTATTGATCACGTCGCCGAAAGGGTGAATTTGACTTAAATGTGTGATTATATAAAGAGCACCGATTCCAGTAAGCGTGCATACCTCACTTCTTACCAAAATCACAGCCTTAGTAAATAATACCATGGGTCTCGGTAGCAATATGAAGAAGCCCTTCATCATGATGGCCCTAGTGGGCGTAATCCTGTTGAGTTGCGGCTGCATGAAGGGCGCTGACGCCGACTGCACGGTGACGAACAACTCTGGGCAAGACATTATCATAGTTCCTGTGTCCGTGAGCGTGAGCATTACCATAACTGTTGCGGCGGGGGAGACGGTAGAGGTGCCCCCGAGCCAGCAGCAGTGCATGCTCAAGAATGCGGCGTCCGGACACGAGCTCGGGCCCGTGACCCTTCCAGACGACAACCTGGTGGTCATCGTGGACGCCGAGATCACCGGAGCCGTCGATGTCTACGTAGCGTCCCTTCTCTCCGGAATACTCCAGCTGGGCGCCAGCATCTGCGTCTCTCTCTAATTTGGGCTTCTAATGGTTACTGTTAGTAGCATGCCTAATTCACAGCTTTTTCTACACCACATATGTACTCCACCAAGGCCTTTCCTTTCTCCGGTCACACCCTTCCACTTCTTTACTTGGAAACAGAAGCACTCCAAATTACATTCACCATGTTGTTCATGGCTACAGTTGAGAACTTTGTTACAACATAACTCTATGGCATACTTCAATTTATGTGTAACCATGACTGTTTAGAGAGACAAGATTTCATAAATCTCAGTGTTAACGAGTTTTTTTATATAAATATTTTTGTAGAGAGTCAGGAGGGTGCAGATTTTCTGAGAAAGTGAGGGGCTCCTAGAAATAGAATTTGACGACAGTCCCACCTACAAACTTTAGGCTTTATGACACTCGATAGATTTCCCTAGTTTCGTAGAGTTCCAGAAGTGTGTATGGCCCTTGGCCCTCATCCACCGACTTTTTACCTTCTCCCTTACTCGAGATTCCTACAGGCATCTTTTCACTTTGGCCTTTCAAGGCAAATTATATCTACAAAAATCCAACCGTTATAGATTTATAATTTTCCCTTAGATCCCAATCCAATCATCACCATATCCATGCAAATTGAGCATTTTAAATGGTGGGAGGATAAAATAGTACTTTTTTAACGATTCTATTTTTCAAATAATATAAACCTAAGCTAACTATTAAAGTTGCTACTCCATTACATAAATTCTCGTGCCTAATGTTGCATCTCGTAATGTCAGTGCCCTAATCAAGCATCATAATGCAAGTATGTCATGTTGTGCAAGACACTCAGTGGGGCGGATCTATGGGCTTTTGATGAGGAGGCCTCTATCCTAAGTGTTTTGTGCATGCATGATGTGTCATCATGCACGTGTATGGGTTCAAACAATAAAAGTGCATGCATGATGTGTCATCATGCATGTGCATGGGTTCAAACAATAAAAGTGCGCCTAACACAATTGTTAAGTAATTTGTCACCCTAAAATATTTCATGAGATTCAGCAATTAAATATCATGCGGTGCAAGAAGGGATACTATGCTCGGTCATACACTAGGCCAAGACACTTTGAGATTATCCCTTTTAGTGACTCACCGGGGTCCCCCAATCAATGAGAGATGTACCTCAGTGGATGCTTCTCCTTTGAATAGTGCATGGTTGAGGACCACTCCGCCCCATTCCTTCTTTGACTTGACTTGGACTTGACTCTTATGCCTAGGTTGTGTCCTTCCTAACTGGCTTGACATGACCTTTGTGCTTGCCCCTCCATCACAAGCGACAAGACCTTGAAAGTGCACCAAAGAGAAGATGTAAGGTACTTAGGATTTATGCCTCGTCCCATTTTAGCCTTTCACCACCTGACGCTCAACTCTTATGCCCTTGGCACATTTTGGCCTTCGCAACCTTCAACTTGGAGTCAGATACACACATAATTGTGTTGCTATTTGGTGAGGAATAACTTCTTTTGACATTCGATTCCAAATGTTATACATAGTAATCTTTTCATCAACAAGGCTTATGGCCCATGGAAGAAGCAAAGATTCAAGGGAATTTGGGCTTCCCTGGAGTGGGGCTTCCTTGCCAACTATCTTTTCCGCGTCTTTGGGTATGGGAGTAGGAACCTTTGGGATGTTTTCTAACTATGTCTATTGTAGACTTGAAGTTGATGGGAGTTCTTAGATTGCTTTTTGAATTGTTCCTTGTCCTCCTTAATACATGGCTCTTCTACGTTGGACTTGCCTTTGTAGATCTTTTTTAGGTATCCATATCAGCTTTGGTGTGGCATGTTAGTGGATATTCTTTGATCATGATGATGATTTTTGAAACCACTCTTTTCTCCTAAACAAAAGACGACACCTTTTGGATTGCTTACTTTTTGGTACTCAATTATGGCTTTGTTCTCGGTAGTATCCTTGGGCTATTTGTGAGCTTTCTATAGTTATCCATCCTTGTGGGGTTGGACCATTTCTTGAGCTTCTTCTCCTTCCCTATTTTAGAATCCACATGAATTTATCATTTGGATTCTGTTGTGGACTTGGGATATTGGCCTTAATAATCTAGACCTCTTTTAAGTTTTGTGGTCTTAAGAAACGAGATCGGTATAGCTACTAGGGCTCCGTCTCTAGCCTTTGGTATCCACATTAGTCATGTTCGAGGATTTGGGGTGCATATTTTTTGAGAAAGTGAGGGGCTCTTAGAAATAGAATTCTTTAGGCTTTATGACACTCGATAGATTTCCCTAGTTTCGTAGAGTTGCAGAAGTGTATATGGCCCTTGGCCCTCATCCACCGACTTTTTTCCTTTTCCCTTACTCAAGGTTTCTACAGGCATCTTTTCATTTTGGCCTTTCAAGGCAAATTACATCTACAAAAATCCAACCGTTATAGATTTATAATTTTCTCTTAGATCTGAATCCAATCATCACCATATCCATGCAAATTGCACATTTTAAATGGTGGAATAATAAAATAGTACTTTTTTAATGATTCTATTTTTTAAATAATGTAAACCTAAGCTTACTACTAAAGCTGCTACTCCATTACATAAATTCTCGTGCCTACTGTTGCATCTGGTAATGTTAGTGCCCTAATCATGCATCATAATGCAAGTATGTCATGTTGTGCAAGACACTCGGTGGGGGGGGGTCTATGGGCTTTTGATGAGGAGGCCTCTATCCTAAGTGTTTTGTGCATGCATGATGTTTCATCATGCACGTGCATGGGTTAAAATGTGCCTAATACAATTGTTAAGTAGTTTGTTACTCTAAAATGTTTCATGAGATTAAGCAATTAAATAGCATGCGGTGCAAGAATGGATACTATGATGGGTCATACACTAGGCCAAGACACTTTGAGGTTCTCCCTTTTAGTGACTCGCTGGGGTCCCCCAATCAATGAGATGTACCTCAGTGGATGCTTCTCCTTTTTTGTATAGTGCATGATTGAGGACCACTCCACCCCATACCTTCTTTGACTTGTTGACTCTTATGTAGATTGTGTCCTACCTAAGTGTCTTGACGTGATCTTTATTCTTGCCCCCCCATCACAAGCGACAAGACCTTGAAAGTGCACCAAAGAGAAGATGTAAGGTGCTTAGGATTTACGCTATGGCCCATTTTAGCCTTTCACCACCTAAGGCTCAGCTCTTATGCCCTTGGCACATTTTGGCCTTTGGAACCTTCAACTTGGAGTCCGATACACACATAATTGTGTTGCTATTTGATGAACAACGACTTCTTTTGACATTTGTTTCCAAATGTTATAGATAGTAATCTTTTCATCAACAAGGCTTATGGCCCATGTAAGAAGTGAAGATTTAAGGGACTTTGGGCTTCCTTGGAGTGGGGCTTCCTTGCCAACTATATTTTTTGCGTCTTTCCGCATGGGAGTAGGAACCTTTAGGATGTTTTCTAACTATAGGTATGGTAAACTTGAAGTCGATGGGAGTTCTTGGATTTCGTTTTAAAATGTTCCTTGTCCTCCTTAATACATGGCTCTTCTACCTTGGAATTGCCTTTGTCGATCTTTCTAGGTACCCATATCAGATTTGGTGTGGCATGTTAGTGGATATTCTTTGAGCATGATGATGATTTTTGAAACCACTCTTTTCTCCTAAACAAAAGACGGCACCTTTTGGATTGCTTGCTTTTGGGTACTCAATTTCGGCTTTGTTCTCAGTAGTATCTTTGGGCTATTTGTGAGTTTTCTATAGTTTTCTATCCTTGTGGGGTTTGACCATTTCTTGAGCTTCTTCTCCTTCCCTATTTTAGAATCCACATCAATCCATCCTTTGGATTCTATTGTGGACTTGGGACATGACAAGGAGTGCAGGGCAAGTTAAGACTCATCACTCTAGCACATCCTAAGGAGTGTAGGTTAATGTAGAGTGTTAGGTGATAGACTCTCATCAAATTGAGGGGGGGAGTGTTGCAAATCAATGTGCTAAATGTCGTAACATATCTCTAGCAAGGGGGAGCTTGTGCCTTGTTCATTTGTTATAGTTGGGTTCAAAAGGGAATGTAGATGTTGCAAGTTGGCTAATAGAAGGATTTAAAATCAACTATATGCATGTTAAGAATAATACTCTTGACATATGGATGTATTCATGTATGTGAATTATTTGTCAAATACTTTAATTTTATATGTGAATGGCTCAATTGAAAGAGAAATATTACATAAATTTTGGATTATGTTTAGGCTAGTGCACTTCAAATATATCCCATCAAAATAGAGACTATGATGTTTCCTATTGGGGAGTCCTTTAGGGTAGAACCCAATGTACTTTACAAGCCATTTCAATAGAACCCCAAGTAAGTTGGTCATGATTGTGATGGAGAAACACGTAGAGTGGAGGTGGAGAGTGAGCAAGCTTTAGCATGAGCACTTATTTTGGATTGCGCAACCGACCCTCCCTTGCCTCACTCCAATACTCATATGCATAGCCCTCTCCATCGTCTCCCCCCTAGGAGTAGGCCATGTTGTGGTAGGAGCCAAATGATGAGGAGTAGGAAAAGTGGAAGGGAGAGGGATAGGCAAAGTGGAAGTGAGAGGGGTAGGAAATATAAGAAGATTTTGGGCTATCCTTCCATTCCAACTATAAGATATCTTTATAATATATGGTTTACTTACATGAATTTCTATACATGCCATATACCTTGCTAATTATACTCTCTAATATTCTACATAGAAAACTTATTTCCTTTCGAGAAGAAGCTACAACAACTTCCAATAACATCATAACTCAATATCACACTAAATAATTAAAGCCAGTGTCTCATATTCATGTTTTTACACTACACTCCCATGCTAATCAAATAATAAAATAATATATAATAACATTAAAGTCATATAAACTAAGTCAAGTAGAGAGCTATATAAGAAGTTTTAATTTCATGACTCTTTAGTAGTCATTAGTTTTTCCTCTTCACTTAAAAATCTATTTCTCTGTTTCTTCATAACTCTCACACTCTCTCTTGTCAAGTAAAAAGACTTAATATATCTTATCTTATTCATGACTTGGGGTCTACATATCCAATTAATGTTTCATGTTTTTCAACTCTTAGAATTATATCTCTATGATGTTTGGTCGCCCCTTCTATACGAGCATGAAAGTAGACTCTTGTCTACATTGTTCTAAATTTTTGCAAGCCTAATGTGGTTTTTTGATGTTACTTTAGTTCTTCCTAGGCTTCAATTAATGCACATACATTTTCTTCTATAATATCATAACATTTTAAATCCTCTTAAACTCTCTCCCTCCCTCCCTCCCTCTCTCTCTCTCTCTCTCTCTCTCTATGTACACACACACACACACATGCACACACACACACACATGCAAACACACATACATGTGTTTGTGTGTGTGTGTGTGCGTGCATATGTGTACGTTGTCGTGCCATGGCACGTCTATGGTGTGAGACCATGCATGTGAGGCCATCAAATGCAAATCCAGATGCATGGGGTTAAGTGCCATGATGAGTCATTATATGATGCCTGAGTACATATGTTCATATTGTAAATGAGGTTCAATAAGACGAGCTGAGGCTGAGCCAGGTCTCGAAGCCTCTGTACATGAGTGTGGTGTGAATTATGGAGTTTTATGCATATGGTAGACCTTGTAGTAGGGAACACCCTTCTTAACATGTATGGAAATGCGAAAGTATGTATGATGTGAGGATTGGTTTTGAAAGAATGCCCTTTTGAGATATCGTGTCTTGGAATGCCATGACTTTTGTGCTTGCTCAGAATCGATATAATCAGAATACTTTGGATTTTTTTCAACTGATGCTACTGGAAGGTTTGATGCCAGAAGACTTTAAGTTAGGAGGGAGTTCAAACTTAGTACCTCTACTAGTTGCTGCATCTGCTGCTCTGCTTGAGGAATTTGAAGTATCCAGAAACGGATCAGGGGCCAAAGAAGTCTTACAATTATTGAGGTCTCTTGTCCTTTTTGAGTGTAGGCATTATGTCATGTCCATGGTCTCTTCTAAATTCTATGAAGGTGCTTCATTAGCGAGCTGGTACAAATCGTCATGTTTTATTAATAAGGACATTGCGGGTTTATTGGAAAAGCTGGAACTTCATGCCTTGCTTCATTCAAGCCGCGTTTTCCGTCGCAAAAAAGGGGAAGGAAGGAAAGGAGCACCACTTTTTGGCCAAGATCCAGCAGGAGTACTTGTGGCCATGACTTCGACCTAGCATCTCTCCCAGGAAATCACATTTTAAACATGCGCAATCATTTTGTCGATGCTTGCTTTCACTGGAGAATGGAGAGCAGTCACGACATTCTATTGCATTTTTCAGTTTGGTGCTGCTCAGCCTTTCGTATGTTTGGGCTACAAGCATGCAGATCAAGCATTCCTCTTAACAAGCTTATTTACTCACAGCTGAACCGGGTGCCCTCGCTCAGCGATGCCGAATGACAAAAGCAATCATCCTCACCTCCCTCAGAAACTAGAGATTACGCATACCAACTGTGGTGTCAACAGACTAGTCAAAGTAAAGTTTTCAGTAAAAGCGCCAGCTGGAAACGTATACGCAAGGTGGTGGGTGGCGGCTTGCGTGGTATGCGAAAGAATATTTTTTTTGGAAATTTTCGGATATTATGCAGAAAATAAGCAGGCGCAGTATTTCAAATTGGAAAATGGCGATTTTTGGGCTGCAAAAGGTGAGGGAGCTCCGACTCTCTTGCGGGAAAAAGGAGAAATAACCAGAAAGCGGCACTTATCGTCAAAGGGTGTATATGCAGAAAACGGAGAGGAGTGTTGGAGAAAAATAAAAAACCAGAGAGTAGAGGAACCAAAGATTCAAAAAGGCTGAGAATTTCTTCTGTTCATGCCATGTAGGATTTCAAATTACGGAGGAAATTAAGCTGCATTGAATGATATGCTTTTTGAAACTTTCAAAAAATGAAGGTGATGTGCTGCCGAATTCATGCAAGGACGACTGGCTGAAGCCTTGGAGAGATGCTTGGGTAATTGTGTAGAAGCTGAGGTTGCCGCTTATGATAATAAGCTGCTGCTGGCGTCGACTGAAGCTGAGGAATCGATTGCATCAACTTGAGGAGCTAAAATGGTCGTGGAGTTAAAAAAGGGTGATTGTCTGTAAGTTGCAGTTTTTCGCCATCCTTCTTTTGTCACTGTTAATGATATCAAAGAGGCATAGATTCCTTTAGCAATTCAGGTGGCAGAAATAGACAAAGAATTTCGCCTGCTTGGGGAAAACATTTCAAAGAATCTAGAGTGCAAAAAAGAGGTAAAGAATTTTGTGAATATATCCAAGTGCAGTCTATGAATGGACTACTCGTTATGATGTGAATGATGAGAAGGCAGTTAAAAAGGCGGGAGAGGCACATCAGAAAATTCTAGACTGGTTTGGAGATTTACTTTAGAAGTGCAGGTGCTATGGATATGGTGAACGCTGATGCATGCTAGCTGGGATACCGTCCTTATCCATCAATACAAATACAAAGTAAATTTGTTCTATCTTCGAATGTACATAACCTATAATATCAATGTATAAAGGGGAAGATGGACACTCCTTGAGGATACTACTTGTGGGACTTAATGAGTAGGATCTATGATGCATTGATGGATTAAAGTTGTTAATCAAGTATGATGCTACCCAATAAACATATGTATCAACAGTTTTGCAGTTGCTTCATTGATGCTCTTAGGGGTTACTCTCACAGCTAGAAGTCTCGAACTTTCCCAGCGACACCGCCCACGTCACGACATCTTTGGTGAACCCGACGTGAAATTGCTGGGATGAGAGTGTGGTGAAACATACAGGGAAGCTATGGCTGAGAATTCTTAGGGTCAGAGGGGGTTCATTTTGACCCCGGAGTTATGCAAATGTTTCAGATGTTTACTATGTATATGCAACAGCAGTAAGCTGCTGAGAGGGGACAAATTTCCACGACCAAAGCACTGCAATCAATTGTGAAAAAGGTGGATCAATTTGATGGTAAGGATATCACAAAGTACCTACGCAATTACACAAAGGAAATGGAGCTAAACAGGGTGACTGAGGAGGATATGCTTCGAAGCTTTGAGCTGGTATGTGTTCCTGAAATAAGAGAGCGCATAAGAGGATTGCAGACAGCACATGGTGGTAGAAATTGGGAGGAGTTCAAGCTTGCTTTAAAGGATGAATATTTCATGGAGGATTCCGAGCGAGTGACCAAACGAACTTTTTTGGAATGGGTCACAAAACCTAAAATGGGAATTTCTGCCAACAGAGTTGCTAAGAGAGTTTGAGAAGCGCTATGCCCAGCTTTCAAGGATAGAGCGCACAACTTTGGACAGAGAAAAAACAGAACTCTTCTTACAAGCAGCTGGAAAATATCTCCAAGAAAAACTGGAAATTCTCCTCGAGGATAAGGATACAGAGCAGGGACTAAAGAGTGATTGGAATGATGTTGAGGATGCAGTCACCATGTTAGCAAAGCGGCAACGGAGGGATAAAATGGTGATGAGATCGGCAACTCCTATAACTGCTGTTACCCCTGAGAATCTACCAAAACCAGCTGCTACAATCCCAAAGGTAGAAGGGCCGATGGATGAGCTTATTAAGGGTATGCGAGACCTAAAATTGAAGATGTCCAGGATTGAGGAAAAAGGGCTACCATTAGGGCAGGCTTCTATGCAAAGGCCTCAAAGCAAAGAAGGGTTTACATACAGATGTATATGGTGTGATGACCCAGAACATGCAAAGAAAGACTGTGCTAGCTATAAAGAAGCCCTCAGAAATCAACTTGTGTTTTTCAAAGATGGGAAAATCCACCTTACAGAGACTGGTCTTCCATTAAGCACAAACTTTGGGAAAGGAGGGATGAAAAAGTTGGTTGAGGATATGGCTGCTAGTCATGCCATCTCTATGGTTGAAGCAGCAACCTATGGGTTAAAGGCTGGTCAATCAAAGCAGGGATCTGAGAATGATGAAGATTATGAGAATAAAGATTTTTGGCCATCAACAATGGAATTGATTGCATCAAAGAAGGTGTCTAAGCAAGCTTTGCATGAGGCAGGTGAGTGTATACGTCTTGAGACTGGCTGGGAGGAGCCTATGGATTCTTTATCTGTTCATGCCTACATTGCTAAATGCCAGAATAATGAGGCACAGGTAGAGGAGAAGTGTAAAAGGGAAAATGAGGAAGGAGGGCCATCAAAAAGGGTCACTCGTGGTAGTGAAAAGAAGGATCCTGGGCCATCACATATGCCTCCACAGCATAGCAGACCTCCATAGGAAGTATCAATGGAAGAAGTGCCAGCAAAAATGAAGCATGAGAAGGAGAAGGGTAAAGGGAAAAGTCCACTCTATAAGCTTCAATCTGATATTGAAGCCGCAACAGATCTCAAAAAGGTGCTTGAAGAGAGGATTCTAAACAGCAGGGTGGAATTTACACTAGGGGAAGTCTTGGGGATTGCAAAGAAAGAATTCCATGATGAGATAATTGATATTATACGAAGGAAAAGGCAGTCCATAATTGAATCTATTCCATCACAAGGGGATGCAAGCACTTCCAAGACTCATGGAGTACAGGTACACCAAAGGAAGAGAGAGAAAATGTGGTGGAATGTAATCACTCTGCTGATGGGACACGACAAGTGCGCTTTGTGGAAGAGGATGATGAAAAAGAAGTTCTTACAAAGAGTCATTACTCCAGGAGCCATTGGGCAAGGGCCACCATTGAAACCCTTGTCAAGATAGGTGACTTGGAAGAGCCGTATGTCGCTCTAATCGACCATGGGTCTGAAATAAATCTTATGGCTAAAAATCTCTACAACAAATGTAAGTGGCCAATGGATGTAGATCATGGGTGGATGATTAAAGCAGCTAATAACTCATCTGGAGAGCTCTATGCAGCATGTCCAAATGTAAGGGTAAGTATAGGGGATGTGAAAGATGATCAGAACTTCTTTGTTCAAGAGATGTCATCGTATCCCCTCATCCTTGGGCAACCCTACATTACAGCTGTGAGGATGGAAACAAAAGTTTTGGATGATGGCTCGGCATATGCAAGAATAAGCAGTAAAGATGGAAGAAAGCTGTTCAGTTCTTGACAGTTTGCATTAACCATGAAAGGAACCGTGAATCTCTTCGAGCACAGTCACTCCCAAAGATAAATAGAGAATTCATGAACTACAGGGAGATGAGGGATTTTGGCCAGGTGCCATTGTAAAGCGGGATTCCAATGGTACAAAGGAGAATGAGTTCTCGCAGGACTCAATCAATGTAAATAACTTTTCAGCAAATTTTCAGGGACTTTCTAGCTATGGGTCACTGGTCTTTGTAAAAAGAAAGGATTTGAAGTGTGGCATGCGTAGACATGTACAAAATGAACAAAAAAGTCTTGAGCAGTGTGGTCTTTTGGAGAGGAATGAGTTTATTTCAGGGGTGCTTGATGAGGTGTCATTTGTGGATACTATGGATGTGCTTTTTGATATGGCAAGTGCATGCTTACAGGGTGGAAATGAAATGATAGAGGTGTCATCTGTGGAGATGTATGATATAATCCGGGAATTTGAAGGGGTGGAATGTAAAAACATGAATTGCGAGATGGATGCTCATGTTGATACAAAGTACAAAACAGTTGCAAAGAAGGTGAAACCAGTTGCCTTGCCTTTGCCACCAGGAAGCAAGGAGAAGATAGATGAAGCCTCTATGCAACCAAATCTCAGAGATCCGAAGAAAATTGGGCATAAGTTTACACAGGAAACCCTAAAAGAGCTGAAGATTGGTGAAAGGGATTTTCTGTTGCCAGTTGAAAGGGAATGCTTTGAGGAGATGCTTGTAAAACATGGGAAAGCCTTTGCCTTTCAGCCGCATGAGATAGGCTGTGTTGATCCAAGTGTAACAGCGCCAATGGTGATCTTCACTGTACCACATGTGCCCTGGAACCTGCGGCCGATTCCAGTTCCAAAGGCTCTCTTGCTAAAGCTGATGGAATTACTAAAAGAAAAGATCAGGATGGGAATTTTGGAGCCATCATGCGCTCCATATTCCAACAGATGGTTTACTGTGCCAAAGAAAAATGGAACATTGCGCTTCATTCAAGACATGCAACCTGTAAACAAAGTCACAATCAGGAATGTGGGAGCAGGTCCGATTGTGGATGAGTTTGCAGAAGCATTTGCAGGGAAAGCTATATACTCTATGGGTGATCTGTATTCGGGATATGATCAGTTCCAGCTGGATATACAAAGCAGGGACTTGACCACAATGAGAACTCCTTTGGGATTAGTAAGGATGTGTACCTTACCACAGGGAGCCACCAACTCAGTGGCACATATGATGAATGGAATGAATAAAGTCTTACGAGACTTCATACCACAAATAACTATGCCATTTCTAGATGATGTGCCAATAAAAGGCTGTGATGAGAAAGACAAAGATGGGGATTTGGATTCAAAGGGGTGCCGCAAGTTTGTGGCAAATCATATAAAGGATTGTGATATGATTCTATCCAAACTTGAAGAAGTGAATCTTACTTTGTCTCGACTGAAATCAGTGTTTGGGGTTGGTGAAGTGCTAATAGTGGGACATCTTTGTAGTACTAGTGGACGCCGACCTTGTCCAGCCAAGATAGATGCAATACAAAGAATGAAAGAGATATGCATTAATGTTACAGAGCTGAGGAGATTTCTTGGCGCATGTGTCTTTTATGTTATTTGGATCCCACATTATGCACATGTAGCAAATCCTCTTTATCAACTTTTGAGGAAAAATCAAAAATTTCTGTGGAGTGCAGTACATATTAAAGCTATGCGAAAGCTGAAATGTTTGCTCCAATCATCACCTACTCTGAGGAAGGCAGATTATGAGTGTGGCAGGCTTGTGATTGTTACAGTTGACACTAGTCCTACTGGGATAGGATGGGCAGTAGGGCAAGATGATGAGGATGATCACACGTATGTAATCAGATTTGGAGCAAAGGTATTAAGCATTCGACAACGAAAATATCCACAGATCAAGAGAGAGTTATGGAGAATAGTCACTGCTCTAAAATGTGAAAAAGAATATCTTATTGGAACATCTGTACTTGTCAAAACTGATTGCTTGCCACTTCTTGGGATGATAGCAAGCTGTACCACTCCAGATATTGCTATGCTTAGGTGGATTGCCTATATCAAGTCACTAAATCTTGAGTTTGAGCATATTGCAGGAAAAGATAATCCAGTTGTAGATATGCTATCAAGAGCCAGGTATGAAGATGAAAAAGAGATGATTAGTGACATTGATGATGTGGGTACAAAGTTCTACACTACTGCATATGCAAAGGGGGACCATACTTGCCTATCAAATGCACTTGAGTCTTTTACTGAGGAAATGTATGAAGGAGATTGGTTGCTTATTGGTCAGTACTCTGACAAGACAGGAAAATTGGTTTGACTCAGAATTTAAGAGGATCCCCAGAAAAGCATATGGTTATTTTCTAAAGGTTGGGTACCTCTGGAAGCATCCTAAGCAGAGAAATGCTATGCCACAGAGAGTCATATGTGATAAAGAGACTCAAGGGAAGCTTGTAAAAGAATTCCATGAGAGTCTCTGGGCTGGACATCGAAGTGTGTGGGCCACCTTTACCAAAATAAAGGAAAAATATTGGTGGAAAGGAATGTACAAGGATATTTCCCAATATGTGGAAACATGCATAGTATGTCAAATGTACTCAAATGTGCGACATCGTGATGGCTTGCAACCAACCTACCCACCTGCCATGCACTACAAATGGGTAGTGGATCTAGTTACAATGCCTTTGGGAATTTGGCAGATGCGGTACATAGCACTTGCAAGAGAAGATTTGACAAATCAGGTAGAGGGGCGTGCTCTTAGAACAAAGAGTACGGAAACAGTATGCAAATTTCTCTTGGAAGATGTGATTTGTCGGTATGGTTGTGTTGGGAAAATAACAGCTGATAGGGGTGAGCTAGATGTTGAAGAAGCAAGGGAATTCTTCTCTAGAATTGGCATTAAACTGTCCCTAACATGTGCTTACAATCCTGAGGGCAATGGTAAAAGTGAGCGAGGACAATCATTAAAGCTTTAGCTAAGGCATGCAGAGAAAGAATGCGAGAGTGGCCAAGGCTGCTACCATATGCTTTGTGGGCTGACCGTACAACTCATAGCTCAGTGACAGGATACATGCCTGCAGAATTAATGTATGGTCAGAAGCCAGTGATGCCAGTTGAAGAAGTAGTTCTAACTTGGAATGTATTGCCCTGGGTGGAAGGATTGAGCAGGGAAGACCTCCTTGCATTGCGAATAAGGCAGTTGGAGAGGAGGCCTGAAGATGTAGAGCTTGCTAAAGCTCGCTTGAAAGATGCAAGGTTGAAAAATAAAGAAAGTTTTGATAGAAGACACAGACTCCGGCCAAAACCTATTGAAGAAGGTGATTGGGTCCTAATGTATGATAGTAGCCTTGACAACCAGTTCACTGTTCAAAGAAAATTTGCAAAAAGATGGTTTGGCCCTTACATTGTCAAGCATGTGCATGGAAATGCCACGTATACCCTGTGTGAGCTTGATGGAACAGAGATAAAGAATCTTGTAGCAGGCAAAAGGATCAAGATGTTTAAAAGAAGGCTTGACAGAAATCCTTTTGATTCACAGGGAACTCAGGATGAGAGGCTTGATAGTGAAAACATGGACATGGCCGAAGAGGAAGAGGATGATTTTCCTAACAATGTAGAAGATGAAGACGACATCCAGTTATATGTGGATCTTGATGATGATTCGGCACATACCAGAGGATGTGCAGGTTTAGAGGGGGTGGATGTCGTGCCATGGCACGTCTATGGTGTGAAACCATGCATATGAGACTATCAAATGCAAATCTAGATGCATGGGATTAAGTGCTACGACGAGTCATTATATGATGCCATGTACATATGTTCATATTGTAAATGAGGTTCAATAAGACGAGCTGAGGCTGAGTCAGGTCTCGGAGCTTTTGTATATGAGTGTGGTGTGAAATATGGAGCCTTATGCTTATGGTAAGCCTTGCAGTAGGGAACACCCTTCTCAAGATGTATGGAGATGTGAGAGCATGTATGATATGAGGAATGGTTTTAAAGAATACCCTTTGGAGGTATCGTGGAATGAGCAAAACAAGAAGAACTTTATTAAGATACTGCACACATTCAAAGTTCTTGTGTATCCTCATAGGCAGAATGATCCCTTCAATAATATCCTTATGCCCATGGATGGTGAACCTAGTGGCAGCTATGCTAGTGAGAGCTATTTCAAAATGACTCTTGTGAGTATGGTGGTGGTGATTCTGTTCACACTCAGACCTCATGGGTAAGTTGGAAACACTCAGTTATATACATGGTCTGCGTGGCTATGTAAATGATGGTATGAGTGGCTCATCAAAGGGATATGAAAATAATGTGAATGGCTACCCATGTGCATGATGTGTAGTAGCTTCTCAATGGTATCGAAGAGCCGAGTCAATGATTACCTCTTATGGGAGTGCAAGCATATACATATGAGTAGATATATCATGTGTATAGAATGTAGTAAAGACGGCAGCTTGCGTGGCCATGACAAAAATAGAAGAGTAGCATGGGCGGGTTGTAAAGAATCAAGTTAGGAACAAGAGCTTGGTTATAAGCAAATGCAATGCATGGCAATCAATTTACATATTTGGATGCAAGGACTCTATGATCCAAGAAATGTCATAGTGGTGGATAAATGCTGCAAAACTGGAGTTGATTTTTTTTAAGATATACGAGAAGGGGAGCTTGCGTGGCAGCAACGAAAAAAGGCATATCCGAAAATAATGAAAAAAAAAGAGGGCGCTCTTGTTTTTCAAACGGGGAAATACGAAAATATTGCGGCAAAAGGTGGTGGGGCGCCCGATTTCCTTGCAGGAAAAAGAGGAAAAACCAGAGAAAACGAAGGGGAGGGGATATCAGAGTTCAGCGCGTGTAGAAAAGGAGAACCAGGAGAGTGAATTTACCAGAGAATTTTAAAACAATGGGGCTGCTACTGTTCATGGCTTGTTGGAGTTAGAATTGGAGAGCAATTTGAGTGCTATCTAATGATACGATTTTCATTTTACACATGTATTCATCCATGCACAGTCTGCAGCGAAGCCGCCATAGAAGGAATAGAGAAAAATCAATGAAAATCTCACCTTGCTCTACTTACAGTTAAGTGGGTTTTTTTTTATTTTGAATACTATAATCAACGATTTAGAAAATCGTATGTTTTATAAACCTTTAAAGGTTTTGGAGAATGGGAAGTTCTTGGGACTTGGAGAATTGTGGAAATAAAGCATCAAAAATACATTAAGGCTCCTGAAAGTTGGTTTTACTTCCTACTCGATCGGATTTTGGAATTCAAGTTATGGAATTTTCTAAATCTCATGAGCATGTTATGGTTATGCCGTATGCGATCTTTTGTTTGTGAGATGTTAGAATTTAAAGCAGGTTTTCAGGTGATAAAGAACATCTTGAAATGATGGAATTGATGAGACTGGATGTATGGAATGTAAATGGTCACATGTATGTGGGAAATATTTGAAGGTTATGTTATGCCTACATGTGATTGGTTTGAGGGATTTGGAAAAAGGAGCCAGTAAATCTACGCTTGGAGAGGGATAGTCACTTGATACACAAATTATGTGCAATCATCAGGTTGAATTCATGGATGTATTGAGGTGAATTTGTACATGTTTATGATATCAAAAATGGAGGTGCCTTGTGATCCATGAAGAGTTATGTGTTTGAGTTTCCTTGTGGGAATCAGAAGCTACTCTCATAGCTAGAAGTCTCGTACTTTCCCAGCGACATCGTCCACGTCACGACAGCGCGCACGCGTTTGTGTGTGTGTGTGTGTGCATGTGTGTGTGTGCATTTGTGTTGGTGGGTGACTGCTACTCGATCAACCTAAAAGTGTCTCTGGGTTATGCACACATCAATACACCAGTTGGATACACAAACATACACAAAAAATAGCATATCGATTTACAAGAGATTGTGTGTGTGTGCATGTGTGACTGCTACCCGATGAACCTACTAAGTGTCGCTAGTTATGCACACAACAATGCACCAGTTGGATACGTAAACATGCATAGGAAAACATAGAAAACAACATATCAATTTACAAGAGATTCCGCAAAAGAAACGGTTATACAAGATAGATCGACTTGTGTATATTATATGATTGCCAACATAAACAAAGAAGACTTTAAAGGCGGATTTAGAGAATGGTAGATGAGAAGGATATAAAGAAATGATTCAAAACGATCCTAGTTTGATTAGCACACACACATACATGTGTTTGTGTGTGTGTGTGTGTGTGTGTGTACATGTGTGTGTGTGTGTGTGTGTGTGTGTGTATCTGTGTTGGTGGGTGACTGCTACCCTATCAACCTAAAAGTGTCTCTAGTTATGCACACATCAATACAGTAGTTGGATACACAAACATACACAAAAAATAGCGTACCGATTTACAAGAGATTGTGTGTGTGTGCATGTGTGTTGGTGGCGGGTGACTGCTACCCGATCAACCTACTAAGTGTCTCTAGTTATGCACACAACAATACACCAATTGCATACACAAACATGCATAGGAAAACACAAAAAACAACGTATCATTTTAGAAGAGATTGCGCAAAAGAAATGATACAAGACAGAATGACTTGTGTAAATTATCTGCCAACATAAACAAAGAAGACTTTAAAGACGGATTTAGAGAATGGTAGACGAGAAGGATATATGAAAATAGTTCAAAATGATCCCAATTTGATTAGCACCACCCCGGCTAAAAGTAGCCTGTGTATAGAATTTGATTACATCTTTATATTGTTTAATGCACAGTTATAGAGTGGTATAAAGATTCCCTCCTGCTCTCACTACAACAGAATGAGGGTTTAGCAGCAAAAATTGATTAGCACCACCCCGGCTAAAAGTAGCCTATGTATAGAATTTGATTACATCTTTATACTGTTCAATGCACAATTATAGAGTGGTATAAAGATTCCCTCCTACTCTTACTACAACAAAATGAGGGTTTATCAGCAAAAATTACAGCGCTTTCATATTTAGAAGGGTGCAGAGATGTCAGGCCTATATCGTTGTTAAACACGTTGCTATTTTCATTATATAATGGGTTCGCTACTACTAAGCATCGAAACTAGCAGCACTTTTTCACTACTCGACAGCGATATTGCGCTGCTAGTTTGATGCTAAGCAGCAAACATATTGCATAATTAAAAAAAGTTGGGGCAGACTGGGGAGTTTGCGCATAGGACTCCCTAGTCTGCCCCAGCTCTTTTTTTCCTAATGTAGACACAATATAACTAACATAACTTCACATCATCATGGACAAGTGTAATGTAAAACTTACAAATACCAAAAAGAAAAGAAATTTACAAACCATGGTTTTAGGAATGTCAAAATTCAATTATAATACTTAGCGAATTACATAAGTGTATGTTTCCAAAAAACTCATATACAAGATAAAGCATAATAAAAACCTATGGAGGTAGGGGATATCTTGATCTTATGCTCTGTGCGATTGGTATTGTTCCTTGTGGCTCTAGCCCCTTCACTTCTCACATTTCCATTGCTATCTATAGCTATGTTTGCACCACGGTTTCAAGTTATATGATCTTAAAACACAATAAAACTAACACAAGTGATAATTAGTTTTACAGAAACAAAGAGGTTTAGGGTTTAGGAATGAACTTACTTGCCATGCTTACCAAGCATCTCCTCTAGTAATAACAATCCATCGTTCATCTTGCACCCTATCAAATAGAGCTTGCAAACCTCTTTGTAATGCAAAATCATATTTCTCTTGCGTAGGGGGGCGGTCCACTGCTTTAAGCTACAGTTGTACAAACACGTGAACATTTTAGAAAGTTGTTATTTAAGATAACCTTCTTTAACTAAAAGATAAGATACAATGTGAGGCTAATATACACTTACAAATATTGTCGGGATATGGACTCTTCCTTCACGTGTAACATCATGCCTCAAGTTATTTGTCATCTATCCAAGAAAAAGCATAAATACTTAAAACTCTTATGCATAGGAAGCTCCCGGCATGCCTTGGTTGCTATCGGCATGCATAGGAAGCTACTCGCATGCATAGGTTGCTACCGGCATGCATAGGCTGCTACCGGCATGTGTTGGTTGGCATGCGTTGGTTACTACCAGCATACGTTGGTTGCTACCAACATGTGTAGGAAGCTACCGGCATGTGTTGGTTGTTGCTACCAGCATGCATAGGAGGCTATCGACATACGTTGGAAGCTCCTAGCATGGGTTGGTTGCTACCAACATGCATTGGAAGCTACCAGCATGCGTTGGTTGCTACCGGCATGCGTATGAAGAACCCAACATGCATCGGTAGCACCCGGCATGCATCGGTTGCTACCGTCATGCGTAGGTTGCCTACGGCATGCATAGGTTGCTACCGGCATGCGCTGGAAGCTACTAGCATGCGTTGGTTTTGCTACCGATATGCATTGGTTGCTAGTGTTGCTTGCTACCGACATGCATAGGAAGCTACCAGCATGCATAAGAAGCTACTAGCAATGCTTAGGTAGCTACCGGCGTGCATAGGTAGCGTACCCTACATGTAATGGGAGCTTCTGGTGCATTCCGATAGCTACATGCATGCCTAGGTAGCACTCACCTACTACACAATCCTTATGCATAAGGCTCATGCATAGCATTCCTAGATTGCATGAGGCTATGCATTCATAGCCCTTGCATAAAGCTGTATAAGCCTCATGCATAAACCTTATGCATAAGTTGTCGCATACATGAGGCTTATGTATTAGCCATATGGATAAGCTTAATACATACACCTCATGTATGCAGCTTATACATAAGCCTCGTGTATGCGGCTTATGTGTGAGGCTTATGCATAAAACTTGATGTATCCATCTTATACATCAGCCATATATACATAAGCTTTATACATAAGACTTGTGGATAAAGCTTATGTATCCATCTTATACATTAGCCATATACATAAGCTTTATATATAAGACTTGTGCATATGGCTTATGTATATGGCTTTATACATGGTACTTATGCATACGGCTAATACATAAGCCTCATGGATAAGCTTATGTATAAGGCTATACATAAAGGCTTATCGCTAATGCATAAGCTTACTATATGAGACTTATTCATGACGCTTTATGCAAAAGTCTCATGCATGAACCTTATGTATAAGCCTCATGCATGAGGCTTATACATTTGGTAATGCATAAGTCATGCATGAGGTTTATGCACTACCCTTATGTATGAACTTATGCATAAGGCTAATGGATACGCTTTATGCATTAGCCTCATATATGAGGCTAAGGCATATGGCCACCTCTAGAGAGGAGCTATGCTATCCATGTAGGGGAGAAACAATAATAAATCCTAAAACTTACAAACCCTATAACATGTAAAAGTATAAGAGAGGAAACATAAAAGGGAGAAATCTCTTACCTTATGGGGCTTGTATGTGTGGATAACCTACAAAATCAAACCAAATAAAGAAAAAAAGTATTAGTAACCCTAATCTTAACCCTAATAGAAAGCATATACAAAACCCTAATCTTAATAGAAATCTTAATGAAAGATTTTACCCTAATTTACTGAATCTTTCTTTTTCCCTTCTCATCGAAGCTTGACCCTAACCCTAGCTTCTAAATAGAAAACATAATAGAGAGCTTTGATGGAGCTCTAGATCAAATCTCTTTATTAGGGTTTCTATGTAGAAGCTAGGGTTAGGGTTAAGCTTCAATGAGAAGGAAAAAAGAAGAAAAGAAAAACTTAAAAGAGAAGAAAGAGAAGGAATATACTCACACGAAAGCTTTAATGGAAAGCTTGTTTAGGAAATGAAGGAAAACAATATACATACCTTGCTTGAGCTTAAGGAGGATAGGGTAGGAGAGGTAAAGTGAAAAACAAGGCAAAATTCTGTAAAAACAAACTCAGCGTACAAGTTTATAGTATTCAAAAATAAAATTATGCAGTCGAAAAGAAGCGAAAAAAAGAGAGGATATTTTTACAGTATAGCAACATTTTTTCGCTATTATAGATGTAGCTGAGAGCAGCGCATTACTGGGCAGCAATATTGCACTGTTGAGCAGCAAAAAAGCACTGCTTAGCAGTGAAAGATCGCCTGAGCATCTGTAAAACCCTTGATATTTTCCTTCCAAAAACGTTGCTACGCTCCCGATGTGTCGTAGTGTCTAAGCATAGTTCATTTACATCAATAATCACCCAATTAACTAGATGGACCATAGTGTTAAGTGCGTCAGAGTGGGCCATGGCTTTGACATTCCGACGATATTCCACCTCAGTGGTTGTCCGGCCTCAAGATTGTCCGGATCAACACCTCGCATTCTCGGTGGGTCAGATTTCCAATCTGATGACTCGAACCTTCAGTCTTCCCCGATGTTGTTAGTACAGTAGAGTTAATCACTCGGAGATAGGGACCATGTTAGATGATCCTTAGCATCCTCCTTAGCCTGGGCACATTCCTGATTTCAGACTACATATAACAATACCATTTAATCCTACTATACAACCTTAGTGCCCAAACTCTTGAACCCAGTGAGGCATGCACATCCCTGATAGAGACATAGGAGTACAGATCCTCTTGGGCATTCTCTTCTCAACATTGCGCTTTTGAGCAATCCTAACCCTGACAGGCTTAGGCACATTCTTGATTCCATAGGTCTAAAAGATCTAGTCTTTGATCATCATTGTCAGGAGGAGCAGGTGGGTTTGGATTGTTCGGAGCTGGGGTGAGGTTGGGGAGGGGTTGATGGTTCAGGGGATGTTGTTGCTACAGAAAGGTGTCCATCCTCCTCCACGCTCAGGGTTTGGGTTGGTTGGCTGCCACAATGGCAGTTAGAATATGCATGTAATAACAACCCTACCGGATTGTTTGCATGAGGTTACCCTATTGCCGGATTGCTGATGGGTGCAGCTTTGTGATCTATGTTTGGGTAGAGGCAAGTTCGATGCGGAGGGTCACATTCTTGGCCTCTTAGCTGCTGGAAATGGCCAACTGGATTTCCTCGTGTGTTTTGTTGGGCTTCTTTTGCCGAGTTACGGGCCTCTTCCTTGTGACCTTGGATTTGATATCATCAACGTGAGCTTGCATTTTCCCCTTGTCCTCCATGGCCCGCTCTGCTGATGTTGGTGGTTGTAGGCCATCTTCATGGTTGCCATCTTGTCCTGTATCTCGTCATAGTTCTTATGGAGGGCCCACCACATGGTCTTTTAGGAGGGCCATGGATGAGACTTCCCTTGATGTGGCTCCCCAACATATGGCACCATGGCGAGTTGGTAGGTTCTGCATGTCCTTCCGATCGAGTTCCTAGATAGGCCCAGGGCGGTTAGTTTGGCATTCTGCTCTTTGTGTCCAGAAAGTTGATTTGTGTTTTTTTCCTTAAGGACTTGGTCTTTGAGCGAATCTAGGAAGCCAATGAAGTAGGCGACAACTCAGATTTTTGGTTCCCTAGCCATGGTCACCTCCCTCTATGCATCCCGCCACCTCCTCTCTCAGGGTGCTGTTCTCTTTCTAGAGTCACTTGACGGTGTCTTGCAGCCAGAGCGTCTAGGCCTCAAATTGGTGGGTGGTGAACAGATCATCCCCGTTAAAGCATTTGGGGATGGTGATGGGTGAGCATTGGGTGGAGGGACCCGCTAGGATGGAGAGCACCACCAACTGTGTCGGGGTGACTGGGGTTGTTGGGGGTCTGTCAGCGGCTTCGTAGATGGTAGCTTCACTAGGACATGCTGGTTGTTTTGTTTGGAGAGTTGGGAGAGGCTAGCACTAGCTTGCGCTTGACCTGGGACACCATGGTCGTGGATTGGGTGCATCCCATTTCGGTGTTCAGGCTGATGGTTCTCTCTGAATCGGCCACCTCGACCAGGTTTTGCACAGTTTGTGCCTCCAATTGTGGTTCTAGAGAATTTGGCACTTCGGCTGGCTGAGGCGAATTCTGCACTGGCTTGTCACCGGAACGAAAAGAGCATTGTGAGCAACTGGCCCATCTTAATATGGGTCTGCGAGGCGAGTGGCTTCCTTTTACAGTTTGGAAAAGGAGATGGTGACCAAAAGTAATATCCTTGCCTTCATCCACCTTCCGGATTCATCCCATGGCCGCCGAAATGTGCTACATTTGGTTCTGTAGCCCAAAAGGGTTCTAGGAACATCCTATAGCAGAGAATGGTGGTGGCGTTCTTGTGGTTATCTTGGCTTATGTTCTCCACTAAAGCAGTTGCCAAAATGGTGCTGGTGTTCTTGTGGTTATCTTGGCTTATGTTCTCCACTAAAGCGGTTGTTGTTGCCAAAATGGCAAACCATGTACTCATGCTTGGCTGGGGGGGGGATCTCTGTCAGGTTGTCGAGGGGAAACTTCAACTCCTCGACCACCAAATCTTATGTTGGCTTTGTCTCGATGCCGCGTGCAGGTTGATGGCCATGCCCATGTGTAGTTGCTTTACTAGGTCAGCATTCTGAAATTATAGGGATCTGTATTAGATACCCAATGGTTAATTTGAACTCTCAATTGCACCAAAATACAGTGATTAATTTGAACCCTCAATTGCACCAAAATACAGTGATTAGTACTGATTAATCACTAATTAAAAAATTAATCCTCTATTTTGTGTACAGAAAACAGAGTATCGAAGAGTCCAAATCTGAGGCCTTAGAGTTCAAATGAGCTCAAATCCTTTCAAGGCCATTAGTAGCAATTAGTCTAGTAGAGAATTAAGCCAAGAAACACAAGATTTGACCCAACATTGAATGCTTAATCTCTGTTTTACCAAAGTCACCTGCAGATTTGATGAAGAGCTTGGATCTCACTGTAGACTTGATCAAATAAAAAATTATCTTCACTAACTTGTAGAGCACCCTTGAAAACCCCTAGGGCCAAGAGGAAATAGAGCCATTCCATTTGGTGTAGACAAGATTTGCAATTCTCCTCAGAAAAAGGCGTTGGAAAATTAGCAAAAATTGGCTGCCGCCGCAGCGGCGGTTTGATGATTTGTTTGAATGGGCTGAAGCACAAGGCTTGTGGCTATGTGTGGCTAAAGTGGTTTGGGCCAATTTTATGTATGAAGGGAGAGAGAGCTCCTCCACTAGCTCGGGGTGCAGAGAGCTCTTTGAAAAAGAGGTAAAAACTTAGTTATCTACTAATCCTAAATAGCTAAGTGATTAGCAAGATAATGGGCTCATAAACTTGATGGATTCTAGGCTAGACTGTGATACCATGTTAAATTTGCAGCAATGTGATGAGCTATGGTGGATCAAATGCTAGAATCAACATCATTAGAAAAGAGATTAGATGATAATTAAGACGTGACTAGTGAGCAATTAACTGATAGCTTAATGTAGGCATGGATTAAATAAAAAACCAACAAGTTCTCATTAGGCCAATGCCTCAATTTATAGGGTTTACATCCAAGCATCTAATCCCATTGATTTCTCCCTGATTCACTCCACCTCTTTTGCTTGATTCTTTCCACCTCTTCCCATAATATCTCCACACCTCCTAAATCTCCTCATGCTACCATTTAGTCGGGTGGATGACTTTATGCCTGATTTATGCATGTTTATGCATAATAATTATCTAGAGAGATCTTATTGTTTTAACAATGGTATCAGAGCAATCTCTAGTTAATTGTTGTTATTTTTTCTTTCTTATTGCAATTTTTGATATTTTTTGAAGTAAATTTTAATATTTACTAAAAAAAAATTATTTTGTTAATTTATGTTGATGATTTGCATGTGGATTGTCAATATGGCAATTGGAAAGCATGTTTCTTCTATTCAATGGACGAATGGACGTTACCTCTACAGGCGAATTTCGTGAGGTTATTGCTATTTTTTTCTATTTTTTGTGGTTTAAAAAAAGCATTTATGGAATTTTTTACCAAAATACCACATATTTTAGTGCGGATATTTTTGGTAGAATGAATTCCTTGAATTTCTTTAATTTTTAGGATTTTTTTCCTAATTTTTTAGAAATGTTTAGAGCATTTTCATGGGTTAAAAATATATTTTTAATGCATTTTTTGCGGGTTTGGATATTCTTTCAAATTTTTGCCAAATTTCTGCTGAAATGCAGGGTGGGATAGTCAATTGATGCATGGAGTGCTCTCCTATGTGCGTGGATTTCTCTTCTCCTCTCAATTCTGAATTTTCCTTCTATTTTTCTCATGCGCGTGTGACCGTCTCTTAATAAGGACATTTTTATTGAACATTAATCATAATTAATATTTAATTATGATTAAGCAAATTAATTTTTGCTTAATTCTCCTCTCTTAACAGAGAAGGAGGGGGTGGAGAGAGAAGGATAGAATGGTTTGGAGTAGCAAGGAGAGGAGATTGGTGTGAGGAGAGAGGTCTCCCTCATGTTTTTCAAATCGCGCGCGCGGGGGGGGGGGGGGGGGGGGCGTTGCAGCCTGCGGCGGGCGAAAATCGCCCCCCCTCCCCCCCTTTAAAAATATGTTTTAAATTTTTTACTTAAAGCTTTTATTTATTAAAAAAAAGTGGTTTTTTTAATTCCAAAAAAAAGCTTTTCAAAGTTTGAAAAAAAGTGGAGAAAATACAAAATTTAGAAAAAAAATTCTCTGTATATTTCTAAAAATTATTTTCTTGAAAACTCTTGGCTTTCCGCATTCCCGGGAAACCTTTTGGCTTTCCAAATTCCGAGAAATCTTTTGACCTTTCAGATTCTGAAAACTTTTGACCTTTCACATTCTGATTTTTTTTTTTTGTCTTTTCATTTTCCCGAAACTGTTGGCTTTCCGTATTCCGGAAAGCCCACAAAATTAGAAAATCCATTAAAATTATAAATTTTCATTAGATTTGAGAACTCTTGGGCGAAACTAGAAATTTCGTGAATGATGGGATTCTTAGGAGAAATTAGGAATATTCTAGAAATTATTTTTTGAAATCCTAAAAATTGATATTTTTAAAATATCAATGGTATTTTGGTAAATTTTTTTGCTAAAAATTTTCTGAAAAAATATAGGTTTGAAATACCATAAGATAGGTTTGGTGGAATTCAAAATTATCATATTTTTAGGGAAAAATCATGAGAATTCTTTTTCTCGAGAATTTAATGTTTTCAAGGGTTATTTAATGTTGAAGTATGTTTTCTCATGCTGACATTGGAGAGATGCAGGTTATTCACATACTATTAATACGATTGTACCTTGTATTAGTAGTTATTTCTGTTTGGATTAATTTTGTATTAGTAGTTATTTCTTTTTGGATTAATTTTGAACGATATTTTCATGGTTTTTTACCATTGTTTAGCCATTATTTCTGGACACGTTCCTTACTTTCTACAATGATGGACTAGTATTTGCGTTCAAAGTGTGTCTCACCTTTGACACTTTTTCATGATAATTTATTTTGCACTTGTTTAAGTGTGGTCTATACTTAATTTCCTAAGCCTAAGACAAATTCTATCATGGGTTAGTTGATGTGTTTGTTTTGGTGGATTTATTGAATGTTTTCCAAGTTTTATATGAACTCATCAGGTTCTGCCTAGATCACTTGTGTCTAGGGGTTTTTTATTGAGTGCTACACACATGTATTTCACTTGCTTACTTTGGAGTTTTGTTTGAATGACACTACGTTCATATACTCCGGATTGATGAGTTGGCCACCAATTTTAATGCTTCTTCTCGTATGATTAATGACTATATTAGATGTCATGCATTAATTTTTATGATCAACTATGGTTTTCATGGATTCGAGAAGCTTCTATGCTTTTATCCATGGTTTTATAAGGATCATTTGATCTTTTGGATAATTTCATGTGCTTTGAAGATAGCATTTGCCTTCATTTTTTGCACGTAATTTTAGACTATGTTCCTTGTACTCTTGTACATATTCCAACTCGGATACCTAGTTACTTATGTATCTAGGTGAGTTATTTTTCTACCCTAACTTTATTGTGTTTTGGGTAGTTATCATTAGAAAGGCGCCAATAATTCAAATTCTTTTTTAATGATGTACTTGGAAAGAGTTATTCCTTGATGTATTCTCAGGTATATAGAGACGGGTTTTAGTACTTGAAAGTCTAGAATAAGGCCATTTTATTTTTTTTATACAGGATTTTATTCATATTTTCTAGACGGCATACAAGGGAGTTTCAAATTGGTAAGGTATGTATGGGTGGTATCATGGTGGTATGGGATGCTAGCGATCCCTCACATATATTATCTTATGGGATAACTTGGGCTCAAGATTGTTGCTTTGCTTACATCACTTAGCATGTTGACCTCAACATTCAAAGACAATCTCATTTTCTGAATTCATTTAAAGTTGTTGTGTGGGCATTCTCTAAATAAACTTCTTTTATCTATAGCCTGCATGTATTGATGAGTGTAATCTCGTCAGCATTTTCACTTGTTGAAATCTCTTTCTTTAGAGTTCAACGAGTTTATCTTGTTGTGTTCTGATTAAGGAAATTTGGATTTTTCCTTTGTTGGCATTTCTTTCTCTAGTTTCGTACTTTAGGTGATTTATACATTCAACCTGATGGTTTACGGATGGACATATGTGACTCATCGAGATGTTGATGACTCTCTATGTTGATATGGGTAACTCGCGACGCCAATAATTCCATGAGCAGATGTGGGGTACATCAGGCTGTCGATGGATACCTGGTTCCTACTGTTATAATGTCATGTTTTCCTACTTTATTCCGAATAGTTTACATTGAGGAAACTACTTTGATTATGAGTTCCTTTGATCATCCGCCGTAGAGACTGATGGGAAAACAGAGCGTATGAATCAGATTGTAGAGGATATGCTTCGTGTATATGTCTCTGGAAAATCATCAAATTGGAAAAAATATCTTCCAATGATGGAATTTACCTATAACAGTTTTAAACATACGGCTATTGTTTTTAGTCCGTGCATACTTATGTATGGGTATCAACCCATGGCACCTATTGATGTCAGTCTAGGACATCGAGCTTGATGCATTGAGGGATTTCTTACGTGATATGCAGGAAATGCTGACCGAAACTCGGGATTCTATCAAGAGTGCTCAAGATAGGGCACAGTTTTTCTAATAGAGGATGCTCAACTTGGTCTTGAACCAGGAGCGTTGGTTTATTTAAAAGTTCCTAAAGATTCTCAGACTTTGTCAAAAGGAAAATGCTCGAATTTATCTCCTAGATATGGTTGTCCATTTTGATTTATACATCAGATTGGCATGGTTGCGTATGAACTTAAACTACCTCCACATGTTAGAGTTCATCCAATCTTTTATATCAATAGATTAAAAGGGAAACTGAGAGGTGAGGATCTAACACAATTACTCCTCAAGAACTCGTTGAAATCCAAGAATTATTCTATGTTCCACATGAACCTGATAAGGTACTTGAATTCAAGGAAAGAAAACTTTGTAATTGACTAATCCCTGAGGTTAAAATTAGGTTCCAAACAAGTGTTTAGATCTACAAATACATTCAATCCACTACTACTTGTGCTACTCATGTGCTCATCGACATCAGCATCACCAATGGTAGGCTCGTCCTCACGGGTAATGGCCTCAATATCTGTATCTCCTATCTCATGATCATCCTCCTCTCTCGTATCACGGTCATCATCACCTCCATGGCCATGATCATCTTCCATACGCTCCATATTCATAAATGTACTATACATCACTTTGGAACGTGGCATAATAGGTATGACATGCCACCATCTGTTATTATTCACCATTGGTTGATAGACAACCTAATTCAAACACAAATACAATCATGTTATTTTTCTTGCATCGAAGGTATCAAATATTTAAAAGTGAGTACTTTTATATGTGTGTACAGTACCTGTTCACATTGTTACGGTAGTACTAGTGTGTCCTTCTTACTTTGCCAAAACTTTGTGGAGTCAATAGTTACAAAGCCACTTGCATGGTGTTTGTTGATTGTTGCATTTGGGCCTCTTTCCACCATGTCCTTAAACCACTTTACATCCAAAACATACACAAAGAAGCGTCGAAAGTCAAGCTTAATAATATCTTGGATTATGCCATAATAATCATCCATGGCTCCATTGGCTCCCTCAAAGCTAGCAATGATGTCGCAATCTTGTGTGTTTCTCTTATCATCAATCCGTTGTGTTCAAAAATGCTTGCCCTGACACCATATAGCATTGAACATAGTGCACTACACCAAGACAAAATCAATTAAATAAGCAATCTAAATTATTGAAAGCTCCTAACTTATGCATAACATTCTATATACCGACCTTGCTCATGCATCCCCTAGCATACTCCCATTCTTCCATTGTGATATGCATCCCCTCGTCTTTCTTTGCTTTCTCCATTTCGTCAAGTAGCCAATCCACATGAATATCCTTTGGAAGTGCTCTTAGATACGGAGGGTATGGCACACGAGATCCGTGGTGTGTACGAAAGAGGGCCCTTTCTTCTTGTCTTCTTGCCTTCGCATCCTCGTATCTTGTCACCCATCTTTTCATCACATCGCTATTAAGCACGCAATAGAGGTTGATATTATTAAGCAACTCCGTGTCTATTACTTTGTTGCGTCCTTTCCCTTGAGGCACAATAGAGGTCATCCTTAGGTCTTCATCATCTCTCCATAGTCGTGGGAGAGAGCTATCCACATCAACAAGAAACTCATAAATATATACAAGCGACTCTTGTATCAACCAACCCTCGGCCATGCTACCTTTGGGTCTTGCATTTTGTCTCACGAAACCCTTCAAGGTCTTCATGAAGTACTCGAGGAAGAACAACCATCGTGCATGTATAGTACCGCATATAGCAATCTCATCCACCAAATGCACTATGAGATGTAGTTGGCTTGTGAGAATAGAACGTGGAAATGTCCCTTCCACTAAACAAACCACCTCCACTGACATAACTCGAGCATTCTCAAGCGTGGTGGGATATATTTCCTTTGAGCTCACATACCTAGAAATGAAAAAGTACACCATATTAGCAATATGAACACCTTGCATGGAGCATTGATACGCATCACATTTTGTATCATGTAAAGTACCTCACAAGCTCGCCCATCTTGTAAATACAATCTTTCACGTCCTTCGATGCACTACGAGAAATGCTAGTAGGTAGTATGAACTAAACACACGAGGAATGGTTGATTAGTTGCTTCTAATTCACTCACAAATTTGAAAGGAAAAAGATATTATGCACATAAAATACTTACTTGGAGCATCTTGTGCCAATCATGAGATTTCAAGCCATATAATTGCTCTACAGCTCTTTTCTTGCTCTTTGTAAAGGCTCCCTTCAAACACCTCATGCATCCAGTGGGAGTACGAATTGTAGAAATAGCACGCTTCACCGCCGCGATGACCATCTCTAGCTTTGATAACCTCCATGGTGCACGAGGTAAAAAACCATGCCCATTTGGTCTCTCTTGTGGCCAAGCTTCACGCATCCTCCCTGTGGTACGTAGATCCTCCCTTATGCCTATGGAATCTCGTGTCCCATTCAAATGTTCCCAAATGGTAGATGCCACATTCTTGAAGATATGTATGGGATCAAGCAGGTGATTGATGTTGAGGTGGGACCAATATGGTAAACGATAAAAGATGGAGTATCTAAACAAAAGCTGGTGTTAGCGGGCAATCTTTATTTCTTGCCAATATAGCACACAATAGTTACAAACCCTTACCGGCTCATGCCAAGTGGTGGAGGAGTCGTGGAACCGTCCCAAATTCTCATCCAATCTCCCACTGTGAGTGATTGTGGGAGGACTTCATTCCAAGGGGCAACATATCTAGGATGATCAGGTGGGAGAAATCGATGGTGATTCCCATAGATGACCTTATTCAATGCGTCTGCCCGTGAGGCAACAAGCGAAGGACCACAAACAGGACATGCATGGTAACCCGATGTGGTGAGACCTGAACAATAGACGCAGTTAAGAGTTGAAGGTGGGTTTAGGGTGCCACATCCTTTTCCTACTCATAATTAGAAGTGCAATGCTTACCTGAACACTCGCCATAGCCTGGGAAGTCATGCATCGTCCACATCAAGATTGCTTTGCAGTTGAAGTCTCGTGAGACGAGGGAGGCCTGCTCACATCATGCACCTCGATACCTCTCCAAAGTATCTCTAGCTCGTCAATCAAAGGCTCCAAATAAACATCACGATTTTTGACTTTATGTTTCCCTGGAATTAGAAGGGATAACATAACATGTCCTTTCTTAATCGCCATAGAGGGTGGAAGATTGTAATTCACCAATATCACTGGCCATACACTATAAGAGGTGCTTTTGAGACCAAATGGGTTCACACCGTCCATACCCAATCCAAGTCTCAAGCTCCTAGGTTCTTTCTTGAAGCTTGGCCATGTGTCTTCAATATGCTTCCACGCAAGAGTGTCTGCAGGAGTTCTCCCACTTGCCATCGGTTGATCGATGGGAGGAATGCCATGACATGAGCTCTGCAATGGATTTGCACTTAAACATATGTTGGATGTGAGGGATTATGGGAAAATGTCGCAGAACCTTACGAGGCACGTCCAAAGTTTTGAGATCTGCTCTATATCTTGCCTCTCCACAAGTAGGACACTCTCTTGCATCCTTATGTAGTCCACGAAACAAAACGCAATCGTTGACGCATGCATGGATGCGCTTGTAATCTAATCCTCCAAGAGAGGTCACATGTTGCCTTGCCATATCTCTTGAGGTCGGTAATTTATTCTCCCTTGGAAGCATTTTACACAATAGCCTGCACGTGAAGACCATAAATGAGGAAAAGCATTCGAGCAATTAACCCACTAGCATAATTCACCATGTTTGCAAAATAGACTTTAAAGCTTACTTGAGTAATGCATTCAATCTTGCATTACTCCATCCATAGATGGTTTGCAAGTTTAGTAACTCAAGGGAGGCACGTAGAATAGAGAATGTGCACCCCTCAAACAGTGGAGTCGATGCTGCGGTAAAAAGATCGTCCTGCTCCATGCTATCATCCCTCCCTTCGGATTGATGGACATATAAATCCCGCACCATATCATCAAATACCTCCTCCTCCACGGCTTCATGAGGTAATGGCAGAGGGCTACTATCACCATCACTCCATGCATCCGAACGGTCCCTCCTGAAGATCTCAGCTCATATCGCTGATGCTTTGCCTCCTCACGAGATGAGCATAGGGCAACATATGCAGGTGTGGCACTGCATCCTATATCAAATTAAAACGGGATCATAACTCAAACATATGAACACCCATAGGTATCTCAATCAACCTTAACTCTTTAATGTGCACGATACATGTTTCCTCGACATCGATCACACATACATTTGATTTTTTTCTCCAACCACATTTCGCGATGGTGGATACGGAGGGATTCATCCTCACTAGAGCTACTTGTTGAAGATGAAGACATCCTACAAATAAACAACCCAAAACAATTACTCTTGTATCAAATATTAATCTAAAAACCTCTGTGGCGCATCTAATACCGCGTCTAAAACCGCGTCTGTTCTATGTGGTACGCATCTATAGGCACGTCTAAATTGCTGTAAATGCATAATTAAACGTGGTTTTAGACGCAATATTAGACGCTCCTGTAGATGCAATTTTCATTTTCAAACCTACTTTTAGCGTGCTTGCTTTTCTTCACATACTTTTAGCGTGCTTGCTTTTCTTCACATACTTTTAACGGGTTTGCTTTGCTATTAACAGATCCACAGCCTAGCATCCACACTTATCTTCAAGCACCCACACTTATCTACATGCTTACAAGATCATCTCCAAGCACACAAGAGAAGAGGGTGAATAAGGAGGAGAAGAAAGAAAAGCAAAGGGTGAACAAGGAAGAGAAGAAAGAGAAGCAGCTTTGAAGAAGGACAAGAAGCTTCCATACCTCTATCCAAGGTAAGTCTCTTTAGGGTTGATCTTCTTTGAAAGTTGCTCTCGTTTGATTCATCCTTTGCTCTCTTTTTGGTACAACAACTGTGTTTTTGTGTAAGATTCCTCCCCCAACCCCCTTTTTGATGTCTAGTATCTTCCCCTGTAATCAATCCCTCTTCAGAAATATAAAGACCTTGTTTCTAACTGTTTTAGCCTAGAGAGAGAATATTCAGATTATGAATATTTTTGGATAGAAAAATAACTCATCTTATTAAAATAAGTTCCCCCGAAACAGAAATTCAAAAAGAACTTTCCAATGTGCAATTGGAATTAATTGGAAATGGGTATAAAGGACCTTAGCCTAAGGGTCTAGATTTTCAGAAATTTTTGGATTATGGTCCAATTAAGGTTCCTATGGGCCAATAGCATCAATCCATGTGTAGGGAGGAGATAAATCCTATTTGTAAAAGAAGATACCCAAAAATGAGTAAATGCTCACATAAGATGAAGAGTTGAAAATGTACAAGGTTTATTAGTAAAAAATTATGAGCAATATTAAAAGTATGACATATGTAAGGAAGGGGAGTTCTTTAAAGGAGGTGCATATTTCACATAAGATGAAGAGTTGAAAATGTACAAGGTTTATTAGTAAAAAATTATGAGCAATATTAAAAGTATGACATATGTAAGGAAGGGGAGTTCTTTAAAGGAGGTGCATATTTCACATAAGATGAAGAGTTGAAAATGTACAAGGTTTATTAGTAAAAAATTATGAGTAATATTAAAAGTATGACATATGTAAGGAAGGGGAGTTCTTTAAAGGAGGTGCATATTTCACATAAGATGAAGGGTTGAAAATGTACAAGGTTTATTAGTAAAAAACTATGAGCAATATTAAAAATATGACATATGTAAGGAAGGGGAGTTCTTTAAAGGAGGTGCATATTTCACATGCTTGAATGAGTTTTAAACTCATAAAAATTGAGATATTTCATCTCTCCTCTCTCCTCATTCAAGTCTAGTTCCAAAAAATTAGCTTAACTGACCTAAAAATGATCAAAAATTGACCAAACTGATTTGGAAAATTCTAGAATCAGTTTGTTTGGTTAGGAGCTTAAATTTTCCTATAAATAGAAGCCTCCCCCTTGTTGAAAAATAGATAGTGTTTATGCATCGTTACTCTACTCCACCTAAGCCAAGAACTGTGAATTCATTTAATAATTCACTAGTTTTTGGAGCTTCCCTCTTTCTTCAATCCCCATTAGTGGCTCCATCAACATACTTAACCAATTGATTGGTTGGGGGCCTCTACCGTGAACAAAGAATCAAGCAATTTGTAAGGTAATTAGTGAATATTGCTCTTTTCTATAATTTCTCAATGTTTCTCTCTTCTCAACTCCTCTCAAGCTTGAGAAGCTTAATTGGTATGGTTTTTTAAATGCTATTGAAGTTAATTGGTGAATAGTAGTGAAGAGTTATATAATTTAATAAATGCTATTGAAGTTAATTCCCATTTATGTTTAAATTCTAATGGTTTTTATGTAATTTCTCTCTCTCACTCAAGAAATGGTCATACTCATGACCCATTCTCAATCCAAAAAAAGCTTTTCATAAAGCTTTTCCTTAATCCAAGATTAAGCTATGCTTGAGGCCAAATTAATGGTTTTTTTTTTCTATGCTTTTAGTTTATGCATATTGATGATTCAATCCATTGGATTAATGATCCAATTAGAGATCATTTTAATTATTTCCTTAATGATAAGCTTTATCCCTGAGAAAAATTGAGATTTATCAGTCACATAGTAGCGGAGCTATGGCAAAATTTTTATAAAAATTATGCATAAAATAATTTCATTCAAAGCATAAAAAGAAGACTTCCTACCATATTCTAGGAATTATCATCCTAGACTAATTGAAAGAATTTCATTATAATCATGGAGAAATTGAATTTTTATATTATGCATAAAGAATAAGTTTTTATATCAAAAGTGTTACTTTTATCATTTTTATTTACTTGCATAGAAGTATGCATAATGGATAAATTTTTATATCAAAAGTGTTACTTTTATCATTTTTATTTACATGCATAGAAGTATGCATAATGGATAAATTTTTATATCAAAAGTGCTACTTTTATCATTTTTATTTACATGCATAGAAGTATGCATAATGGATAAATTTTTATATCAAAAGTGTTACTTTTATCATTTTTATTTACATGCATAGAAGTATGCATAATGGATAAATTTTTATATCAAAAGTGTTACTTTTATCATTTTTATTTTCATGCATAGAAGTATGCATAATGGATAAATTTTTATATCAAAAGTGTTACTTTTAGCATAATTGAATTTCATGCATAGAGGTATGCATAAGAGATGAATATTTTATTATAAAAGTGTTACTTTTACAATAATTGAAATTCATGCATAGAGGTATGCATAATAGATGAATATTTTATTATAAAAGTGTTACTTTTACAATAATTAAAATTCATGCATAGAGGTATGCATAAAAGATATTCTTTTATACTAAAAGTGTGATTTTCATCATAAATGGATTTTATGCATAACTTAGATGCATAAGAGAAATTCTTTTATTCTAAAAGTGTAATTCCTACCAAATTGAATTTATGCATAAGAAGATACATAAAAGATTGATTTTTACTTCGAAAGTATTAATCTCCTTAAATAGAATTTATGCATAAATAAATGTGTAAAGAAATCTTATATCAAATATAAGAATTCTCTTGTATTCTATAAATAGATATGAGATGTGATAGGATGTGATAAGAGGTGTATAAGATGTGATAAGAGGTGATAAGATGTGTATGGGATGAGATAAAAAGTGTATGAGATGAGATAAGATGTATATGGGTTGTGATAGGGTGAGAATGGATGTGATATAAAAGATTAGATATGAAGGCATATGGGGTTATATGAATGGGAATGTGAAAATGGATGTATGTATGTGGATGTGTGGATGTGGAGATGGTAGTGTGGATGTATGCATGTGAAAATGGATGTATGCATGAAGATGTATATGCATAGATGTGAATGTGGATGTAGACGTGGTTGTATAGAAGTGAATGGGAATGTGAAAATGGATGTATGTATGTGGATGTGTGGATGTGGAGATGGTAGTGTGGATGTATGCATGTGAAAATGGATGTATGCATGAAGATGTATATGCATAGATGTGAATGTGGATGTAGACGTGGTTGTATAGAAGTGAATGTGGAATGTGGATATGGATGTATGAATGTATGTGGATGTAGATGTGGATGTATAGATGTGAATGGGAATATAGATGTGGATATAGATGTGAATGTGAATGTAGATGTGGATGTATGTGAATGTGGATGTAGATGTGGTTGTATAGATGTGAATGTGGAACGTGGATGTGGATGTATGTATGTATGTGGATGTAGATGTGTATGTATAGATGTGAATGGGAATGTGGATGTGGATATATGTGAATGTGGATGTATAGATGTGAATGTGGAATGTGGATGTGGATGTATGTATGTATATGGATGTAGATGTGGATGTATAGATGTGAATGTGGAATGTGGATGTGGATGTATGTATGTATGTGGATGTATAGATGTGAATGGGAATGTGGATGTGGATGTATGTATGTACGTGGATATGGATGTATGAATGAGGACGTGATAGTGTATGTATGTATGTGGATATGGATGTATGAATGAGGACGTGATAGTGGATGTATGCATGTGGATGTGGATGTATGAATGAGGACGTGATAGTGGATGTATGCATGTGGATGTGGATGTATGGACGTGGATATGGATGTGTATGTATGAATGTGGATATGGGATGTGGATGTATAAATGAGGATGTGAAAATGGAGGTAAACATGTAGATGTGGATGTATGGATGTGAATGTGGATGTGGATGTGGATGTCAATATATGATATGTGATGTGAAGGAATCTGAAGTGAAGAGATGGAAAATGATGTGATTGGATGAGTACACATATAAATGGAATGAGGAATAAGTAATGTGGATTATATGAGGGATAATGTGGAAAAATTAGAGTTAATATAGAAATTGTATTTGTAAACTGTTTGTAAATGGCTATTTTATGTCAAGAATGCTGGGAAAGCATTTTGACCGTCTTGTGATTAAGGTCGTGGAGACCTAACTGATAAAGTTGCAACTGCTGACGGAGAGTCAATGGAGGACGTCTCGCGTAGCAAGGTCGGCCGAGGTCTTGACCAGCCTCGGTTCGATTAAAATGGTGAGCTTCCGGTATGGTGGATGAGGGACCAAGGAAGCGGCCTATGAGTGAAGCGCTAGGTCACCTGCGAAGGATCCTAGAGGGTGCTGACCATACGGTGCTCGGGCTCTGGGTCGCCCAGGATACCCACGCGTGCGTCGAGGAAGATATTGGAACAAGGAGTAAGAGTTGTTTTGTGAAACCGGGCATGGATCTGGTTGATTGACCTTGCTGGTCTTCAATGGATGAGTCCATGGCTCTTTATATGGATCTGTTGGTTGATCTTGCTGATCTTCAACGAGAGTCCATCTTGATTTTTATAAGTAATTATATTACCGAGTATTATGGGCTAGGAACTATTGAAAAGGCCCCTGTGTGGACAGGTGGTGAGCGTTCTAGTTGCCAATGATGCCATAGATACTCTGATGAAGGAATGATGGGAAATTATGAATCAACCGGATAAATTGGAAGATTGTGATCAGTGGTACTATGGTTTCATTAAAGGATTGTTTTAAAGTTAGCCGATGCTAAGAAAAAGGCAATTTCATATTGGGTGTGTAAGTGGTGTGGCTAGTTTTATGTTTGCATGAACTTCCGGCTAGGGGGCCTTGGAACTCTTTTCCTTGGTACCCGGGACAAAACCTAACCAAATTCCAAATTGGATCCCATCACTACAGTGGTTGGGCGGTTGGCTAACCCATGGGATCGGATGGGGTTAGGCTGGACTGATGGATCCGTAAATCGAGATTTAATTTCTATTATTACGATAGATGAAGTACATCTCGGATAGAAATTGTTCTATGGATAGGAATCAACGGCTGTGCCTCTTGATGGGGAAAAAAGCGTTGATCCCAATGATCCAAGTGCAAGTTTCTTCCTTGATTTGACCAAGTACCGTTAAAGGTGCAGTCAGATCAGTTGATCCGTAATGATCTTGACTACGTTAGAGTAAAGAGTTATCCTGGTGGAATCGCCCATGCTTTCCGGGTAAAGGAAGTTTTTCCGGTTTCGGTTTTGGACAAACCGACGGATTAGTCTCTTGTCCGGATATCCGTGGGCGAGGCCCCGAGTGTGAGACCCCTACCCACGCATGATGTGCTACTTCCGCTGCTAGTACCCCGAATCCGTCGCATGGTGGGGACAGGGATCTCACAGTTGGTATCAGAGCCTTTTGGTTAAATGAGGATCAACCGAGAAGCCAAATATATCAAAAAATTTTCAAGAATCAAAAAGGTTGTAATTGTGTGATATAATTCATACAATTTGATATTCAAACTGAAATTCGTAATTTGGTAATTGGGTCTTCAGATGGAAGTACCGCAATTATATAGAATCCGTGACTTGCTTCAGGCCTAGACATGATGGTATTTACCTTATAATTCCAAGGGCCGTGACTACCCGTATATACCGAGAGTATACTGCAGCTCTTTACTGACAGTATATACGAGTAAATCTAAGACTTGAAATTATAAGCGTTAATTCTATCTAGATGATGAATTCGAATGTGGTTGATATGATTTTTAATTCTGTTTGAGAATCGATGAATTGAATTGGATTCTGATTGAAAAATGATGATTTTCGAAATTTAGTTGAAATGTAATAAGCTGAGCGAAACCACAATGAGGATGAATGGGACGAGTCCCAGTGATGATATTCATAACTGGAATGATGATAATGATTTCAGCAAATCACTATGAGATTAGTGGATTGTGCTGTCAGATTGCTACTGTTAACACTTGAGACGGTAGATTAAGTTAAGGGATGACAAATTGAGAACTTGCTTAACTAAAATTCCTGTGGAGGAATGTTCAGAAGGAAAATTTTCAGTCTAATGGACCATTATCGTGTTAAAGATATGAATGATATGATCTGAATGAATTGTTATTTAATGATGAGTTCTATATAAGGGATAATTATCCCCGTATTCTGTTGGGTTGACCAGAATATAAGGAACCCCAGAATAAATTGGATCTTAAGAAAAAGAGTTGTCCTCTACCTTGCGAGATGAGGACATCTCGCACTTTTCAAGTGGGGTAGAATGTAAGATTCTCCCCCAGCCTTCGAGGTATACAGGAGTAAGAATCTCCCTTTCTGATCTTATAATTATTCTCTCTCTAAAATAAAAGAAAGATTCTGTTTAAAAAAGGAAGAACCTTTTCCCTGAATACTTCTCAAGAGTCCCACCTATTTTAAGATTCAGAACAATGAGTTCAGAAGTGAGAATCGATGTTTTGGATATCAAGGTTTTGGTCTTCATTCGAGTACGGCCCAAAAGAAGTTCTTTATCTCTTGGGAAGTATAAGAAGTTATCTCCCAGATATTGTGGACCAAAGAAAGTAGGTGATTTAGCTTACGAACTTCTTTTATCTCCTCATCTCAAAGTTCTAAATGCCTTCTATAGAAAAATATGCCAAACCCAAATCATGGAAAGACGGTAAAACTTCAGTGGCAAGTTACCGTTGGCTTCTAAGTTACGCTAGCTCCTTCCTTTATATAAGTCGTAACTTTTACTTGTCGTTCACAGTAATCTTACTCCCATCGATCTCCTTTCTTTCTTAATCTCTTTCATGGCTTGGCAACAAGAATTAGTTTTATCCATAATGATTCCTCACCTTCAAGACACAAGTGAGTCTGTGAAGAAGGATTTTATAGAACAGTATGAGCGCTCACTTTTTCCTCACCTAGGAACTTCTGTAGCGCAGACCAAATGGCGGACCTATCAAGACATAACTAGGGTAACACCCTGGGGTCAGCAGCACTTTCGTAACAATGTCCGCTTGGCCATGGTTATCGAAGCCTTGGGTTTGGGTCCTCGATACTACTGCGTCATGAGATCAAGACATCTTGGGTTTTCTGAGCGGGTCTTCTTACTGGCGTGTTTTCTTCCTCATGAGAAGATATGCCTTTACCCCGTTTTTGGCTTGCCTCTCAGAGGTCCTTTTGTTAGAACACCTCATACCACTGAGATAGGTGCAGCAATAACCAACAGAATCATTCCCATAGATGAGTTACCTTATACTTGTGTAGCTTGTGAGGACTGCTTTTGTGACCATATGATGGACGGGCTTATGGAAGTGTAAAGAGTTCCTCTATCTTTACTGTATAAGTTCTGAGAATGAATAAAGTTTAAATCTTGTTCGTATTTTGAATCTTGCTCTCTTTAAGACTTATCTTGGTGGTTAATCTTGATTAAAATTTTTCTCTAAGTCTCATATTCGTGAATCTTGCGAAATTATCACAAGTTGCGAGATGAGGACATCTCGCGTTTTTTAAGTGGGGTAGAATGTAAGATTCCTCCCCCAACCCCCTTTTTGATGTCTAGTATCTTCCCCTGTAATCAATCCCTCTTCACAAATATAAAGACCTTGTTTCTAACTGTTTTAGCCTAGAGAGAGAAAATTATTCTAGAGAGAGAATATTCAGATTATGAATATTTTTGGATAGAAAAATAACTCATCTTATTAAAATAAGTTCCCCCAAAACAGAAATTCAAAAAGAACTTTCCAATGTGCAATTGGAATTAATTGGAAATGGGTATAAAGGACCTTAGCCTAAGGGTCTAGATTTTCAGAAATTTTTGGATTATGGTCCAATTAAGGTTCCTATGGGCCAATAGCATCAATCCATGTGTAGGGAGGAGATAAATCCTATTTGTAAAAGAAGATACCCAAAAATGAGTAAATGCTCACATAAGATGAAGAGTTGAAAATATACAAGGTTTATTAGTAAAAAATTATGAGCAATATTAAAAGTATGACATATGTAAGGAAGAGGAGTTCTTTAAAGGAGGTGCATATTTCACATAAGATGAAGAGTTGAAAATGTACAAGGTTTATTAGTAAAAAATTATGAGCAATATTAAAAGTATGACATATGTAAGGAAGGGGAGTTCTTTAAAGGAGGTGCATATTTCACATAAGATGAAGAGTTGAAAATGTACAAGGTTTATTAGTAAAAAATTATGAGCAATATTAAAAGTATGACATATGTAAGGAAGGGGAGTTCTTTAAAGGAGGTGCATATTTCACATAAGATGAAGAGTTGAAAATGTACAAGGTTTATTAGTAAAAAACTATGAGCAATATTAAAAATATGACATATGTAAGGAAGGGGAGTTCTTTAAAGGAGGTGCATATTTCACATGCTTGAATGAGTTTTAAACTCATAAAAATTGAGATATTTCATCTCTCCTCTCTCCTCATTCAAGTCTAGTTCCAAAAAATTAGCTTAACTGACCTAAAAATGATCAAAAATTGACCAAACTGATTTGGAAAATTCTAGAATCAGTTTGTTTGGTTAGGAGCTCAAATTTTCCTATAAATAGAAGCCTCCCCCTTGTTGAAAAATAGATAATGTTTATGCATCGTTACTCTACTCCACCTAAGCCAAGAACTATGAATTCATTTAATAATTCACTAGTTTTTGGAGCTTCCCTCTTTCTTCAATCCCCATTAGTGGCTCCATCAACATACTTAACCAATTGATTGGTTGGGGGCCTCTACCGTGAACAAAGAATCAAGCAATTTGTAAGGTAATTAGTGAATATTGCTCTTTTCTATAATTTCTCAATGTTTCTCTCTTCTCAACCCCTCTCAAGCTTGAGAAGCTTAATTGGTATGGTTTTTTAAATGCTATTGAAGTTAATTGGTGAATAGTAGTGAAGAGTTACATAATTTAATAAATGCTATTGAAGTTAATTCCCATTTATGTTTAAATTCTAATGGTTTTTATGTAATTTCTCTCTCTCACTCAAGAAATGGTCATACTCATGACCCATTCTCAATCCAAAAGAAGCTTTTCATAAAGCTTTTCCTTAATCCAAGATTAAGCTATGCTTGAGGCCAAATTAATGGTTTTTTTTTTCTATGCTTTTAGTTTATGCATATTGATGATTCAATCCATTGGATTAATGATCCAATTAGAGATCATTTTAATTATTTCCTTAATGATAAGCTTTATCCCTTAGAAAAATTGAGATTTATCAGTCATAGTAGCGGAGCTATGGCAAAATTTTTATAAAAATTATGCATAAAATAATTTCATTCAAAGCATAAAAAGAAGACTTCCTACCATATTCTAGGAATTATCATCCTAGACTAATTGAAAGAATTTCATTATAATCATGGAGAAATTGAATTTTTATATTATGCATAAAGAATAAGTTTTTATATCAAAAGTGTTACTTTTATCATTTTTATTTACTTGCATAGAAGTATGCATAATGGATAAATTTTTATATCAAAAGTGTTACTTTTATCATTTTTATTTACATGCATAGAAGTATGCATAATGGATAAATTTTTATATCAAAAGTGCTACTTTTATCATTTTTATTTACATGCATAGAAGTATGCATAATGGATAAATTTTTATATCAAAAGTGTTACTTTTATCATTTTTATTTACATGCATAGAAGTATGCATAATGGATAAATTTTTATATCAAAAGTGTTACTTTTATCATTTTTATTTTCATGCATAGAAGTATGCATAATGGATAAATTTTTATATCAAAAGTGTTACTTTTAGCATAATTGAATTTCATGCATAGAGGTATGCATAAGAGATGAATATTTTATTATAAAAGTGTTACTTTTACAATAATTGAAATTCATGCATAGAGGTATGCATAATAGATGAATATTTTATTATAAAAGTGTTACTTTTACAATAATTAGAATTCATGCATAGAGGTATGCATAAAAGATATTCTTTTATACTAAAAGTGTGATTTTCATCATAAATGGATTTTATGCATAACTTAGATGCATAAGAGAAATTCTTTTATTCTAAAAGTGTAATTCCTACCAAATTGAATTTATGCATAAGAAGATACATAAAAGATTGATTTTTACTTCGAAAGTATTAATCTCCTTAAATAGAATTTATGCATAAATAAATGTGTAAAGAAATCTTATATCAAATATAAGAATTCTCTTGTATTCTATAAATAGATATGAGATGTGATAGGATGTGATAAGAGGTGTATAAGATGTGATAAGAGGTGATAAGATGTGTATGGGATGAGATAAGAAGTGTATGAGATGAGATAAGATGTATATGGGTTGTGATAGGGTGAGAATGGATGTGATATAAAAGATTAGATATGAAGGCATATGGGGTTATATGAATGGGAATGTGAAAATGGATGTATGTATGTGGATGTGTGGATGTGGAGATGGTAGTGTGGATGTATGCATGTGAAAATGGATGTATGCATGAAGATGTATATGCATAGATGTGAATGTGGATGTAGACGTGGTTGTATAGAAGTGAATGGGAATGTGAAAATGGATGTATGTATGTGGATGTGTGGATGTGGAGATGGTAGTGTGGATGTATGCATGTGAAAATGGATGTATGCATGAAGATGTATATGCATAGATGTGAATGTGGATGTAGACGTGGTTGTATAGAAGTGAATGTGGAATGTGGATATGGATGTATGAATGTATGTGGATGTAGATGTGGATGTATAGATGTGAATGGGAATATAGATGTGGATATAGATGTGAATGTGAATGTAGATGTGGATGTATGTGAATGTGGATGTAGATGTGGTTGTATAGATGTGAATGTGGAACGTGGATGTGGATGTATGTATGTATGTGGATGTAGATGTGTATGTATAGATGTGAATGGGAATGTGGATGTGGATATATGTGAATGTGGATGTAGATGTGGATGTATAGATGTGAATGTGGAATGTGGATGTGGATGTATGTATGTATATGGATGTAGATGTGGATGTATAGATGTGAATGTGGAATGTGGATGTGGATGTGGATGTATGTATGTATGTGGATGTAGATGTGGATGTATAGATGTGAATGGGAATGTGGATGTGGATGTATGTATGTACGTGGATATGGATGTATGAATGAGGACGTGATAGTGTATGTATGTATGTGGATATGGATGTATGAATGAGGACGTGATAGTGGATGTATGCATGTGGATGTGGATGTATGAATGAGGACGTGATAGTGGATGTATGCATGTGGATGTGGATGTATGGACGTGGATATGGATGTGTATGTATGAATGTGGATATGGGATGTGGATGTATAAATGAGGATGTGAAAATGGAGGTAAACATGTAGATGTGGATGTATGGATGTGAATGTGGATGTGGATGTGGATGTGAATATATGATATGTGATGTGAAGGAATCTGAAGTGAAGAGATGGAAAATGATGTGATTGGATGAGTACACATATAAATGGAATGAGGAATAAGTAATGTGGATTATATGAGGGATAATGTGGAAAAATTAGAGTTAATATAGAAATTGTATTTGTAAACTGTTTGTAAATGGCTGTTTTATGTCAAGAATGCTGGGAAAGCATTTTGACCGTCTTGTGATTAAGGTCGTGGAGACCTAACTGATAAAGTTGCAACTGCTGACGGAGAGTCAATGGAGGACGTCTCGCGTAGCAAGGTCGGCCGAGGTCTTGACCAGCCTCGGTTCGATTAAAATGGTGAGCTTCCGGTACGGTGGATGAGGGACCAAGGAAGCGGCCTATGAGTGAAGCGCTAGGTCACCTGCGAAGGATCCTAGAGGGTGCTGACCATACGGTGCTCGGGCTCTGGGTCGCCCAGGATACCCACGCGTGCGTCGAGGAAGATATTGAAACAAGGAGTAAGAGTTGTTTTGTGAAACCGGGCATGGATCTGGTTGATTGACCTTGCTGGTCTTCAATGGATGAGTCCATGGCTCTTTATATGGATCTGTTGGTTGATCTTGCTGATCTTCAACGAGAGTCCATCTTGATTTTTATAAGTAATTATATTACCGAGTATTATGGGCTAGGAACTATTGAAAAGGCCCCTGTGTGGACAGGTGGTGAGCGTTCTAGTTGCCAATGATGCCATAGATACTCTGATGAAGGAATGATGGGAAATTATGAATCAACCGGATAAATTGGAAGATTGTGATCAGTGGTACTATGGTTTCATTAAAGGATTGTTTTAAAGTTAGCCGATGCTAAGAAAAAAGCAATTTCATATTGGGTGTGTAAGTGGTGTGGCTAGTTTTATGTTTGCATGAACTTCCGGCTAGGGGGCCTTGGAACTCTTTTCCTTGGTACCCGGGATAAAACCTAACCAAATTCCAAATTGGATCCCATCACTACAGTGGTTGGGCGGTTGGCTAACCCATGGGATCGGATGGGGTTAGGCTGGACTGATGGATCCGTAAATCGAGATTTAATTTCTATTATTACGATAGATGAAGTAAATCCCAGATAGAAATTGTTCTATGGATAGGAATCAACGGCTGTGCCTCTTGATGGGGAAAAAAGCGTTGATCCCAATGATCCAAGTGCAAGTTTCTTCCTTGATTTGACCAAGTACCGTTAAAGGTGCAGTCAGATCAGTTGATCCGTAATGATCTTGACTACGTTAGAGTAAAGAGTTATCCTGGTGGAATCGCCCATGCTTTCCGGGTAAAGGAAGTTTTTCCGGTTTCGGTTTTGGACAAACCGACGGATTAGTCTCTTGTCCGGATATCCGTGGGCGAGGCCCCGAGTGTGAGACCCCTACCCACGCATGATGTGCTACTTCCGCTGCTAGTACCCCGAATCCGTCGCATGGTGGGGACAGGGATCTCACAGTTTGTGTCGGGCACGTCGGGCGCAACGCATGTCCTTTTCATCTTTTTGGAATAGTATGTCTGTCAGAGCGCGTCTATAGACGCATCTAAGAGAGCGTCTAAAAGCGCGTCTATAGATGCGTCTACTCTGTGTTGAAAATAGGTAACCGCGTCTATAGACGCGCTGTTAAACGCGCAGATAGATGCTGTGTTTTTTTACTCTTTTTTTTCCCCTCCTCTCTTATTCTCTTTTTTTCTCCTCTTTTCCTTCTTTTCCTCTCCTTTCTCCTCTCTTTTATCCCCACTTTTTCTACTCTCTTTTACTCTCCTTTCTCCTCTCTTTTCCTCTCCTTTCTCCTCTCTTTTATCCCCACTTTTTCTCCTCTCTTTTCCTCTCATTTCATGGAAATAAGTGATTGCATGAATGAAGAAAGGGATTGCATGAATGATGGAAAGGGATTGCATGATTGAAGAAGGGGATTGCACTGATGATGGTAAGGGAAAGCATGATTGAAAAAATAGATTGCACTCTATATTTTTCTCTCTTTTTCCTTCTCTCTTTTATCCTCTCTTTCCTTCTCTTTTTCGTCTCTCTTTTTCTCTCTTATCTCTTCTGTTTTTCTCTCTTTTTTTCTCCTCTCTTTTCCTCTATTCTCCTCTTCTTTTCTCCTCTCTTTTTTCTCCTCTCTTTTCCTCTATTCTCCTCTCTTTTTCTCTCTTTTATCCCCCTCTTTTTTCCTCTATTCTCCTCTCTTTTTCTCTCTTTTATCCCCTCTTTTTCTCCTCTCTTTTCCTCTCCTTTCTCCTTTCTTTTATCCCCACTGTGCATGCCTTTTCTACTCTCTTTCCTTCTCTCTTTTTCTATCTTTTTCTCTTCTCACTTCATCAGTAATCTTCTTTTTTTCTTTGTTCTAGTTCATCATGTGGCCAGGAAGCGCTTCAGGCTCACTTGATCCTTGGGAATCCATCTTTTGGGACTTATATAACCTTTTGGGACTTATATAACCTTTTGGGACACCTCCCAGTCCTGCGGAGTTATACGGCTACATGACGGGTACTCTAAACACCTCCCAGAAGTCGGCACTACAGACTCTAAACAACCCCAACCCCACACCTTTTGAGAGTGGAGTCAACACAGCCCAGCCGGCTACATAGCCGAGACCCTTTCCCCATGCCGTCCTATGTCCCTTCCCCCATGCCATTAGGAGGCCCTTCTGCCTTGCAGAGCCGTCGCGACTTGGTTCTCCACCAGCAGCTACTACAGGTGGCCAGCGTAGTAGCTCAACACGACACAGTAGTAGCAGGAAGAGCGGTGGGGGATGCATGGCATAGTGCTTTGGGGGGTGGTGGTGGGAACGAGAATGATTCAGATGATCAAGACGTGCCTCCGAGTGATGGTACGATCTACTATGACATCAATCATCAGACAGGAGGCATCTTGATGGATGCACAGGGGAAGGACATCATGGCCTTCATGCGCTTTGTAATTGCTAACAATTACAGAGATTGCTTTATTCACTACAAAGATCAACCAAAGAGGTTAGCTGATGAGACCCTCGCTGCTGTTCGCTCTAGGTATCCTAACCCCCCCAATGTTGAGTTCACAAATAAATGGGCCAAGTCGAAGATTGTTTGGATACTTATCAATAAAAGATCTTCGCTTAAGAGGCATGCACTAGTGGAGCTTGCCAGGCTTCAGGGAGGTCAACCACCAAGGAGCCCGTCCCACACCGCTCACAAGCGTGAGTGGAAGAAAGCAATGAAGTCAGCGAAGGAGAAACCCAGTCTAAAGCACGTGGAGGCACGAAGGATCCAAATGGAGCGATATGGAAGCATGCATTTTGGAGCAGGGGGTGTTGAATCATGGGAGGCCCAGTTTGTAAGTAACGATCTCAAATTATATTGTTTATGTAGTTTATTAGGAGGTTGTTTCTTTGTACTAACCCCTCTGCAAATTGTGTCATCTTGCAGCTTGATATCGTGGGCAGGTACCCTACTCTTGTCGAGACAGCCTACTGTGACATGAAAAATTGATATCTTTCATTTTCAATTTTGTGCATATTTGATGGTTTCTCAATGGTAATAAGGTGGAAGCTTGTCCAAGAAGATTGCAGTGCCCACAATGGAATAACGGCGTGGTGATGCAGCAGCTTGGCGGCTACCCTGATAACAACATTCTATCTTCAAATATAATGGTTTTACTTGATTTAGGATGCACACATTGTAAATGCCACAAGTATGCTTGATAAATACTTTGGTATGGTAGATAGGCTAGTGATGTGCAAAATAAAAGTGGGTCTTTATGCTCACATGGATTTTTATTGTATTATTAATATGGTATTCACCATAAGGCTACAAGTTGGGGAGTGTGGAAGGCATGTGGAGGAGTGTGTGTAGGTGCATAATTGGGAAAGATTCTTCTAGAATGCCTACATGGAAGAGGAGAATTTTGCCATGTGTAAGTGGGATCTCCACCTACATGCCACTTAGACTTGGCTATTATCTCATCACACTTTCAAAGTCAAAAAGTCTTCAATTTAATAATCAATACAAGACTTAGCCTAAGAGGACAATTGATGGTGACATCTACCCTTATGTCACTGAAGGGTTGAAGATTTTTATGTTGTAATTTGTAACAATGGAAGAGAGGGTGATTCTCCACCTATAAAAGGAGCCCTCCTCTCCCTTTCAAATCAATGAATGAAGCCTCCTCAATTCAGCATTTTGTGTCATTGCCATTCTCTTATCTTTCAAACCCTTATTCAAACACTCTCTTTACATGTGAATATCTCATTTAGCATTAGATCCTCATGCTTAACCCAATTTTGGACCTCTTTGATGATTCATAATAAGTGGGATAAGGAGTTATTAATTAGGACCTCAATGGAAGGCTTCTTGGGCCCTTTTATTTGGCAGTTTAAGGGAGTCAAACCTTTTCTCTTAAGAAGAAACGTTTTCTAATTAGAAACTTCAAAACGGCTACTTTATTCAAATTTGAATTTTGGGGGGGAAATAGAATTTAAAATCTAGCGGATAAAACCATATCATGTAACATATCTATGGAAAGCTCTTGATGCGTAGATCACGGATATGTAATCTCCGCTCAAATCGGAGCTTGTATGTAGAAGTTATGGAGGTTCGAAAATTGTAAAATTGCCCCCTCCCCCCTTTTTGGGAAAAAAATGCACCCTTTGACCACTCTTACACCTCTCTTAAAAACCCAACATTTCAGTCCACATGGCAACCCCCCATTTGGCTATTCCTTAATCACCTTGATTAGGCTTGGGCAAATTAAAGGGCCCAAGAAGACCCCATTCACTTCCTAATGATCTTGGTGGGCCTGTGACTTCTCAAGGTAGCCCTTGCCTTATTGCCACCCTCCTTTCGAGATACCAATGGTTTTAGCGGTAATGAGCACGCGGAAAGACTTTGGGGACCAATGAATTTTCGTTGAGCAATATTAACCCTTACCCTCTAGCTTGAATCATGAAGGAGATGAAAGGCAAGAGGCTATGTGAAAATTGAGGTTTCATGCAAAGAGAGAGAAGTGCAGTTTTGTGGTCCAATACCTAAATTTCAATCGGTAATTATCACTCGGGTATTGGTTTCTAAAATTGAGGCTAGGAAGCTCTTTATATGCTCGATCCACTCATGTAACTAATTTCTTAATCCCTTACTTCATTGATGATCAGAACTTCTCCCAAAGTTGCTAACTTTTGGCAGTTTTATAGTCTTGTAGTAAAATGCTCATAACTTTTCGCTCGGTTGCCCGCTTTTAAAAGTTTTTATATAGGCGCAAAGCTCTCTTCAAGCTCTACGCATGTATGTATACCTCTTTTGCACAGTCTATATGGATTTAAAACTGCAATTCTCTGCGTATCTCTATTTTTATAGACTTTTGACCATTCTTTCTTATTAATAATGATTAATTTCTCTTAATCTCTTATCAAAAAGCTAATCCCATGTGTCTTATCGTCTTGTAAGTGATTGCTATATTCATTTGCTTTAATATGTTCCGACCAAATCGTCCAATTCAAACAGATGAACCTTACCAATATTCCCCGTATGTTTCCGTTCACACAATCCTGAGTCGCAAGATTTTTTTCCAACAAACAATCGCCCTCTTGTTTGGAGCTGCAAGACTGGCAGAAATTCTTGCTTCTCTGGTTCCATGAATTCTGATCTCACCTTTGATGTGTATATCTTTATCTTAACCTAGGGAGAGAAAGGGAGGTGAGGAGGCTGTGAGGTTTCATACAAGTGTGTTTTGATTCTAAGAAGTGACCGAAGTCCAAACCCCAACTTCGTGTCACATCTTTTGGTGGAGACGGCGGGCATGTTTTACTTAGAATTATTCTATTTTAATCTCAAGGTCCCGCATGATTAAAGAAATGTTATTTTGAAAAAAGTAAATTTTCCTTGTTGCTACTCATCTTTTGGTGCAAGATATTCAACATTCCGGTGTTCCAAGGATCGGAAGGAGAAGACCCACGGAGTTATCTCAGAGAGTTTAACCGAGTATGCCGCTTGACGGGTTGGTCTATGAAGGAGAGGGCAGAAATACTTCCAGATTTCTTGGAGGGTGTAGCCTTAACTTGGCATGAGGCTTTGCCAGAGGAGTCCAAGAATGATTGGGAAAGGTTGACCAAAGCAATGAAGGAGAGATTTGGGACAGTGGAGTCACCAAATGCTTTACTATTGCAATTGGATCAAATTTTCCAAAAGAAAGGAGAGTCAGTTTTTGCCTTTTCAGTGAGGTATGAAGCCTTATTCATCAAATATCAACAAGCTGCTTTACATGTTGTTGCTTCTTCTTCTTCACCTTCTATGGAAGATTCAAAGAGTTCTTTAGCAATGGAGCACCTTAAGATGAGCAAGTTTATCAGGGCTTTGGATCCCCGCTTGCATGGAAAAATTCTTAGCAAAGATCCCACTAATTTTAAAGAGGCTCTTCGTATTGCTTTGAAGAAGGAGGCCACTCTTCATATTGAGTCCACATTTCAATCTTCTCCAAGTGTGCCAACCCAATCACGAGTAGAGATAGCCTCAACATCTCAGGTACAAGCTCCATCCTTGGATCATAACATTGCACAACTTATGGCAGAATTTGCTGATTTGAAGTTACACTTAGTCAATGCAAGGCCACCTAGGGTTCCACGAGCTGAGGATAAACCTAGGGATACAAGTAGTGTCACATGCTATGAATGTCAAGAGAAGGGGCACTATCGCACTGAGTGTCCAAAATTGAGGAAAAGAGAGGATAAAAGTTTAGCACTTTTAGGAAACATGCTCAGAAGAAGAAGAGGAAACATTGATGCCATTAATGGCAAAAAAGGGTCGTAAAACTAGAAGCCAGGAAGAGGAAGAACAAGAAGATAAATCTGAAGAAGAGGAGAAAAATAAGAAGAAGAAGAAGATAAATCTGAAGAATAGGAGAAAAATAAGAAGAAGAAGAAGAAGTCGTCTAGGAGAAAAATTGGACAATCTGACTTTCCTCTTGGACAAGGATCTCTTAGTTATGACCTCTTAACAGATCTTAGGGAGAAAACGGCACAAATCACATTTGGTCGGCTTTTGGCACTCTCTCCCAAGCTCAGAAAGGAATGGGGTAAGCTGGCTATCACAAGGGAATCTAAGAAAAAGAAGAAGAGGGATAATGGGACTCCTATGGCTCAAAAGGTGGATATTGATGTAGGAGATGATGTGCCTGTTGATTGATGTCATCATTGAGGGGCAGACAATTTCTAATGCATACATTGATGGAGGTGCGTCAATCAATGTCATGAGTGAAAAAATAATGAAAGATGCTGATTTAAAGTTATCTTCTACTAACTCTCCCTATCGCATCAAACTTGCTGATAATACTAGGGTGAAAACCTTAGGAATGGTCAGGAATTTGGGAGAAAATGTATGTGGTATTTATGTGCCTGCAACTTTCCAGGTCATTCCTACAAAGCCTGATCTTAGGGCTTACCCATTGATATTGGGTAGGCCATGGCTTCGCCAACTGAAGGCGATTCAAAAGTGGGAGACAAGTGATCTTATTCTACAAGGTGAGAATAAGAAGGTCCACTACAACATCAAGAGTCGTCGCAAGAAAGTGGTAAGAGGTGAACCTTCAACTTCCGAAAGTTCAGATTCAGAGTCATCCGATGAAGAAGAGACAAGTGGTAGCTCCGAGGATTCCATCTCAGAAGGGGAGGTGGAGGGAGTTACATTTGGTCTTTCCTTGGGAAGAGATCGAGGGGATGTTGAAGATAATGGAGCCTTGGAAGGGGAAGCTTCTTCAACCATGTGCAAGAAAGGAGATGTGGATCTCACTAGTCTTCACCAACAAAATGAACTTCTTCTTGATGAGTCCATAGCAGGTACTGAAAGGGAGGATTACTTAAAAATGTTGGATGGATTTCCTAACCTTTTTGCAAACAGCTACTCACAAGTACGCCAAGTTACCCTAGTAGAGCACAAGATTGCTCTCAAGCCCCAAAGTAAGCGAGTGGTACAGCGGCTAAGGCGTTTGGGAGTAGTGCAAGCGGAGGTGCTTAAGAAGGAGGTAACTAATTTGCTTAAAGCTGGATTTATTTTTCCAGTAGAGAATTCAGAGTGGATTTTCCCAATTGTAGTCACTCCCAAAAAGGGTGGAAAATGGCGTGTGTGTGTGGACTTTCGCCCTTTGCATGCATGCATAAAGAGAGATTATTATCCTCTACCCTTTCAGGATGAGATTTTGGATCAAGCTGCAGGTCGTGAGTTGTATTCAGTGTGTGATGGATACTCTGGATACTTTAAAATCTGGATTTGTGAAGAAGATCAAAGGAAAACCTCATTTATCACACCTTGGGGAGTGTATGGCTATAGGGTGATGCCATTTGGCTTGACCAATGCACTAGCAACTTTACAACGCTTCATGAGTCAGGTATTTGCACCTTACTTGGGAAAGTTTATAAGGGTCTTTCTGGATGATTTTTGCATTTATTCAAGCCGCATGGATCACTTGGAAAAGTTGAGGTTGGCCTTGCAAAGTATTGATGATGCAAAAGGGTGTCTTAATCCTGGAAAATGCCGCTTGGTACGAAGGAAGGTGGTTCTCTTGGGACATGTTATCTCAGAAGAAGGCATAGAGATGGATCCTGAGAAGGTGCAGGCGATTGTGGCCCTCCCACCACCTACCAATGTACGGGAGGTAAGAAGGATTTTGGGTAAAACAAGGTATTACCAACGCTTTGTTGACATGTTCTCTGAGAAGATGTATCCTATAAATCTGTTGACAAAGAAGAATGTTTCTTTCCAATGGGGGCCCGATTAAATTCAATATTTTTGTTTGCTCAAGGAATGCATGAGTCAAAGTCCAATTGTGTAGCCTCCTAGGTGGGGGGAGGACTTTTATGTGAATCCAAGTGTCTCATCACATTCAGTGGGTGCTATACTCTTGCAAAAGGGAGAGCAAGGGCGTATGCAACCAGTGTATTATGCAAGCCGACAACTCACTGATGCCGAGGAGAGGTATGGTGAAATGGAGAAAGGTGGTTTGTCTCTTATTTTCCCAGTAAAGAAGTTTAGGTCATACTTGTTATCTCGCCCTTTTTTCTTCCCCACATCTCAACCTTCTTTACAATTCTTGGTCCGCAAATCCAATCCAGTAGGAGGGAAGTTTGCAAAGTGGATTTGTGAGCTTCAAGAATTCTCTTTCCCTTTTATTACAGAAAACACCACTAGGGTCTCTCTTGCAGATTTGCCTACCAGGAAGGAAGAGGAAGAAGGAATAGGAGCAAAGGAAGAAGTATATGAAGATTTGGAGACACCACCAACTGCTTTCACTATGCATTTTGATGGAGCCTTTAGCCCTTCCAGGCAATGTGGGGCTGGGGGGATAGTTTTATTTGATCCAGAAGGAAAAGAGGTATGGACCAAGGGTAGGGAATTTCCAAACGCTATATCAAATAATGTGGCTGAGTACAATGCAGTAACTTGGGGATTAGAAGATTGCATAAAAGATGGAATTAAAGAGGTAGAGATTAAAGGGGATTCGCAATTGGTCATCCGTCAAATGAAAGGAGAATATAAGGCAAGGAGTCCTAATCTCCAAGAATTGTATAAAAGGGCAATGGAGTTAAAAGAAGCTTTTGAGTTTTGTAAGTTTGTGCATGTTAACAGGAAGGATAATCAAAAGGCTGATGAATTGGCTACTAAAACTTTGGCTTCTTTCAAAGTAGCTATTCTTGCATTAATGGATACAGGTTGGCCTGAGCTCCAAGATGTTCAACACTATTTAGATACAGGATACTTCCCTCCTGGATTGAATCCTCAATAGAAGCAAAGGCTTCTAGGAAAGCTCAACCTTACACAATTCTAGGGGATGTTCTTTACAAGCAAGGTAAGGATAAGATTCTTAGGAGGGTAGTGAGCTTGGAAGAATCTAAAAGGATTATGGAATTATGTCATGAATGTTCAGGTCACTTTGCCTCAGCCAGCACAACTTGAAGGATCCTTAACACAGGGTATTATTGGCCTCAACTCAGTAAAGATGTCTATGAGTGGTGCAGAAGCTGTGAAGTATGCCAGGCATATGGGCATAAGCAATTGGTTCCCAGACCCTTAAACCCTATCCCAACATATGGTCCATTTGAAAGGTGGAGATTAGATTTTGTGGGCCCAATTCCTCATTTCTCACATGGGAAGTATTACATATTGGTGGCCACAGATTATGCAACAAGGTGGGCAGAAGCAAAGGCAATGGTCAATAATAAAGCAATGGCTATGGCATCCTTTCTCAGGGAATACGTATCTGCCCGATTTGGGTGTCCATTGGTGGAGATCCTTACAGATGGGGGGAGGTCTTTCAGGAATTACTTGATTGGAGCTTTGGTTCAGAAATTAAAAATAAAGCATGCTATGTCAACTCCCTATTATCCCCAATGTAATAGTTTAGTAGAAAAAACTAATGGACTGCTTTGTGGATCTTTGTCTAAGCTAGTGGATACTATGAAGAGAAAGTGGGATGTGCATTTGCCAGAGGTCCTATGGGCCTATAGGAAAACTCACAAACTCTCTCTTGGTTTCATACCTTTTCAGTTAGTTTATGGAATGGAAGCTATTTTGCCAATAGAATTGGAAATCACAAGCCTTCGCACATCTTTTGCATGCTTGAATAGTGAAGAAGAAACACATGCCCAATGCCTAGCACAACTCGAGATCTTGGATGAGAGGCGACTTCAGGCACTTCAAAATTTGAAGGTTGTGCAACGGCGAAGGCAAGGCATGACACTCTCACGAAGAAGAAGAAGAAGCCAGAACTCAAGCAAGGAAGCTTAGTCATGAGGTATGATGGCCGTGTGGAGAAACGGTTAGATAAGAAGCTTCTTCGACGCTGGGAAGGCCCCTTCAGGATAAAGCAAAAGTTCAAAAATAACACCTATCTTCTAGAGGATGCAAGTGGCCAGGAGGTTCCCGGACGTGCCAATGAGTACCGCGGCTAAAGATATTCTACCCTCGAGCACCATGGCCAGCCGACCCCCAAGACAAGCATGGAGGATCTGCTGGGGGGAAAGATGTGACATGAAAAATTGATATCTTTTATTTTTAATTTTGTGCATATTTTGATGGTTTCTCAATGGTAATAAGGTGGAAGCTTGTCCAAGAAGATTGCGGTGCCCACAATGGAATAACGGCGTGGTGATGCGACAGCTTGGCGGCTACCCTGATAACAACATTCTATCTTCAAATATAACGGTTTTACTTGATTTAGGATGCACACATTGTAAATGCCACAAGTATGCTTGATAAATACTTTGGTATGGTAGATAGGCTAGTGATGTGGAAAATAAAAGTGGGCCTTCATGCTCACATGGATTTTTATTGTATTATTAATATGGTATTCATCATAAGGCTACAAGTTGGGGAGTGTGGAAGGCATGTGGAGGAGTGTGTGTAGGTGCATAATTGGGAAAGATTCTTCTAGAATGCCTACATGGAAGAGGAGAATTCCGCCATGTGTAAGTGGGATCTCCACCTACATGCCACTTAGACTTGGCTATTATCTCATCACACTTTCAAAGTCAAAAAGTCTTCAATTTAATAATCAATAGAAGACTTAGCCTAAGAGGACAATTGATGGTGACATCTACCCTTATGTCACTAAAGGGTTGAAGATTTTTATGTTGTAATTTGTAACAATGAAAGAGAGGGTGATTCTCCACCCATAAAAGGAGCCCTCCTCTCCCTTTCAAATCAATGAATGAAGCCTCCTCAATTGAGCATTTTGTGTCATTGCCATTCTCTTATCTTTCAAACCCTTATTCAAACACTCTCTTTACATGTGAATATCTCATTTAGCAGCATTAGATCCTTATGCTTAACCCAATTTTGGACCTCTTTTATGATTCATGATAAGTGGGATAAGGAGTTATTATCTTGGTGGGCCTGTGACTTCTCAAGGTAGCCCTTGCCTTATTTCCGCCCTCCTTTTGGAGGTACCAATGGTTTTAGCAGTAATGAGCATGCAGAAAGACTTTGGGGACCATAGGTAGATTGTCCGCTGAGCAATGTTAACCCTTACCCTCTAGCTTGAATCATGAAGGAGATGAAAGGCAAGAGGCTATGTGAGACTTGAGGTTTCATGCAAAGAGAGAGAAGTGTAGTTTTGTGGTCCAATACCCAAATTTCAACCGATAATTACTCATCATCACTCGGGTATTGGTTTCTAAAATTGATCATATGGCTAGGAATCTCTTTATATGCTCTTTCCACTCATGTAACTAATTTCTTAATCCCTTACTTCATTGATGATCAGAACTTCTCCCAAAGTTGCTAACTTTTAGGCGAATTTTGGCAGTTTTATAGTCTTGTAGTAAAATGCTCATAACTTTTCGCTCGGTTGCCCGTTTTTGAAAGTTTTTATATAGGTGCGAAGCTCTCTTTAAGCTCTACGCATGTATGTAATCCACTTTTGCACAGTCTATATGGATTTAAAACTGTAATTCTCTGTGTATCTCTGTTTTTATAAAATTTTGGCCATTCTTTCTTCTTAATAATGATTAATTCCTCTTAATCTCTTATCAAAAGGCCAATCCCATGTGTCTTATCCTCTTGTAAGTGATTGTTGCTATATTCATTTGCTTTAATATGTTTCGACCAAATTGCCCAATTCGAACGGATGAACCTTACCAATATTCCCCATATGTTTTCGTTCACATAATCCTGAGTCGGAAGATTTTTTTCCAACAAAGAATTGCCCTCTTGTTTGGAGCTGCAAGACTGGCAAAAATTCTTGCTTCTCCGGAGCCTTTTATCTTTCCTTCCATGAATTATGATCTCACCTTTGATGTGTATATCTTTATCTTATCCTAGGGAGAGAAAGGGAGGTGAGGAGGCTGTGAGGTTTCATACAAGTGTGTTTTGATTCTAAGAAGTGACCGAAGTCCAAACCCCAACTTCGTGTCACACTGCCACCACCACCATTATCGTAGAGGAGATACATGGAGGCACTTCTATAATGACGGGTTGATTACTGAGGAGCAGTATATCCGAGCTACTGGAGAGTCCCCCGAGGTATTTGATAGTAATAAATAATGTCAATATTATAAATAAAGATTTGATTTTTCAAACATTGATATATGTTGTCCCTTATTTATAGGACCCTACACAAGAAGATGAGGAAGAAGATGAGGAAGAAGGAGGCGGAGAAGGGAGCACAGAAGGGAGCGAGAAGTAGTGCTAGCTACTCTTTTTTGTACTTAGCCACTAGCTTGGCTTCGTGCCTCTTGTATATACACTCCTCTTATTTTTGGTACTTCAAGCCACAGGACCTGGCTTAGCTTCATGCTATATGTACATACAAGCACTTTTTGAGCTATCAATTAATGCCTTGTAACTAAACGTTTTGGAGTTGTAATGTTTTATTTGGAATTGTAATTAATGTCGGCTATAGATGTGCTTGCAAGAGTGCTAATTAAAATGCGATTGGCTGTAAGAATTGAATTACACAATGTGGAAATGGGATTCCTATAACTACATAGCATATACAACATACACAGCATTCTGTTAAAGCACACAAAATTTAAAAAATATTCTGTAGCGTGTCTATAGATGCGTCTATATATGCGTTTGTCTGTTCAAGATACGTCTATTTGAGCGTCTATAAATGCATCTATATGCGCATATATAAGCGCGTATACAAGCACGTCTATATATGTGTCTGTTTGTTTTTTAAATTTCTCCCTGACCGTCTATTTGCACGTCTATATGCGTGTCTATATGCGCATATATAAGCGTGTATACAGGCGCGTCTGTTTGCTACCTTTTAAATGCGCCTTTAGACGCGGGTCTGGAGACGCACTAATAGACGTGGAAATAGACACGCCCGTAAGTTTTTTTTTTTAGTTGAGTAAACGCGTCTGTGTGCTCATCTGTAGGTGCTTTGTCTTGTTGTGTTTATGCATGTTTATGCATAACTACCAGGCTGCATCTCACAACAGCTATCAAGAAAAAGGTCCAAGTATCATGCTCCATCTCTAATAGGTCCAAGCTCACATACCTGATGATATGTCAATTTATGTGATATTGGAGAAATACGATGATGTGCTATCCTCTCATCTACATAAACAACATCGTGAATGCTATGAAGGGATGACATTATTGCCTCCAAGTCTGACATGATATGTAAAGTAGATGGTGTGTCTCTAGTACTCCTATGGTGGATAGCCATTTACTCACAGTCTATCTTTACAACAATAAGGTCCACAATAGAAGAGCGGCCCTCCTTACGTGACTTCATGCTAGACCCTAAGGCAAACACAAATGGGGTCGCCAATGTGAAAGGTCCAATGACTAGTACTAAGAAAATACTAATCTATCTAGCACTAATGAGACTCTAAAACACCACTGATGTTGGATTAAAAGCCCACTATTTGCGCTTCAGCTCAAGAGAGAACACAAAGAAACAGATAGTGAAACAGTGAAAACGATGTAAAGAATGAGCGATAAAAAAACTTATAGATTTTATAATCTTGATCGAGGTCACATGGCATAACTTTTAGGGTTTGCAAAAAGAACGGCCCCAATGTATGCATGGTTTTAGGGATGTATGCATGGTTTTCGTCATGATGGCCCTAGTGGGCGTAATCCTGTTGAGTTGCGGCTGCATGAAGGGCGCCGACGCCGACTGCACGGTGACGAACAACTCTGGGCAAGACATTATCATAGTTCCTGTGTCCGTGAGCGTGAGCATTACCATAACTATTGCGGCGGGGGAGACGGTAGAGGTGCCCCCGAGCCAGCAGCAGTGCATGCTCAAGAATGCGGCGTCCGGACACGAGCTCGGGCCCGTGACCTTTCCAGACGACAACCTGGTGGTCATCGTGGACGCCGAGATCACCGGAGCCGTCGATGTCTACGTAGCGTCCCTTCTCTCTGGAATACTCCAGCTGGGCACCAGCATCTGCGTCTCTCTCTAATTTGGGCTTCTAATGGTTATTGTTAGTAGCATGCCTAATTCACAGCTTTTTCTACACCACATATCTACATGAATAAATGGTTACTTTTAGCATGCCTAATTCACAGCTTGCTTTTTCTACACCACATATGTACTCCACCACGGCGCTAGCTACCCTTTCCTTTCTCCGGTCACACCCTTCCACTTCTTTACTTGGAAACAGAAGCACTCCAAATTACATTCACCATGTTGTTCATGGCTATAGTTGAGAACTTTGTTACAACATAACTCTATGGCAGACTTCAATTTATGTGTAACCATGACTGTTTAGAGAGACAAGATTTCATAAATCTCAGTGTTAACGAGTTTTTTTATATAAATATTTTTGTAGAGAGTCAGGAGGGTGCAAATTTTCTGAGAAAGTGAGGGGCTCCTAGAAATAGAATTTGACAACAGTCCCACCTACAAGCTTTAGGCTTTATGACACTCGATAGATTTCCCTAGTTTCGTAGAGTTCCAGAAGTGTGTATGGCCCTTGGCCCTCATCCACCGACTTTTTACCTTCTCCCTTACTCGAGATTCCTATAGGCATCTGTTCACTTTGGCCTTTCAAGGCAAATTACATCTACAAAAATCCAACCGTTATAGATTTATAATTTTCCCTTAGATCCGAATCCAATCTATCACCATATCCATGCAAATTGAGCATTTTAAATGGTGGGAGGATAAAATAGTACTTTTTAATGATTCTATTTTTCAAATAATATAAACCTAAGCTAACTATTAAAGTTGCTACTCCATTACATAAATTCTCGTGCCTAATGTTGCATCTCGTAATGTCAGTGCCCTAATCAAGCATCATAATGCAAGTATGTCATGTTGTGCAAGACACTCAGTGGGGCGGATCTATGGGCTTTTGATGAGGAGGCCTCTATCCTAAGTGTTTTGTGCATGCATGATGTGTCATCATGCACGTGCATGGGTTCAAACAATAAAAGTGCGCCTAACACAATTGTTAAGTAATTTGTCACCCTAAAATATTTCATGAGATTCAGCAATTAAATATCATGCGGTGCAAGAAGGGATACTATGCTCGGTCATACACTAGGCCAAGACACTTTGAGATTATCCCTTTTAGTGACTCACCGGGGTCCCCCAATCAATGAGAGATGTACCTCAGTGGATGCTTCTCCTTTGAATAGTGCATGGTTGAGGACCACTCCATCCCATTCCTTCTTTGACTTGACTTGGACTTGACTCTTATGCCTAGGTTGTGTCCTGCCTAACTGGCTTGACGTGACCTTTGTGCTTGCCCCTCCATCACAAGCGACAAGACCTCAAAAGTGCACCAAAGAGAAGATGTAAGGTACTAGGATTTATGCCTCATCCCATTTTAGCCTTTCACCACCTGACGCTCAACTCTTATGCCCTTGGCACATTTTGGCCTTCGCAACCTTCAACTTGGAGTCAGATACACACATAATTGTGTTGCTATTTGGTGAGGAATAACTTCTTTTGACATTCGATTCCAAATGTTATAGATAGTAATCTTTTCATCAACAAGTCTTATGGCCCATGGAAGAAGCGAAGATTCAAGGGAATTTGGGCTTCCCTGGAGTGGGTGGAGCTAGGGGATATCTGGATCTCATGTTGTGCGATTGGTATTGTTCCTTGTGGCACCAGCCCCTTTGCTTCTCACATTTCCATTGCTATCAGTAGCTACATTTGCACCACCCTTTCGAGTTATATGATCCTAAAACACAATAAAACTAGCACAAGTGAGAATCAGTTTTGCAGAAACAAAGAGGTTTAAATTTAGGAATGTACTTACTTGCCATGCTTGCCAAGAATCTCCTCCAGTAATAACAATCCATCCTTCATCTTGCACCCTATCAAATAAAGCTTGCAAACCTCATTGTAATGCAAAATCATATTCCTCTTACGTAGGGGGGTGGTCCACTGCTTCAAGCTACGGTTGTACAAACAAGTGAACATTTTAGAAAGTTGTTATTTAAGATAACCTTCTTTAATTAAAAGATAAGATACAATGTGAGGCTAATATACACTTACAAATATTGTCGGGATATGGACTCCTCCTTCATGTGTAACATCACGCCTAAAGTTATTTGCCATCTATCCAAACATAAGTACTTAAAACTCTTATGCATAGGAAGCTACCGGCATGCGTTGGTTGCTAAAAAAAGAAAAAAGACCACGCCTCTATATCCCTTCACCTCCCAAACTTTGGAAATACTAACACAAACAGAGGCACCACCAGCCACCAACTGGGCTGGAACACTTCTCATGATTCACCACCCACCCACACCAGAAAGATAGCTCAAAACCACGATAGACACTGATCATTCAACAAAAACACACAGCACCATACACACTGTACAAACTCAGCAATTACACTAAAAACCAGGACTCTGGCCAGGATTTACTGCCAAGGGAATTCACCCTTGTGTCTAACAACCAAGCCTCTGTCTCCGGGTCTCTATTTCACTTCAGAGGGCGCCCCACCAGCAACCCTCAGCTTCCTCTGCAACCCGGCTACTCTTTGTCTAGCTGCTGCCTGCCAGGTGTCATAGGCGAGTCCCACCTGTCTCAAGCCCACAGATCAGCACCTCTACTGCAGCCAACACACACAAAAACCAGCCACTTCTCTCTTCAGAGGATGCCCCACCAGCAACCCTTAGCTTCCAACTTATCCCCTCTTCCCTGCTTCACTACCATCAGCCCTCGTAGGCTCTTATGGTACCGGCCGTTCGCACCTGTCTTCAGCACTACCCGCCACCTCTGAAGCTGCTTTATGTGCCATCAACACTCGAGACGGCTTCCTCACAGTCCCTCGCCAGCCAGCTGTCCCTGCTACTCATCTCAGATTTTCACCTGACATACTTTGCCAACCCCCCAGCCTGCTAGAGCATTCATGCTCAGCAGAAAACAAGAACTTGCATTCATATTCCTGGATCAAATGGCCAAAGTTGTATCACCCAACTTAACATCATAGCATACCACATCCACCCACCCGGGTCAAAGAGCATCCTTTTAAATTCACCATGCTAGCATAAAGGCTCTTGAAAGAACAAGGACTGATCAATACACTGCCACCACTTGAGAAGATAAGCACCCTCAACATCTGCATGCAAACCATGTCCAAAATGCATAGACCACCATTCAACTTTAACATCCAAGAGTACCTGTTTTGACCATATATCCATCTTTTTCATTGAAAGCTTCTCCTTTATCACCACACCATTCTCACCCATAGCAGCTAAAAACCCCTTTGTAAAATCCTCATCACACATCCTGTCCTCTTTATCCAAAACTTTGGTCGATTCCTGCTTCAAAGCATCACATAAGTGATAACCCACAATGCATAGACTCATCTGTCTAACCTGTTGTATGGCAGCACTCATCATCAAATTCAAGACCACTTGTGAACACCATCCTCTAACCAAAGCATACAAGGGAGCATCATCTTTCCTGTCCAAAGTCATATCAAAGCAATCATCCATAACATTCTTGTCTATGCCCATCCAGGTTTCATCTTCATGCATAAGATCCATATCACTTGGCTCATCAGACAAGGAAACATCCACAACATCAATCACATTCTTACAATCATAAACATGCTCATCCAAGAAGTCCGCAATGACCTGCTCCTCTTCATTCTTCAAAGCAATCAGCTCATGGTCCACATCTTGTCCACACATATAAGCACTCACATCATCATCCTCAAGTGAAAAGCTCTCTACCCTATCCTCCTTGGTAATGGTTTGTATACAAGAATCATCAAAACAAATATCATTATAAAAAGCATCTTTTTCGTTGGCCAAAAGAACCTGCTTATCCTCCCACATGGGTGTGTCATCACACATATGTTCAACATCCGCAACCACAATCAAGTCATCACCAAAAGAGCATTCCAAATCACTTTCGACAATAGCATCGACATATGATTGCAAGGACATCTCTTCCTCTACACAAATTGGCACCTCCATCTCTTCATTCGGCATAATAACGTCTTTGTCGACAACCCCGCTTTCCAAAAACGATGGCTTCTCTTCAAGACCTCTCAAGCACTCCTTTTGCTTTGGCTTCTTAACCTGTATGGAATCCTCATTCGGACACCCTTTCAACCATGAAAAGAACCCTGACGGCTTATCAAGCATACATTTATTCACCTGCTTTGGCCTTGAAGGCATTCTTTCTAGCAAAAAACATTTGGCATCCTTTCCAGCATTAAAGAGATCCTCATGCACACCCTCTGAATGCATACTGAGCTCTGCCATCTTCTTCATCTTCCACTCCTTGTCCCTTGCAATCTGCATAGCATCCTCAAACGTTTTGGGTTTCTTCCCTTCGACCTTGAGCTTCAACGCAGGAAGCAAACCACTTACAAACAATCCTTTCTTCACAAACATCGGGGGAGCCTCACTTCGCAAAGAAAAGCACCATCGATCCCAAAACCTTGTGAACACATGCAAAAAATCATCCACGTTTTGTCCTTGTCCCTGTCGCAAATCATTGAGTTCTTGCCATAGCACACTCGAGTCTTCAACTTGCTAAAGCCGCTCCAAAAGAGCCTGTCGACCTGTCTAATGTCAAAACACTAAGTGGTACAGCCTTAGCTTCCTTTGCTTCAAAACCTTTGAGCCAATCTCTAGCATCACTCTTCAAAAAGATCCTCAAAAGTTTCAACAGCTGCTCTTCATTATCAACAAGGTTGCTAATGCACACAACCTCGAACCTCTCAAGAAAATCTGCTACATCTTCATTAGAACCACCAAAAAACTCTGGATACGACATCATTTTTATCCCCAAGCTTCACCTTCAAACCAAAGAAAAAAACTGGAAACACCTTCCTTCAATCTCTTACTCTGGGGCATACACCCTCGTACGCAAGAGAAATATACCTAAGCTCTCCTCTGTGGGGGCGCCAGAAGAATGTGAGGTGAAAAAAAAAAAAGACCACGCCTCTATAGCCCTTCACCTCCCAAACTTTGGAAATACTAACACAAACGGAGGCACCACCAGCCCACTGGCTGGAACACTTCTCACGATTCACCACCCACCCACACCAGAAAGATAGCTCAAAACCACGATAGACAGTGATCATTCAGCAAAAACACACAGCACCATACACACTGTACAAACTCAGCAATTACACCAAAAACCAGGACTCTGACCAGGATTTACTACCAAGGGAATTCACCCTTACGTCTGACAACCAAGCCTCTGTCTCCCGGTCTCTGTTTCACTTCAAAGGGCGCCCCACCAGCAACCCTCAACTTCCAACTTATCCCCTCTTCCTTGCTTCACTGCCATCAGCCTTCGTAGGCTCTTATGGTACCGGTCGTTCGCACATGTCTTCAGCACTACCAGCCACCTCTGCAGCTGCTTTACGTGCCATCAACACTCGAGACGGCTTCCTCACAGTCCCTCGCCAGCCAGTTGTCCCTACTACTCCCCTGCTCTAGTCTTGCTATCCTCTCCTCTCAAGCAGTGACACGCATCTAGTCCTTCTTTTCATACAGGCGCTTCCACAGCCAGCCTATCTCTGCGCTCCAGCCACGCTCACACCACAGGTCTCCATTCCACAAGGCGGCAACCTTCACTTCTCTTCGCGTCTTCGCCAGCCTTCCAGAGGTCACGCTGGCAGCGCGTACAAAGCCTCCATGTGGCTCCAAAATTATTGGCCATGTTATATCATTATTTTCTTTATTTCAAAACTTCAATTAGATGGCCACACAATGCTACAATGGCCCCTCCTTCTCCTTACTTCAACATGCTGCGCCCACACTTTCCAAAACTCATGCAATATCTGTCCACACGTCTTCAACTGCATCATAATTACCAAAATACGACCATTTTCCCATGCTCCAAAGGCGGCCTCTTCTTCGAATCGGTCGGTGCCCTGCATTTGGCAACCACTCGCACACCACACTGCTGCTGCAATAAAAAAGCTTCCAAATCTCCAGCATCTGCTCCCCAAAAAAAATAACACACATGTACTAGCTCACTGCAAAGCCATTCAGTCTGTACATGGGCCTTCAAGGCAAAGCTTATTCGCAAACCATGCATCCCATATGTACACAGACTCAAAACACTTCTCAGATTTTCACCTGACACCGGCATGCGTAGGTTTCTACCAGCATGCATAGGTTGCTACCAACATGTATAGGAAGCTACCGACATGCGTTGGTTTCTTCCCGCATGCCTTGGATGCTATCGGCATGCATTGGTTGCTACCGGCATGAGTTGGAAGCTACCGACATGTGTAGGTTGCTACCGGTATGTGTTGGAAGCTACCGACATGTGTTGGAAGCTATCCGCATGTGTTGGTTACTATCGGCATGCATAGGAAGCACCCGGCATGCATTGGTTTTGCTATCAACATGCGTAAGTTGCTACAACTGGCATGCATAGGTTGCTACCGACATACGTAGGAAGCTACTGTCATGCGTTGGTTGCTACCGGCATCATGCGTTGGATGCTACTGGCATGTGTTGGTTGCTATCGACATGCGTAGGAAGCTACCGGCATGCATAGGAAGCTACCAGCATGCATAGGAGCTTCTCGTGCATTCCGGTAGCTACGTGCATGCCTAGGTAGCACCCGCCTAATGCATAAGCCTTATGCATAGGCTCATGCATAGCATTCATAGCTTGCACGAGGCTATGCATTCATAGCCTGCATAAAGCTATGCATAAGCCTCATGCATAAACCTTATGCATAAGCCGCCGCATACATGAGGCTTATGTATTAGCCATATGGATAAGCTTAATACATACGCCTCATGTATGCGGCTTATACATGAGCTTATACATAAGCCTCATGTATGCGGCTTATGCATGAGGGTTATGCATAAAACTTGATGCATAAAGCTTATGTATCCGTCTTACGCATTAGCCATATGCATAAGCTTTATACATAATACTTGTGCATATGGCTTTATACATAGCTTATGGATATGGCTTTATACATGGTACTTATGCATACGGCTAATACATAAGTCTCATGGATAAGCTTATGTATAAGGCTTTACATAGAGGCTTATCGCTAATGCATAAGCTTTACTATATGAGGCTTATGCATGAGGCTTTACGCAAAAGTCTCATGCATAAACCTTATGTATAAGCCTCATGCATGAGGCTTGTATATTTGGTAATGCATAACTCTTATGCATGAGGTTTATGCACTACCCTTATGTATGAGGATTATGCATAAGGCTAATGCATAAGCTTTATGCACTAGTCTCACATATGAGGCTAAGGCATATGGCCACCTCTAGAGAGGAGCTATGCTATCTATGTAGGGGAGAAAAAATAACAAATCCTAAAACTTACAAACCCTATAACATGTAAAAGCATAAGAGAAGAAACATAAAAGGGAGAGATCTCTTACCTTATGGGGCTTGCATGTGTGGATAACCTACAAAATCAAACCAAATAAAGAAAAAAAGTATTAGTAACCCTTATCTTAACCCTAATAGAAAGCATATACAAAACCCTAATCTTAATAGAAATCTTAATGAAAGATTTTGCCGTAACTTATTGAATCTTTCTTTTTCCCTTCTCATTGAAGCTTGACCCTAACCCTAGCTTCTAAATAGAAAACATAATAGAGAGCTTTGATGGAGAGCTCTCAATCAAATCTCTTCATTACGGTTTCTATATAGAAGCCATGGTTAGGGTTAAGCTTCAATGAGAAGGAAAAAAGAAGAAAAGAAAAAATTAAAAGAGAAAAAAGAGAAGGAAAATACAGATTTTAATTGTATTATTAATATAGTATTTACCATAAGGCTACAAGTTGAGGAGTGTGGAAGGCATGTGGAGAAGTGTGTGTAGGTGCATAATTGGGAAAGATTCTTCTAGAATGCCTACATGGAAGAGGAGAATTCCGCCATGTGTAAGTGGGATCTCCACCTACATGCCACTTAGACTTGGCTATTATCTCATTACACTTTCAAGTCAAAAAGTCTTCAATTTAATAATCAATAGAAGACTTAGCCTAAGAGGACAATTGATGGTGACATCTACCCTTATGTCATTAAAGGGTTGAAGATTTTTATGTTGTAATTTTTAACAATGGAAGAGAGGATGATTCTCCACCTATAAAAGGAGCCCTACTCTCCCTTTCAAAAAAATTAATGAAGCCTCCTCAATTGAGAATTTTGTGTCATTACCATTCTCTTATCTTCAAACCGTTATTAAAACACTCTCTTTACATGTGAATGTCTCATTTAGGATTAACTCCTCATGCTTAACCCAATTTGGACCTCTTTGTGATAAGCTAGATAAGGAGTTATTATCTTAGTGGGCCTGTGACTTCTCAAGGTAGCCCTTGCCTTATTGCCGCCCTCCTTTGGAGGTACCAATGGTTTTTGCGGTAATGAGCACGTGGAAAGACTTTGGGGACCATAGGTAAGTCTTTACGATTGTCTGCTGAGCAATGTTAACCCTTACCCTCTAGCTTGAATCATGAAGGAGATGAAAGGCAAGAGGCTATGTGAAAATTGAGGTTTCATGCTACAAAGAGAGGGAAGTGCAGTTTTTGTGATCTAATACCCAAATTTCAACTGGTAATTACTCATCACTCGGGTATTGGTTTCTAAAATTGATCATATGGTCAAGAAGCTCTTTATATGTTCTTTCCACTCATGTAACTAATTTCTTAATCCTTTACTTCATTGATGATCAGAATTTCTCCCAAAGTTGCTAACTTTTAGGCGAATTTTGACAGTTTTATAGTCTTATAGTAAAATGCTCATAACGTTTTGCTCGGTTGTCCATTTTTAAAAGTTTTTATATAGGCACGAAGCTCTCTTCAATCTCTATGTAACTTTCTAATCCTCTTTTGTATGGTCTATATGGATTTGAAACTGTAATTTTCTATATATCTCTATTTTTATAGACTTTTGGCCTTATTTCTTCTTAATAATGATTAATTCCTCTTAATCTCTTAATAATGATTAATTCCTCTTAATCTCTTATCAAAAAGCAAATCCCATGTATCTTATCCTCTTGTTAGTGATTGCTATATTCTTTTACTTTAAGATGTTCGGTCCAAATCACCCAATTCAAACGATGATGAACCTTACCAACATTCCCCATATGTTTCCATTCACAATATAATCCTGAGTCAAAAGATTTTCTTCCAACAAAGAATTGCTCTCTTGTTTGGAGCTGCAAGATTGGCAGAAATTCTCTTTTACTTTAAGATGTTCTCTCCAAATTGCTCAATTTGAATGATGATGAACCTTACCAACATTCCTCGTATGTTTCGGTTCACATAATCCTGAGTCGAAAGATTTTCTTCCAACAAAGAATTGCCCTCTTGTTTGGAGCTGCAAGATTGGCAGAAATTCTTGCTTCTCCTCAGCCTTTTATCTTTCCTTCCATGAATTATGATCTCACCTGTGATGTGTTTATCTTTATCTTTATCTTAACCTAGGGAGAGAAAGGGAGGTGAGGAGGCTATGAGGTTTCATACAAGTGTGTTTTGATTCTACTAAGTGACCGAAGTCAAAACCCCAACTTTGTGTCACATCTGTTGGCGGAGGCGAGGACGAGCAGGTTTTACCTAGAATTATTTTATTTTAACCTCAAGGTCCCGCATAATTAAAGAAAAGCTATTTTGAAATAAGTAAACTTTCCTTGTTGCTACTCATCTTTTGGTGTGAGATGTTCAACATTCCGGTCTTCCAAGGATCGGAAAGAGAAGACCCGGGGAGTTATCTCCGAGAGTTTAACCGAGCATGCCTCTTGACGGGTTGGTCTATGGAGAGGGTAGAAATACTTCTAGATTTCTTGGAGAGTGTGGCCTTAACTTGGCATGAGGCTTTGCCAGAGGAGTCCAAGAATGATTGGGAAAGGTTGACCAAAGCGATGAAGGAGAGATTTGGGACAGTGGAGTCACGAAATGCTTTACTATTGCAATTGGATCAGATTTTCCAAAAGGAAGGAGAGTCAATTTCTACCTTTTGAGTGAGGTATGAATCCTTCTTCATCAAATATCAACAAGATGCTTTACATGTTGTTGCTTCTTCTTTTTCACCTTCTATATGGGAGATTCAAAGAGTTCTTGAGCAATGGAGCACCTTAAGATGAGCAAGTTTATCATGGCTTTGGATCCCCGCTTGCATGGAAAAGTTCTTAGCAAAGATCCCACTAATTTTAAAGAGGCTCTTCGTATTGCTTTAAAGAAGGAGGCCACTCTTCATATTGAGTCCACATTCCAATTTCTCGGAGTGTGTCGACACCACCACGAGTAGAGATAACCTCATCTCAGGTACAAGCTCCATCCTTGGATCATAACATTGCACAACTTATGGCAGAATTTGCTGATTTGAAGTTACACTTAGTCAACCCAAGGCCACCTACAATTCCACGAGTTGAGGATAAACCTAGGAATAGAAGTAATGTCACATGCTATGAATGTCAAGAGAAGGGGAACTATCGCATTGAGTGTCCAAAATTGAGAAAAATAGAGGATAAAAGTTTAGCACTTTTACAGGAAACATGCTCAGAAGAAGAAGAGGAAACATTGATGCCATTAATGGCAAAAAGGGGTCATAAAACTAGGAGAGCAAAGAAGAAGAAGAACAAGAAGATAAATCTAAAGAAGAGGAGAAAAATAAGAGAAGAAGAAGTCATCTAGGAGAAAAATTGGATAATCTGACTTTCCTCTTGGACAAGGATCTCTTAGTTATGACCTCTTAACAGATCTTAGGAAGAAAACGGCACAAATCACATTTGGGCAGCTTTTGGCACTCTCTCCAAAGCTCAAAAAGGAATGGGGTAAGCTGGCTAGCACAAGCGAATCTAAGAAAAAGAAGAAGAGGGATAATGGGACTCCTATGGCTCAAAAGGTGGATATTGATGTAGGAGATGATGTGCCTGTGTGATGTCATCATTGAGGGGCAAACAATTTCTAATGCATACATTGATGGAGGTGCGTCAATCAATGTCATGAGTGAAAACACAATGAAAGATGCCGATTTAAAGTTGTCTTCTACTAACTCTCTCTATCGCATCAAACTTGTTGATAATACTAGGGTGAAAACCTTAGGAATTTGGGAGTGGATGTATGTGATATTTCTGTGCCTATACAACTTTCCAGGTCATTCCTACAAAGCTTGATGCTAGGGCTTACCCATTGATATTGGGTAGGCCATGGCTTTGCCAAGTGAAGGCAATTCAAAAGTGGGAGACAGGTGATCTCATTGTACAAGGTGAGAATAAGAAGGTCCACTACAACATCAAGAGTCGTCTCGTAAGAAAGTGGTAAGAGGTGAACCTCCAACTTTCAAAAGTTCGGAGTCAGAGTCATCCGATGAAGAGGAGACAAGTGGTAGCTCCGAGGATTCCATCTCAGAAGGGGGGTGGAGGGAGTTGCATTTGGTCTTTCCCTGGGAAGGGATCGAGGGGATGCTGAAGAGAATGGAGCCTTGGAAGGGGAAGCTTCTTCAACCATGTTCAAGAAAGGAGATGTGGACCTCACTAATCTTCACCAACAGAATGAACTTCTTCTTGATGAGTCCATAGGTACTGAAAAGGGAGAATTACTTAAAAATGTTGGATAGATTTCCTAACCTTTTTGCAAACAACTACTCACACAAGTACGCCAAGTTACCCTAGTAGAGCACAAGATTGATCTCAAGCCCCAAAGTAAGCTAGTGGTACAGCCGGCTAAGGCGTTTGGGAGTATTGCAAGCGGAGGTGCTTAAGAATGAGATAAATAATTTGCTTGAAGCTGGATTTATTTTTCCAGTAGAGAATTCAGAGTAGATTTTTCCAGTTATAGTCACTCCCAAAAAGGATGGAAAATGGCATGTGTGAGTGGACTTTCACCCTCTGCATGCATGCACAAAGAGGGATTATTATCCTTTACCCTTTCAGGGGATGAGATTTTGGATCAAGTTGCAAGTCATGAGTTGTATTTTAGTGTGTGATGGATACTCTGGATACTTTCAAATCCGGATTTGTGAAGAAGATCAGAGGAAAACCTCATTTATCACCCCTTGGGGAGTGTATGCCTATAGGGTGATGCCATTTGGCTTCACCAATGCACCAGTAACTTTTCAACGCTTCATGAGTCAGGTATTTGCACCTTACTTGGGAAAGTTTATAAGGGTCTTTTTGGATGATTTTTGCATTTATTCAAGCCGCATGGATCACTTGGAAAAGTTGAGGTTGGCCTTGCAAAGTATTGATGATGCAAAGGGGTGTCTTAATCCTAGAAAATGCCGCTTAGCACAAAGGAAGGTGGTTCTCTTGGGACATGTTATCTCAGAAGAAGGCATAGAGATGGATCCTGAGAAGGTGCAGGCAATTGTAGCCCTCCCACCACCTACCAATGTAAGGGAGGTAAGGAGGATTTTGGGTAAAACAAAGTATTAATTACCAACGCTTTGACATGTTCTTCGAGAAGATGTATCCTATAAATCTGTTGACAAAGAAGAATGTTTCTTTCCAATGGGGGCCCGATCAAATTCAATCTTTTTGTTTGCTCAAGGAATGCATGAGTAAAAATCCAATTGTGCAGCCTCCTAGGTGGGGGGAGGATTTTTATGTAAACCCAAGTGTCTCATCACATTCAGTGGGTGCTATACTCTTGCAAAAGGGAGAGCAAGGGCGTATGCAACCAGTGTATTATGCAAGCTTACAACTCACTGATGCCGAGGAGAGGTATGGTGAAATGGAGAAAGGTGGTTTGTCTCTTGTTTTTTCAGTAAAGAAGTTCAGGTCATACTTGTTACCTCGCCCTTTTTTCTTCCTCACATCTCAACCTTCGTTACATTTCTTACAAACCCAATCCTGTAGGAGGGAAAATTGCAAAGTGCATTTGTGAGCTTCAAGAATTCTCTTTCACTTTTATTACTAAAAACACCACTAGGGTCTCTCTTGCAGATTTGCTTACAAGGAAGGAAGAGGAAGAAGGAACAGGAACAAAGAAACAAGTATATGAAGAATTGGAGACACCACCAACTGCTTTCACTATGCATTTTGATGGAGCCTTTTAGCCCTTCCAGGCAATGTGGGGCTGAGGGGATAGTTCTATTTGATTCAGAAGGAAAAGAGGTATGGACCAAGGGTAGGAAATTTCCAACGGCTATATCAAATAATTTGGCTGAGTACAATGCATTAACTTGGGGATTAGAAGATTGCATAAAAGATGGAATTAAAGAGGTAGAGGTTAAAGGGGATTTGCAATAGGTCATCCGACAAATGAAAGGAGAATATAAGGCAAGGAGTCCTAATCTCCAAGAATTGTATAAAATGGCAATGGAGTTAAAAGAAGCTTTTGAGTTTTGTAAAATTTTGCATGTTAACAGGAATGATAATCAAGAGGCTGATGAATTGGCTCTACTAAAACTTTGGCTTCTTTTCAAAGTAGCTATTCTTGCATTAATGGATACAAGTTGGCCTGAGTGGCCTGAGCTCCAAGATGTTTCAACACTATTTAGATACAGGATACTTCCCTCCTAGATTGAATCCTCAACAAAAGCAAAGGCTTACAAAGGAAAGCTCGTCCTTACACAATTCTAGGGGATGTTCTTTACAAGCAAGGTAAGGATAAGATTCTTAGGAGGGTAGTGAGCCTGGAAGAATCTAAAAGGATTATGGAATTATGTCATGAATGTTCAGGTCACTTTGCCTCAGTCAGCACAACTCAGAGAATCCTTAACACAAGTTATTATTGGCCTCGACTCAGCAAAGATGTCTATGAGTGGTGTAGAAGCTGTGAAGTATGCCAGGCATATGGGCATAAGCAATTGGTTCACGGACCCTTAAATCCTATCCCAGCATATAGTCCATTTGAAAGGTGGGGATTAGATTTTGTGGGCCCACTTCCTCGTTCCTCACATGGGAAGTATTACATATTGGTGGCCACAGATTATGCAACAAGGTGGGCAGAAGCAAAGGCCATGGTCAATAATAAAGCAGTGGCTGTGGCATCCTTTCTCAGGAAATACATATGTGCCCGATTTGGGTGCCCATTATAAATCCTTATGATGGGGGGAGGTCTTTCACGAATGACTTGAATGAAGCTTTGGTGCAGAAATTAAAAATAAAGCATGCTATGTCAACTCCCTATTATCCCCAATGTAATGGTTTAGTAGAAAAAACTAATGGACTGCTTTGTGGATCTTTGTCTAAGCTAGTGGATACTATGAAGAGAAAGTGGGATGTGCATTAGCTAGAGGTCCTATGGACCTATAGGACAACTCACAAACTCTCTCTTGGTTTCACACCTTTTCAGTTAGTTTATGGAATGGAGGTTATTTTGCCAATAAAATTGGAAATCACAAGCCTTCGCACATCTTTTGCACGCTTGAATAATGAAGAAGAAACACATGCCCAAAGCCTAGTACAACTAGAGACCTTGGATGAGAGGCGACTTCAAGTACTTCAAAATTTGGAGGCTGCACAACAACGGCGCAAGGCAAGGCATGACACTCTCACAAAGAAGAAGAAGAAGCCAGAACTCAAGCAAAGAAGCGTAGTCCATGAGGTATGATGGCCATGTGGAGAAACGGCTAGATAAGAAGCTTCTTCGACACTGGGAAGGCCCCTTCAGGATAAAGCAAAAGCTCAAAAATAACACCTATCTCTAGAGGATGCAAGTGGCCAGGAGGTTCCTGGACGTGCCAATGAGTATCGACTAAAGATATTTTACCCTCGAGCACCATGGCCAGCAGACCCCCAAGACAAGCATGGAGGATCTCCTGGGGGGGAAAGATGTGACATAAAAAATTGATATCTTTCATTTTTTATTTTGTACATATTTTAATGGTTTCTCAATGGTAATAAGGTGGAAGCTTGTCCAAAAAGATTGCGGCGCCCACAATGGAATAATGGCGTGGTGATGCGGCGTCTTGGCGGCTACCCTGATAACAGCATTCTATCTTCAAATATAATGGTTTTACTTGATTTAGGATGCACACATTGTAAATGCCACAAGTATGCTTGATAAATACTTTAGTATGGTAGATAGGCTAGTGATGTGGAAAATAAAAGTGGGCCTTCACATGGATTTTAATTGTATTATTAATATAGTATTCACCATAAGGCTACAAGTTGGGGAGTGTGGAAGGCATGTGGAGGAGTGTGTGTAGGTGCATAATTGGGAAAGATTCTTCTAGAATGCCTACATGGAAGAGGAGAATTCTGCCATGTGTAAGTGGGATCTCCACCTACATGCCACTTAGACTTGGCTATTATCTTATCACACTTTCAACACTCCTCACCTCCCTCTCTCCTAGGTTAAGATAGAGATAAACACATCAAAGGTGAGATCATAATTCATGGAAGGAAAGATGAAAGGCTCAAGAGAAGCAAGAATTTGTACTAGTCTTGCAGCTCCAAACAAGAGGGCAATCCTATTGGGGAGATGCATCAGGAGACCTAGCGCTACTTTTGCCAAAGCAAAAGGAGCCTGCTCCCCCCCACTAGCATTTCTACTCCCCTCCAAACTCCCTACTACGTCATCATCATGGGTGAAGACAAATGTGAGGGAGTAGGGGTGGGTCTAGTAGAGGAAGGTGGTGTAGGCTAATCATAACCATATCGTGATGGGCCTGCAACACTTTGCCCCATGCCTATCAAAGGCATGGTCTGCCCCGACTGAGTAAGTGGGGTAGATTTTCCACACGACATCGACTGGCCAAGTAGGGTAGTTTGCCCCCATGGTGTTGACTAGCCCGACTGTAAGCCCTCCTGCTTGCGTATAAGATTAAAATATAAGACTTATAGAATACATAAAAGATTAACTTTGTGTATGTGAAAAGGTTTGATGGAACCATCCCTCTGTCTGTGTAAAATGTGACCAACAAGCTTTCTATCCATATCATTCATTTATAATGGACAGCATATTGGCCACATCAGGATCTTGTGACGGGTCGGTCGACATTGCTGCTACATATGCGCATAGGAAACAAAACACGATTGCTATAACTCAAGCCATAATTAAAGCTTACATAAAGAATACAACAAGTGATATTAGAACATTGTTAAGAACTCTTACAATACTGCATAGTGCTAGCTACTTCCGTTGCTAGCACTCTAGAATTCGATGCGTAGAGAGGACAAGGATCTCACAATATCAAAGTTTTTCTGTCAACCATGTCTCAGATCTAACTTCCGTCCCTTGTTGATGATCACTCTCAGACATCTTTAGCCTAACCAAAACTGATTTAGGGTTCGTACAAAACATACAACAATGTCTAGTACTACAAATTAAGAATTACCCAAGATTTCGCTGCTAAATAGTGACCCACAGTAGCATTTTTTCGCTGCGCAGTAGCAAAATTATGTTGCTTAACAACGAAATTTTCTTGCTTACTAGCGAAGCTAGCAACAAACTTTCACTACTTAGCACCAACCTACGAACTCTGACTCTTGCCTAAATCACCCTAGACGGGTGTCAATACCTATCTACTTTCCCTATCCTGTGCATGCACAACTACGCTTGTAGCCCGACCTCTTATACAATAGGGCCTTATGCATAGGCCCTATGCATTTCCCTCTTATGCAATAGGTTATGCATAGGCCTTATGCAATAGGGATTATGAATAGCCTTATGCATAGGGCTTATGCATAGGGCTTATTCATAGGCCTTATGCAATAGGGCTTATGCATAGCCTTATGTATAGGGCTTATTCATAGGCCTTATGCAATAGGGCTTATGCATAGCCTTATGTATATGCTATGCATAGGGTATGCATAAGCCCTATGCATAGACCTCTTATGCAATAGGGCTAGGCTATGCATAAGCCCTATGGATAGCCCTCTTATGCATAGGTCGCCTTATGAAATAGGGCTTATGCATGGGCTTATGCATAGGCCTTACACATAGGCCATATGCAATAGGGCTTAGGCATAGCCTATGTATATGGCTATGCATAGGCTATTCATAGGGTATGCATAAGCCCTATGCATAGCCCTCTTAAGCATAGGCCTTATGAATAGGGCTTATGCATAGCCTTATGCATAGGCCTTATGCATACCCTTATGTATAGGCCCTATGCATAGCCCTATTATTCAAAGGGTCTATGCATAGGGCTTATGCATAGGCCTTATGAACTAATGAACTAATGTTTTGATTTATTATGATAATCGTTTGTAGGTCTATTCAAGCAAACAACCACCAAGGGCATAGGCCATGCAGCGGTTCATACGGATTCGACTAGTAGAGGTAAGCCCTCTTTGTGTATGCTTATTCTCTTTGTGTTTTTTCACCCTTGGGTGTGCCGTGGATTAGGTTTAGGTCAAGAGCCTATAGGCCGTATGCATACAGCCTATGCATATTGCATATATGGCCTATGCATATGGCTTATGCATAAGCCCTATGCATACGGCCTATGCATAAGGCCTATGCAGACGATATGCATAGGCTATGCATGGAGTATGGTTTAGACTATGCATATGCTATGGTTTATGCATAGAGATACGTGGCATTGTTATATGCCATCTAGAATTCTGCTTATCTCAAGCTAGGAGTGGTTATCTGCGGCAAGTAGTAGGTGGTTATAGTGGATGGGATCCCTCAATCTTCTCACTATAAAAAAGAGGAGGCTCCTTTGGATTTAATAGTGGGGAGCATGTGGAAAGTCCTTAGAAGCTATCATCCGAAAGGGGCACTATCCTCCCTGCTTGTCTAAGCAATATTGTAGGAGGTCGTAACAATGTTCTAATATCACAAGTTGTATTTTTTGTCTAATCTTGTGTTGTTGTTTTCTCTTGGTTGGCTTGACATTGTCGAGGTAAGTGGCCTTATTTACTCAACCTCATGTTTATTTCACCCTTGGGTGCCGGGTTTAGGAAATGGACTTATGCATAGCAATATGGGGCATTGTTATATGCCATCTAGAATGCTACTTATGTCAAGTTAGGAGTAGTCGGGACGAGTAGGAGCTTATAGTGGAGGGGGAGCCCTCGATCTTCTCACTATCCTTCTCTAGTAAAAGAGGAGTTTCCTTTGGCTTCTTTAATAGTGGTGGGGAGCATGTGGAAAGTCCTATTGACCAAACTAATCTGGAAAATTCTAGAATCAGTTTGCTTGGTTAGAGGCTCACTTTTTCCTATAAATAGAAGCCCTCCCCTTTGTTGAAACTTAATAGTGTTTTTGCAGTGTTACCTTGCCTCTCCCAAGTGCCAAAAACAATGAATTTTACTCATAATTCATTAGTTTTTGACCTTCCCTCTTCCAAAAGATTGGTGGCCACTCTTGTCTTAAACAAGAGTTGAACCCTCAAACCAGCAAGCCAAAGGAAAGCTCTCAATTTCATTAGTAAGTTGGTGATTCTTCTCTTTTCCATTTATTTTATGGTTTTTATGGTTTTTTATGCTTTATGTCTTCTCTAAAATTGCAACAAATAATGTTATGCCTCATTGCAAAAGGCATTCCCCTCTCTTCTCTAGTAAATCCAACCATTCTCTATCCTAGGTGAATGATTAATGAAAAATCAAGTTTATTCATAATGTTTCTATTAATAAATAAATAGAAAAATGTTACTTCAGAATTATTTAAATACTCTTGATGCATTTCTAATTAAATTTAGAGACTTAAAATTAAAAAATGGTCAGCCATACAAAGAAGGTTATGGTAAAATTTTTCAAAAATTTGGAAATAAGTATTATCTTTCATTATTCTAAAAGAGTAATCCTTATGATTTCTATATTCTAAAGTGTCATTTTCATGCATAGAAGATGCATTTTGATTATTTGTATAAAAGAAATTTAGTTTTATTATAAAAGTATTACTTTCATTATAATTGATTTTCATGCATAGAAGTATGCATAAAAGATAAAATTTTTTATTATAGCGCAGGGCAGAGCTTCCCACTTGGGGCCTCGCCCACAAATGTCTGGATAAGAGACTAATCTGGCGGCTCTTCCAAACCGAACAACCCAGAAAAGAAATCCCTCGCCAAGAAAGCATAGATGATTCCTCCAAGAAAAATCTTCTAACGTAGTCAAGGGCCTTAACTAACCTTTGTATTCTGACCGAACCCGTGGGTCTGTTGAGATTCAAGCTCGATGTCAGTGTGAGCTAGCTATGCTATGTGCTGGTATGTTAGGTAGGAACATGTGTGAGACATAAATGACCGCGTGTCCAGCTGGTCATAGTGTGTGGACATTAGCTAGGGTTAGTTGAGTGTGGACACAACTCATAGAGTGTTGTGTGTATTATGGATTATGGCATTATGCTTTGTGTGAGATGTGAGATGGCTTCCCTCTATGGTTAGGGTTTGCAATATACATTAGGGTTTTCTCCTGTGTGTGTGTCTCCTCCCCCTCTACCGTTCTTTCAACATGGTATCAGAGCCTTGTGCTGTTTATTAGGGTTTATGAGTGAGTGAGTGAAGAGGGAGAAGAAGCTGTGAAGCTTGCCATTGGAGCTGTGAAGCTTGGAGCACACCAACTACTATCAGATCTGAGAGCTTGGCCTACCGGGTAAGGTCTTCTAAACATCCTTGAGCGGATTGCAGGTGATACAGGCAAAAACAAAGCAAGTTAGAGCAAATCAAAGCAAAGCAAATTTCTGGTTTTTGGAAGCTTTCCATTAAAGCTTGAAAGCATTGATGTATGGTGGAAATACATGCAAATCTGGCAAAACAAACATGTATCTGACAATGAGGGATGTATTGACAACTCCTATGCAAGCCCTACTATGATTTTGGAGCATTTTGGAAGCATTTGGATGTGTGAAAAACTCTGGTTTTTGAGCTCTCACAAAACAAAGAAAAGCAAGTCAAAAATTGATGCATTTGGAGCGTGGTTTTGGCCAAAATCCAACCATTGATTGGTTGCACACATACCGAAGTGTGTTGGGCACCTATATCCATCTTCAATTAACACTTAAATAACTCCCAAATCCCTCAAATGCAGGCGGCGCTGACTGGAGAGCAGAAATAGAGCAAATCTTGACTATTTTGCAAAGTGGAGGATCAAATTTCACCTTGGTGCTTAATATATTCCACAATTGATTTAGCAATTGGTTGCTACACACACTAGAGAAGAGGGCTATGTGATTGGATTGATCAATTATCATCAATTGAGCTGGGAATGAGCTGATTAAACAGGCTGTTGTTTGCAGAGAAACTAAGCATTTTTAATTGAGCAATTAATCTTTGGTCTTAAACAATTGGACAAATTCCTCTTACATGGAGTTGATGGACACTATTGCTAAGCTAATGAATGCCTGGTTGCTCAATTTGGACAAATATTGAAGAAATTAGAGCCATTTTACTACTGGTTTTTCTGGTTTTTCTGGTTTTTTCCCAAACAGAGAAAGGGGTTTTCAAAAATTGAATGTACACATGTCAAATGGTGTTGATACTCTACATTGAGGTTGTTTAGGTGTCAATACAAGTTGTCCATACTTGATTGCACCACTAAATTGTGATTTGGAGCCGTGGAAGCGCATCAAAACAGGGTATCTCGGACTGCATGAGTCAGTTCATCTTGGATGCATACAGGTTGATTTTCTACATCAAATTTGAAGATTTGTGATTACTTTGGAGTATCTGGAACACTCATTGGAGTGTGGTTGAGTTGAGGAAGGCTCGGTTACAGATTTGGATGAGTGCAGAAGGTGCACATTAAGCAAACATGTCGGATAATCCAGTACAGATTGTTGGTGAAAAGCTGGATAAGAAGAACTTCCAGGCATGGAAGTACAGGATAAAAAGTTTCTTGAAAGGAAAAGGATTTTGGAATCTCATTACAGGTGCTGAGCCAGAGCCTGAGCTACCTCGGCAACCTACACAGCAGCAGCTTATTGCTCATAAAAGCAATGGTCAGAGAGAGCATTCAAAGTGCTGCATTATCTGTCTATATGTATTTCTGATGCTATGCTCATACACATACAGGATGCTGAGAGTCCCAAAGATGCATGGGATACTTTGGTCAAGATGTTTGATACAGATACGAGTGCTCGCAAGTCTCAGTTGCGATAGCAGATACATAATGTGAAAAGGAATAAGAGGAGCATCCATGATTATGTGCAAGAAATCAAGAAGTTTGCAGATGCATTGGCCACAATAAATGCCCCCATGCCTGATGATGGTTTGGTGGATATTACCTTGCGTGGTCTTGGCAAGGAATACAAATCTTTTGATACATCTATCTCAGTGAGGAGTACAGGTTTACCAGACTTTGATGAGTTGGTTTCACTCTTGCTGGTTGAGAAAATCAAACTCAGTGATTCATTTCTGGATGCATCTACTAGCCATGATGATAATGGCAGAAATCAGGCCTTTTATTCTCAGAGAGGCTTTAGAGGTAGGGGGAGATTCACATCACGTGGTCGTGGTGGTAATGGTCATGGATGGCAGGACAGGTCACCACAGCAGAGTTTTCAGCCTTCATATGGTGCTAGAGGTGGTCGTGGATATGCACCTCAGAGAGGTAGAGGTAACCCCCGTGGTAGAGGACGCTTGTAAGATTCCTCCCCCAACCCCTTTTTGATGTCTAGTATATTCCCCTGTAATCAATTCCTTTTCTGAAATATAAGAGATCTTGTTTCTAACTATTTTAACCTAGAGAGAGAAAATATTCTAGAGAGAGAATATTCAAATTTTGAATATTTTTTGATAGAAAAATATCTCATATAATTAAGATGAGTTCCCCTGAAACAGAAATTTAAAAAGAATTTTCCAAATGTGCAATTGGAATTAATTGGAAATAGGTATAAAGAACCTTAGTCTTAGGATCTAGATTTTCATAAATCTTTGGATTATGGTCCAATTAAGGTTCCTATGGGCCAATAGCATCAATCCATGTGTAGGGAGGAGATAAATCCAAATTGTAAAAGAAGATACCCAAAAATGAGTAAATGCTCACATAAGACGAAGAGTTGAAAATGTACAAGGTTTATTAGTAAATAAACACATATGTAAGGAAGGGGAGTTCTTTAAAGGAGGTGCATATTTCACATAAGATGAAGAGTTGAAAATGTACAAGGCTTATTAGTAAAAAAAAAAAAAAAACTATGACACATATGTAAGGAAGAGGAGTTCTTTAAAGGAGGTGCATATTTCACATAAGATGAAGAGTTGAAAATGTACAAGGCTTATTAGTAAAAAAACTATGACACATATGTAAGGAAGAGGAGTTCTTTAAAGGAGGTGCATATTTCACATAAGATGAAGAGTTGAAAATGTACAAGGTTTATTAGTAAAAAACTATGAGCAATACAATTTTGACACATATGTAAGGAAGGGGAATTCTTTAAAGGAGGTGCATATTTCACATGCTTGAATGAGTTTTAAACTCATAAAAATTGAGATATTTCATCTCTCCTCTCTCCTCATTCAAGTCTAGTTCCAGAAAGATAGCTTAACTGACCTAAAAATGGTCAAAAAGTGACCAAACTGACTTAGAAAATTCTAGAATCAGTTTGTTTGGTTAGGAGCTCAAATTTTCCTATAAATAGAAGCCTCCCCTTGTTGAAAAAAATATAATGTCTTATGCATTGTTACTCTACTCCACCTAAGCCAAAATATAGTCTCTTATGCTTTGTTACTCTACTCCACCTAAGCCAAAATATAGTCTCTTATGCTTTGTTACTCTACTCCACCTAAGCCAAAATATATAGTCTCTTATGCTTGTTACTCTACTCCACCTAAGCCAAATTAGATAGAGTCTTATGCTTTGTTACTCTACTCCACCTAAGCCAAATTAGATAGTGTCTTATGCTTTGTTACTCTACTCCACCTAAGCTAAAATATATAGTGTCTTATGCCTTGTTACTCTACTCTACCTAAGCCAAGAACTGTGAATTCTTTAATAATTCACTAGTTTTTGATACTTCTCTCTTTCTTCAATCCCCATTGGTGGCTCCATCAACATACTAAACCAATTGATTGGTTGGGGGCCTCTACCGTGAATAAAGAATCAAGCAAATCATAAGGTAAGTATATTGAATTTTGATCTTTTCTATGATTTCTCAATCATTCTCTCTTCTCAACCCCTCTCAAGCTTGAGAAGTTTAATTGGTATGGTTTTTTTTAAATGCTATTGAAGTTAATTGGTGAATAGTAGTGAAGAGTTACATAATTTAATAAATGCTATAGAAGTTAATTTTCACTTATATTTAAATTCTAATGGTTTTCATAATTTCTCTCTCTCACTCAAGAAATGGTCATACTCATGACCATTCTCAATCCAAATGAAGCTTTTCATAAAGCTTTTCCTTAATCCAAGATTAAGCTATGCTTGAGGCCAAATTAATGGCTTTTTGCTATGCTTTTAGTTTATGCACATTGATGATTCAATCCATTATGGATTGATGATCCAATTAGAGACCATTCTAATTGTTTTCTTAATGATCCAATTAGAGACCATTATGGATTGATGATCCAATTAGAGACCATTATGGATTGATGATCCAATTAGAGACCATTCTAATTGTTTTCTTAATGATCCAATTAGAGACCATTATGGATTGATGATCCAATTAGAGACCATTATGGATTGATGATCCAATTAGAGACCATTCTAATTGTTTTCTTAATGATCCAATTAGAGACCATTATGGATTGATGACCCAATTAGAGACCATTCTAATTGCTTTCTTAATGATCCAATTAGAGACCATTATGGATTGATGATCCAATTAGAGACCATTCTAATTATTTCTTTAATAATGAGCTTTATCCCTTAGAAAAAAATTGAGATTTATCAGTCATAGTAGCGGAGCTATGGCAAAATTTTTATAGAAATTACGCATAAAATAAATTCATTCAAAGCATAAAAAGAGGACTTCCTACCATATTCTAGGAACTATCATCCTAGATTAATTAAAAGAATTTTATTATGCATGGAGATGTGGATGTTTGCATGTAGATGTAGATGTATAGATGTAGATGTGGATGTGGAGGTGGATGGATGCATGTAGATGTAGATGTATAGATATAGATGTGAATGGAGATGTGGATGTATGCATGTAGATGTAGATGTATAGATGTGGATGTGGATGTATACATGTAGATGTAGATGTGTAGATACGGATGTGGATGTGGAGGTGGATGTATACATGTAGATGTAGATGTATAGATGTAGATGTGGATGTGGAGGTAGATGAATGCATGTAGATGTAGATGTATAGATGTAGATGGGAATGGAGATATGGATGTATGCATGTAGATGTAGATGTATAGATGTAGATGTGGATGTGGAGGTGGATGGATGCATGTAGATGTAGATGTATAGATGTAGATGTATAGATGTAGATGGGAATGGAGATATGGATGTATGCATGTAGATGTAGATGTATAGATGTAGATGTGGATGTGGAGGTGGATGGATGCATGTAGATGTAGATGTATAGATATAGATGTGAATGGAGATGTGGATGTATGCATGTAGATGTAGATGTATGGAGGTGAATGTGAATGTGGATGTGGATGTATGCATAGAGATGTAGATGTATGCATGTAGATGTGAATGTACGCATATAGATGTGGATGTATGGATGTGAATATACGATATGCGATGTGAGGGAATCTGAAGTGATGAGATAGAAATGATGTGATGGGATGAGTATACATTTAAATGGAATATGGAATAAGTAATGTAGATTGATGAAGGATAATGTGGAAAAATGAAAGTTAAAATAGAAATTGTGTTGTAAACTGTTTGTAAATACTGTTTGTAAATGCTGTTTGTAAATGATTGTTTTATGTCAAGAATGCTGGGGGGAGCATTTTGACCGTCTTGTGATTAAAGCCGTGATGGTAAAGTTGCAACTGCTGACGGGGAGTCAATGAAGGACGTCTCGCGTAGCAAGGTCGGCCGAGGTCTTGACCAGCCTCGGTGCGATTAAAATGGTGAGCTTCCGGTACGGTGGATGAGGGGCCAAGGAAGCGGCCTATGCGTGAAGCGCTAGGTTACCTGCGAAGGATCCTAGAGGGTGCTGACCATACGGTGCTCGGGCTCTGGGTTGCCTAGGATACCCACGCGTGCGTCGAGGAAGATATTGGAACAGAGTTGGAGTTGCTTTCTAAAATCGAGCATGGATCTGGTTGATTGACCTTGCTGGTCTTCAATGGATGAGTCCATGGCTCCTTATATGGATCTGTTGGTTGATCTTGCTGATCTTCAACGAGAGTCCATCATGTTAAGTGATTATATTGCCAAGTATTATGGGCTAGGAACTATCGAAACGGCTCCTGAGCGTTCTAGTTGCCAATGATGCCATAGATACTCTGATGAAGGAATGATGGGAAATTAAGAATCAATTGGATAAATTGGAAGATGGTGATCAATGATACTATGGTTTTATTAAAGGATTGTTTTAAACTGGTTGAATCTGGTTGAAAAAGGCAATTTCATATTGGGTGTGTGAGTGGTGTGACTAGTTTTATTTTGCATGAACATCCGGCTAGGGGACCTTGGAACTCTTTTCCTTGGTACCCGGGACAAAACCTAACCAAATTTTTAATTGGATCCCATCACTACAGTGGTTGGGCGGTTGGCTAACCCATGGGATTGGATGGGGTTAGGCTGGACTGATGGATCCGTAAATCGAGACTCAAACTTTTGTTTTTACGATAGAAAAAAAAAATCCCGGACAGAAACTGTTCTATGGATAGGAATCAACGGCTGTGCCTCTTGAATGGGGAAAAAAGCGTTGATCCCAATGATCCAAGTGCAAGTTTCTTCCTTGAACTGACTAAGTATCTTATAGATGTAATCGGATCATCTCGATCAGAAATGATCTTGACTACCTTAGAGTAAAAAGTTATCCTGGTGGAATCGCCCGTGCTTTCCGGTAAAGGAAGTTTTTCCGGGTTCGGTTTTGGAACAACCGACGGATTAGTCTCTTATCCGGATATCCGTGGGCGAGGCCCCGAGTGTGGGATCCCTGTCCCGCGCGAGAAGCGCTACTTCCGCTGCCAGTACCCCGAATCCGTTGCTCGGTGGGAACAGGGATCTTACAACGCTGGCAAGGCCAACAAACATCTATGCAAGATGTGGAATGCCATTATTGTGGGAAATATGGTCATATGGCGAGAGATTATTTCCGCAAATAGAATGATTTGAGAGGGGGTAGAGTACAACGTGGTAATCATTATGGTGGAAATTATGCACAACATGGTGGTGGAAATTATGCATCAAGCAGTAATGATGGCACTGCAAATCATTTGTTTGCCATGAAGCATGTTGTGGGATCGATGATGACAAATGCTGAGAATGATGACACATGGTATATGGACTCTGAAGCATCAAACCATATGACATGTCATGGTGAATGGTTTGAGCATATGAAGCCTATGGATGTAAAAGGCTATGTGGAGACAGGTGATGATACCCAACATGTCATTACACATGTTGGAAGTGTACCATTGGTTATGCACAATGGTCAGACAAAGTCTATGTCAGATGTGTTGTATGTGCCTTCTATCACTAAAAGCTTGGCCTCAGTTGGTCAAATGGTGGAACAGGGATTACAGGTTTGTTTCAACGAGCATGGTTGCTTTGTTGAGGACTTCAAACATGGATGTAGAGTCATTGCTAAAGGCAAGAAAGAAGGCAGATTGTTTAAGCTGGATGCTGGAATTCCTGAGCTAAAATCAGCCATGTTCTCCAAAAGTAAAAATGTGGTACAGGACATTGATATGTGGCATAAGAGGATTGGACATGTCAATATACAAAGATTAAAGAACATGCAAACAAGAGGCATTGTCAGTGGATTGCCTAGATTTAAATATGATGGGAATATGCATGTTTGTGAAGCCTGTTAGTTTGGAAAGCAGGTAAGGTTGAGGTTTCCTAGAGAAGGAAACATGAGTAGCAGGCCACTTGAGATAGTACATAGTGATGTATGGGGTCTTGCACAAAACCCATCTATCAAAGGCAGTTTATACTATGTGACATTCATAGATGATTTCAGCAGGATGACATGGATATACTTTCTCAGAGAGAAGAGTGAAGTATTGGAAAAGTTTATAGATTTCAAAGCTTTTGCAGAAAAGCAATATGGCTGTTGGATTAAATGTTTGAGGACAGATGGAGGTGGTGAATACACCTCAAAAGCTTTTGAGCATTTCTTGAGGAAGCATGGAATAAGAAGACAATTGACTTGCAGGTATACACCTTAGTAGAATGGTGTGGTTGAGAGAAAGAATAGAGTCATATGTGAAGTGGCTAGGGCAATGCTCAATGAAAAGAGCATGCCAGATTACTATTGGGCAGAAGCATGTGCTACTACAGTGTATATACTGAACAAAACACCTACAGCAGCCATTCATGGAAGCACGCCAGAGATGCGGCTTACAGGTTATAGGTGAGACATTGGACACCTCAAAGTTTTTGGATGCATAGCTTATGTATATGTGCCTGATGAAAGAAGAAGGAAGTTGGATCCTAAGGCAGAGAAATGTGTATTTGTTGGATATGCACAGGATCGAAAGGCATACAAATGTTACAACCCACAAACTAGACAAGTGGTCATCTCACCAGATGTGGTGTTTGATGAGCTTGCTAGTTGGTACAAAGCAAAAGATGAGGGTGTCATTGAGTCACTTGAGGCTGATGTGCATGTGAACTTGCCACCACAAGCAAGTTCTACTTCTACTTCTATGTCTGTGCCAGCAGCAGAGGCTGAGAGTAGTACTGTACGTCCATGGTCAGGACGTTTGAGGCATGAGAGTGTGAGCACTGGGAGTAGTGCTATGGACAAAGGAAAGAAGAAGGTCGAAGGAATTGGAATCACAGGTTATGAGTCATCGAGTTCAGAGAGTTTGGATGAGGAGCTTTGCATACCTCTTTTACACACACCTGGTGCTAGGCAGGACAGATATGTGCCACCACATGCTAGAGTTACAGGTGTACAGAGTGACCCGCATGCATTGTGGAGATCCCAGAGAGTCAGATATCTAGTTGACAGATTGACATATCGAGATTTTGCTATGCACTATGCATATATGACATCTATGGTGAAGCATGTGGAACCTACATGCTACACAGAGGCTATTGGAGAGCATGTATGGGAGAAAGCAATGGATGTTGAGATGGACGCATTGGTCCATAATGATACATGGGATTTGGTTGCATTACCAAAGGACAAGAATGTTATTGGCTGTAAATGGGTTTACAAAGTGAAGTGCAAATCTGATGGTTCTATTGAGAGACATAAAGCAAGATTGGTAGCAAAGGGTTATGCACAAACCCAAGGTCTGGACTATGATGAAACTTTTAGTCCAGTGGCTAAGATGAGCACAGTAAGAGCAGTCATTGCTATGGCTACAGCTAATGGCTGGGAAATGCATCAGATGGATGTCAAAAATGCATTTCTAAATGGAGATCTACAAGAGGAAGTGTATATGGCATAGCCAGAAGGGTATGTACACCCAAGATATCCCACTCACGTATGCAGATTGAAAAAGGCATTGTATGGTCTGAAGCAAGCACCTCGTGCTTGGAGTGATAAGATGAGTAGATATCTTATCTCACTTGGTTTTCAGATTTCTACAGCAGATTCTTCACTCTATGTGAAGAAGACACAGCATGGGATTGTTTTACTCGTCATCTATGTGGATGACTTGATTATCACAGGTGATCATGGTGCAGATGTGATCCATGTCAAGAAAGCTTTGAGTGGGCAATTTGACATGAAAGACCTTGGTGAGTTGAGATACTTTCTTGGAATAGAAGTGATCAAAGATCATGCAGGTACATGGTTAGTACAGCGCCAATATGCATTGGGATATGTTGGCAAAGTATGGCATGACAGGGTGTAAGACTATGAGTACACCTTTGGAGCAAAATGTGAAGTTGCGGGCTGATTATGGTGATGAGTTGGATGATCCATCTATGTACAGAAAGATGGTTTGGTAGTCTCATTTACATGACTATCACATGCCCGGATTTGAATTATGCTGTGGGGCTAGTAAGCCAGTTTATGCAGAGCCCCAGAAAGCCTCATTTGGATGCAGTGAGACCAATTATGAGATATGTTAAGACCACTGCACATTATGGTCTACTTTATGAGAGTGGTAAAAGCTTGGATATACATGGCTACACAGATGCTGATTGGGCACGTAGCTCATATGACAGGAGATCTACTAGTGGTTATGCTTTTACACTTGGAAGTGCCGTGGTGAGTTGGAGTAGCAAAAAGCAACCTACAGTTGCTTTATCCAGTATAGAGGCTGAATATAGAGGTGCAGCCATTGCTACTTGTGAGGCAGTTTGGTTAAAGAGTCTCTTAGCAGATTTATGTGAGCCTATTGTTGATGGCAAAGTTGTCATTCATTGTGACAACATGAGCAGTATACAGTTGGCCAAGAATCCAGTATTTCATGCGAGGACCAAACACATAGAGGTCCATTATCACTTTGTTAGAGAGAAGGTGCTGGATGGTACAGTTGATCTTCACTATGTGAAGACTGATGAGTAGGTGGTAGACATCTTTACAAAGCCACTTAGCAGGGAGAAGTTTGAGTACTTCCGTACTATGTTGGGAGTACATGGGATAAGCTTGAGGGGGAGTGTTGAGAGCCTTGATATCCCAAGCTCATCTACATCTTCATCGGCAGTACATCATGAGCTTAAAAGGGGCTATTGAGATTCAAGCTCGATGTCAGTGTGAGCCAGCTATGCTATGTGCTGGCATGTTAGGTAGGAACATGTGTGAGACATAAATGACTGCATGTCCAGCTGGTCCTAGTGTGTGGACATTAGCTAGGGTTAGTTGAGTGTGGACACAACTCATAGAGTGTTGTGTGTATTATGGATTATGGCATTATGCTTTGTGTGAGATGTGAGATGGCTTCCCTCTATGGTTAGGGTTTGCAATATACATTAGGGTTTGCTCTTGTGTGTGTGTCTCCTCCCCCTCTACCGTTCTTTCAACAGTGTCAAATGGTCGAATCAAAGAAGGAACTTGCACTTGGTTCATAGAGACCAACGCTTTTTTCCCCATCAAAGAGGCACAACTGTTGATTCTTTTCCATACAACAAGGATTATCCTCTGACTTACTTCAACTGTCGTCACTTGAACAAAATTGAATTGTATTATAGGAATCCATCAGTCCAGCCTAACCCCATTGAATCCCATGGGTTAGCCAACTACCCAACCACTGTTTATTGATAGGATCCATTGTAAAAATTTGGTTATGTTTTGTCCAAATAGTACTAGGGAAAAGAGTTCCCAGGCCCCCTAGCCGGCTCTCATGCAAAATTTAAATAGACACACCACTTACACACCCAATAGGAAATTGTCTTTTCTTAGACTCAACTATTTAAAAAATAGCATTGCAATAAAACCACGGTGTTTCCATCCTAATCCAATTTCAGTCATTCCTTCCTGAGCATACTTTATGGCATCATCGGCAACCAAAACGCTCACCACCTAGTCAGTTCCTCTAGGCTCACCTAATACTTCACTCAGAGACCTTTTCAATAGTTCCTAGCCCATAGTACCTAGGAATATAATCTCATAAAATCCATATGGACTCTCCGTTGAAGATCATCTAGATTAACCAACAAGATCCATGAACTCATTCGTTTAAAGAACAGCAAGGTCAATCAACCAGATACATGCCCGTGTTCAGAAAACACCTCGAACTCATTTTTCTTCCTCGTCGCACGCGTGGGTATCCTGGGTGACCCAGAGCCTGAGAACTGTACGGTTAGCACCCTCTAGGCTCCTTCGCAAGTCACCTAGCGCTTCACTCATAGGCCGCTTCCTTGGTCCCTCATCCACCGTACTGGAAGCTCACCATTTTAATCAAACGAGGCTGGTCAAGACCTCGGCCGACCTTGCCACACGTGAGAGACACACTAACTCTTCGTCAGTTATTGCAATCTTTTCACTTAGGTCCCCACAACCTCATTCCACAAGATAGTCAAAATTCTTCCCCAGCATTCTTGACATAAAACAATCTTTAAAAAGGTTTCACACAAATACAGTTCGAACGAAATTCCTATCTTTCCTCATCATTCCACATCCTTTAACATTATTCCTCATCATCCCATATCATTCCACGTCATTTCTCATTATCCCACATTTTTCTTACATCAATTCACATCAATTCACATCCATTCACATCATCCCATATCATTTCACATCCACTCACATCATCCCAAATCAATTCACATCCATTCACATCATCCCACATAATTTCACATCCACTCACATCATCCCACATCAATTCACATCCACTCACATCATCCCACATCAATTCACAGCCATTCACCTCATCCCACATCCACTCACATCATCCCACATCAATCTGGTTAATAGTATAGTTACTCTACCTTTTATACTGATAAGACTTTCTAAGTCTCGATCATTACTTGGCTCATTTAAAGATAACTTTTCTCGACTCAATTCAATTAAGTCTAAATTTCCATTCTCTTTTGGATCCTCGATCCAAAATAGAATGGAAATTTCCATTCTCTTTTGGATCCTCGATCCTTTCAAGAGTTCTGGATTCCTTTCCTAGGGAATCTTGGGATAAGTCAATCGCGTCACAAGTATTTATATTCATCCAACTAAGCGTGTTTGTGGTCTTTTTTTGGGAAATCCTTTTTCCATTCAAAATGTACCTCAAGATTCTATTTTTCGAGAATCTAGACGACATATACTTTGTAATTCCAAAAGTTAATTATGTTTCGTGATTTCTCTTTCTAATTAAAATTTTATCCATGATTTCTTGATGCATTCCCATGAATATTATCTCATTCTTATCTCAATTTTTCCAAAATAAAATATACTCAATATTCCTCTTTTTGAATAAAAGATTTATGCATACGACCTCATGGGATTTACAAAATCAATTATACCCATATTTTCTCTTCCAACATAAACACTAATTCATTTTTATCTAAATGAATCATTTCCATAATTCTTATAAATTGAATAACTCTAGAAAATTTGTGCATAACCTTCTTTATTTTTCTACCAATTGAATAATGCTCAAAACTCCTCTTTTAGCATAAAATCTATTATGCATAATTTCATTCTCTAATAATACAAAATTTTCCATAGCTTTCCCACATTTTCTAAGAAATGATAATACTCAAAATTCCACTTTTGGTATAAAAGTTATTCATGCATAAATTCCATTTTCTAAAGATTTTACCATAACTTTCCCATAATTTCTATGAAATGAGAATGCTTAAAATTTCACTTTTAGTATAAAACTTAATTATGCATAAAATTAATTTTTTTAATAATAAAAATTTTGCCATAGTTTTTTCACATTTTCTATGAAATAATAATACTCAAAGTTCCTCTTTTAGAATAAAAAATATTTATGCCTAAACGTTCATTTTCTCCTAGTAAAATTTTGCAATAACTTTGCTGCATTTTCTGAGAATACTCAAAAATTCTACTTTTAATATTTACTCCTAATTATCTAAATTATGGTGGGATTTTCTCTTTTAATCTAAAAATTCATTATGCATATCCAAGCATAATTATAAGCATAATTACATTTAAACCTCTTGTTTATTTTTAAAAATATCCCATTATCATTCCCATATGAAAATAATTACAAAAATATTAGCGTAAACTCTCTTTCAACTTAAAATGAATAATTATGAGTTTTCTAATCATAAAACAAGCTTGAATGAATTAATCTATATTTTAATTAGAATAAAAATCATAAAAATGCTTTATCTCTATCTCTAGCTTGTTAAGCCTAGAGTTTTGGTTAAGAAAATGAGAATAATACTAAGTTCTATTTTTGCAAGAAGGATTCAACCATAAAGATGAGTAATCTTTCTAAAAGAGAGATTTACTAATCGAACATACTATATTTAAGGATAAAGGATTAGCATTAATCCATTTAAATAATATGAACCACTAGAAGCTTGGTTTTAAGAAAAAACCATTGATTAAATTGCTTCCCAAGCATTAGAGAGGTTGGGAAGAATATTACCATTGAAAAAGATAGAAAAACACCATTGATTTAGGCTTACCCTTGGATTTTGGCTTGATTCTTTAGAGAGAAGTGAAGCCCACAAGAGAAAGCTTGGCAACCAAGATGAATAGGGTAATCTCCAAGAGAGGATGAAGATTAGTGAAGCTCCAAAGCATCCCAAGAAGAGGAAAAATAGAGGGATAATAAAATTACACTAATTTAAAGATTATAATGGCATGTAAATACACAAAGTTGATATTACAAAGGAATGAGGGTCTATTTCAAGGTGAGGGTGGTCACCAACCAAGTCCAACTGGGATCTAGGGGCTTCTAGCTCCAGTTTGATTCATTTTGGACAAGTTTTAGACTAGTTTGGCTCACTTTTTTTATTTGGTTTGAAGGAGGAGAGAGGAGAGATGAAAATATCTCATTTTCTTGAATTAAAAATGTCCCCCCTTGATGTGATTTCTAGGTGCCTCCTTCATGAGCCCTTCTCCCCATTCTGAGGTGTCAAAATTTTCATTTTTAAACTAAAAAAACCCATTTTTTAACTAATAAACCCAGTACTAGTCAACTCTTCATCTTATGTGATAATTTACTCATTTTTGGGGATTTTTCTTTTATTCTTTGCCTTTTTCTTATTCCAACACTTGGATTAACCTTATTGGCTCTTTTTGAACACTATTTGGACCTTAATCGATTTTTTTTGAAATTATATACCCCTAGGCCAAGATGTCCAATACACATTTTCACTTAATTTCTAATGCACATTGGAAATTTATTTTTAAGATTCTGTTTCAGGTGATATCTTCCTATTGACTTGGAGAAAATACTTATCCAAAAATATTTCAAAACTATATTATCTCTCTCTAGAATATTTTCTCTCTCTAGACCAAAAACAAGGGAAAATAATGTTTTCTTGCATTCTAAAATAGGATATGATTACAAAGACTGAAGGGGACGTTCTTACACCTTTACATATCAAAAGATGGAGGGAGGAATATTACATCCTACCCCACTTAAAAAATGCGAGATGTCCTCATCTCGCCCAACAGACAGCCAGCAGCTGGAGGATAATCTCTTTCATCGATTTCTTCTTTGATTACCTCAAGCGTTACTGCCTTGGAAGTAGATGGCTAGTTTGGAAACTTCTCTCTTTGATTTCCCTAATTCTTAGATTGAGGTCTTGCATTACTTTGCATTGAAGTTGAGGGTTGGTTAGGCAGTCTACCTCTGGGGTTTCCCTGATTTTGACGGGAAGGACCTTGATTACTCTGGAAGGAAGGAGTTGGAATCTGGAATCTCGGTCCTTGATTTCCTTGTCCTGAAAACCTTGATCCAAAAAGAGTCGGGAAATCCATACTACGATGATCATATCCTTGGTAGTTAAAGCATTTAATTCCTTTGTTCAAGGGTGGAACTTCGGAAGTTGAGTTCGAGGGAATTGCATTATGAGGAAAAGGCCTTCCTTCCATTCTATAAATTCCCCTATCTTGGATTTAATTAGGACCTTGTTGTCTCTTAGGATGCAAAAAGTTGGAATCACCTTCCGAGGTTATGAATCTTTTGAAAGATGATGGTGTTGGCTTCAACAAGACCTTGACAACAAAGGCCTTGGTGAAATCCTTCGCCATTCACACTGCTTCAGCCATAGAAACTGGCTTAGCATTCTTCACCAAGGTATCCAAGGACTCGTTCATTCCCCGAATGAACCTAGCCATCAGCTGTTCTTCATCCACCAGTGGTGGTGAGTATTTGAGGAGGATAGTGAATGCTCAGTGATATTCCTCCATAGTTCGGCTTCCTTGGGTTAGCTCCAGGAACTCGTTCATCTTTTTCTCCAAAAAAGCCTAGAGGATAGAATCTCTTTCTGAGGTATGCTTTAAGATCATCCCACGTCTAGGTGTTCAGATCCAAGCGGTTCGTCTCATAGTGGTTCCTCCACGCTACTCTAGCTACGATCTTCAGCCTGGCAAGAGCCACCTTACTTTTTTAATTGTAACCAGTGACATTGAAGTGCTCTTCCATAGCTTCGATCCACTTCTCTAATGTTTATCCCAAGTTCTCTCCTTCACCTTTGAAAGGTCTAGGCTGAGATCTATGAAGAGATTTGCAAACATCTGGGTTGAGCTCTTCCTCATCACGTTGGGGGCTAACATTTCTTCCACAACAACCTCGATCCATGATCCTATCAATACGAAAATTCTTTGTTAAGTCCCTTTTCCCAACTTAACCAAGACACTCAGGTGAAAAGATCACTTCAAATCTGAAAGGAGTTAAACTTTAGATCCAACTTAACCAAGACACTCAGGTGAAAAGATCACTTCAAATCTGAAAGGAGTTAAACTTTAGATCCAACTGATTCTAGATTTTCTTAAAGTTTGGTCAACCCTCTCAGAATCCTTGGATAAAGATCCCTTCTATAGGGAGAAACATACAGAACTCATTATCAAAAAATAGTTCATTCATTTCTTTAACACAATAATGGTCCATCAGACCAATAATTTCATCTGAACATTCTCCACAAGAATTTCAGTTATACAGGTTCTCAATTTGTTATTCCACAATTGGGTTTACTGGGCCCAAGATCAAGCTGTGAACAATCTTGTCAGCACGATCCACTAGCACAATTCACTAATCCCATTATGATCTGCTGAAGGTCTTGATTGTCTACCAAGCTACCAACATCATTACTGGAATTCTCTCCATTCATCATCATCATGACTTATTCAACTCGTCAACCCAAATTCAAAAATCATCATCCTTCAATTCATCAATTTTTAACCAAAATTCTAAAATCATATCAACCAGCATTCAAAAAATCATCATCTAGGATAGCATTTTTGCTTATAACTTCAAGGTCTTAGATTCACTCGTATATATTGTCAGTAAAGAGCTGCAGTATACCTACCGTATATACGAATGGTCATGGTCCTTGGTGTTATAAGACAAATGTCATCATATAACTGCGGTACTTCCATCTAAAACCCAATTTCTAATCTATGAATTTCCATTATGAATATCAATTCGTATGAATTTCAACTCACAATTACAATCTTTCATTTGGTAACTCATAAATTTTTGACATTCCTTACTTGGTTTATCAACTTCAACCAAATTGCTCTGATACCAGCTCTAAGATCATGCCCTCTCTACGCATCAGATTCTAGAGTGCTAGCACTGAAAGTAGCAACCTTGCGCGCAGGGCAAAGCTTCCCACTGGGGACCACGAATGTCTGGACAAGAGAATAATCTGCGGATCTTCCAAAACTGAACCTAGAAAAAAACTTTCCTCGCCCAGAAAGCATAGGCGATTCATCTAGGAAAAATCTTCTAACGTAGTCAAGGGCCTTAACTAATGTTTGTATTCTGACCGAACCCACAGGTCACATGGCTGAATCAAAGGAGGAACTTGCACTTGGTTCATAGAGACCAACACTTTTTTCCCCATCAAAGAGGCAGAGCCATTGATTCTTTTCCATAGAACAAGGATTATCCACAGTGACTTACTTCAACTATCGTCACTTGAACAGAATTGAGTTGTATTATAGGAATCTATCAGTCTAGCCTAACCCCATCCAATCCCATGGGTTAGCCAACCACCCAACCACTGTATTGATAGGATCCATTGTAAAAAATTGGTTATGTTTTGTTCCATGTACTAAGGAAAAGAGTTCCCATGCCTCCTAGCCGGCTCTCATGCAAAATTTAAATAGACACACCACTTACACACCCAATAGGAAATTGCCTTTTCTTAGACTCAACTATTTTCAAAATAGCATTGCAATAAAACCACGGTGTTTGCATCCTAACCCTCATTATTCCATTTCCAAGTCCAATTTCCAACTTTTCCACTTTCCAATCATAAAATCCGATTTTAGTCATTCCTTCCTTAGCATACCTATGGCATCATCGGCAATAAAAACACTCACCACCTGGTCAATCCCTCTAGGCTCACCTAGTACTTCACTCAGGGGCCTTTTCAATAGTTCCTAACCCATAGTACCCAGGAATATAATCTCATAAAATCCATATGGACTCTGTGTTGAAGATCAACTATATTAATCAACAAGATCCATGTAAAAGAGCCATGAACTCATCCGTTGAAGACCAGCAAGGTCAATCAATCAGATCCATGCCCATATTTAGAAAAGATCTCCAACTCATTTTTCTTCCTCGTCACAAGCATGGGTATCTAAGACGACCCAGAGCTCGAGAACCGTATGGTCAGCACCCTCTAGGCTCCACGTTACCTAGCGCTTCACTCATAGGCCACTTCCTTGGTCTCTCATACACCATACCGGAAGCTCACCATTTTAATGAATCATTTCCATAATTCTCATAAATTGAATAACTCTAGAAAATTTATGCATAACCTTCTTTATTTTTCTGACAATTGAATAATGCTCAAAACTCCACTTTTAGCATAAAATCTATTATGCAAAATTTCATTCTCTAATGATATAAATGTTTCCACCCACCAAGTCCAACTGGGATCTAGAGGCTTCCAGCTCCAGTTTGATCCATTTTGGACGAGTTTTAGACTAGTTGGCTCACTTTTTTAATTTGGTTTGAAGGAGGAGAGAGGAGAGATGAAAATATCTCATTTTTTTGAGTTAGACTTCTTTGGATGAGAGGTCAAAGAAGATAGTGAGCAAGCTCCAATGTCACAAGAGGATGAAACCTTGTAACAAAGAGAGGCAAGCACCCCTTTGTATGAGGGATGTTTGTACTCCACACTATGAGAAAACTTGGAGCTATTGAACTTGCAAAAAACTTATGGATGGAGTGATGCAAGTGTCACAAGTCTTCTTTGGTAAGATCGCTTCATTCTATTGAAAATATTTCATGTTCTATATACTCTCCTTGCTAATATTTTGACATATGATTTCTTACCCTATGTTGTAGGCTTCTCGAGAAGATTCTTCCCCCTCAAAATCTATTATCAAACTCACGAGATGGGTGTCATAAAATGCTCTCTGTGCTAGGTATGTATTACACAAAAATACATGCATGCCACCCCAATTATTGCAGGGATTAATAAAGATGCAACACAATGTCTACAATGTGGGGAGAGCTGCTATAGGGATGATTTGCAAAAGGATATAAAGTTCCCCAAAAGGTTATGAGACACTTTCCTATCATTCCTCGCATCCAACACATGTTTAAATGTAAGGGGATTGCAGAACTCATGACATGGCATGCTACTCATTGTGCTCGATCGAGGCTTGGGCATGGATGGTGTTAACCCATTTGGCTTCAAGTCCACATCATGGTCTACTTGGCCTATTGTATTGGTGAATTACAACCTCCCTCCATGGGTGGAAATCAAGAAAGGTCATATCATGCTTGCTCTCCTTGTATCAAGAAAGTATAAGGTGGAAAACATGGATTTGTACCTCGAGCCTTTGATTGAGGATCTTGAGACACTATGGCAAGGTATCAAAGTACATGACATTTCAAGGCCAATAAATAGGCATGAGGCGGAGGTGAAAGAAGTTTTGCTTTGGACGATGCATGACTATCTCGGGTTCTTGGAGTGCTCAGGTACCTACTTGAATCTTATATGCATAAGGCTTTAGCCTTTAAACTTTAAGTGTATATCTCTATCTTAATCATCTCAATTTTAAATTAGGTTTGGCAACCTCATGACATCATGCATATCTGATTTGTGGACCATCACTTGTTTCGAGAAGGCCCTCTACACTTAATAAGGTGGTGTATGACAAACATCATCGATTTCTCCCTCCTTCACATCCAAAGTATGTGTCACATGATGTCTCACCACTTGTGATGAGAGGTAGAGATTGGTTAAAGTCATGGAGAAGCACTCCCAATCCACCACCAAATGGGATGTCTAGACACTCAATCTTCTTTCGACTTCCATATTGGTGTGACATGAAGATTAATCATCTCTTAGATCCCATGCATATCTTCAAGAATGTGGAAACAAATATTTGGGACCATTTAATTTTGGTAAAAGAGATACAAAGGATGCAAGGGATGACTTACAAAACATTGGACACCTTCAAAGTGCATGGCCAATTGAAAGTGAGAGTGGAAAAATAGTCCTACCAAAGGCACCATGGGTATTAACCAAGAGGGAGCACAATAAGGTGAAAAGTGAGAGTGGAAAAATAGTCCTACCAAAGACACCATGGGTATTAACCAAGAGGGAGCACAATAAGGTGAAAAGTGTGATCACCTCTTTTCGTATACCCAATAGGAGTAATGTATTCATTGAACGGTGCCTTCACAAAGACCAAAAAGAAAGGTGAGGAACAATTATATGGCCTCAAGACACATGATTGGCAAAAGATATTATAGGTATATAAATATTCACTTTTTCATTTTCTCTTTATGGTACAAAAAGATGAGAGAGGCTATTTATTACAAAATGGGAAGCTTGGTGAGGTGTAAACCTTCTCTTTAAATGAATAAGTTATATTTCTTATTTGGAATTCTCATGCGTTCACAAGTTATGTATTGGTAAATAGTACACATAATTGCTATTTATGTAGGTACATATCCTTAAAGGAGATAGATCCTACATCCATTGAGATGGCTCATCTCAATGCTATTGAGACAGTGTGTATGATCAAGGATAACTTTTCTAGAATAATTCTCTCACTAGCCAATTACATATTGTGGTGCATTTGGTTGATGAAGTGGCGTTATGTGGTGATGTTCATGTTCGATGGATGTTTTTTCTTGAAAGGTTCATGAAAATCTTAAAGGACTTTGTTAGACAAAGAGAAAGGCCAAAAGCAATCATGATAGAGGGATGGTTGATGCAAGAGTCTCTTATGTATATCGCAAAACATCCATCTCGCATAGATCCTTCCATGCTATGATTGTGGAGCAATGAGGAGGATGACCGACTAATCACTAATGTGCCTCAAGGAAAAGGAAGGCAACGAAGACTGGATGAAGCATTATGCCACAAGGTGAATACATTCTGCATTCTAAATAGTCCCATCATGGAGAAGTGGATTGGAATATACAAGGATGTAATCAACAGATGAAAGAATGAGAGAAGATCTTTCAGAAGAGCAAATAAACGCTTGCCATTCCCACCTAGCTTGGAACCTCTACCAAATGTGATCAATATAGAATGGCTTCATATGGCAATATCAATGGCATTGCAAAATGGAGAGATGAGCTTCAAAAACTAAACAAAACATGCTTCTTCTTTTGTCAAACCAACATACTTGCAGATTTTTGGATGCAAGAGGATGTGACCCTCAAGTAAGTACATTCTTCATCTGTATCTCACGTATGTACCTTGTTTAATGCACTATACTAAATGTCATGCTTTTGTTTAATGTTAGTACAAATTATATAATGCAATATGGTCAGAGGGGAGGCACTTTCGCACAAAAGCGTGTCGATTCTAAAAAAAACACATTTGATTATGGGGTGATTATAACTTTTGAGCAATAAAGTTGATCTAGTAGACATGATACCAATGTCATAGAGGATAATCTTGAGTATTGTGAAACTAATCAGGATATTCCTGAGGTTGGATTTAGAGCATTTAGTCTATTCATCTTTGATGTCAAATGGTTCAAGGTGATATATAGAGGTTATCAAGCAACCATGAAGAAACATCCAAATGGGTTATTTCAAATTGATCCAACCAAATTTGGAATGATGAGAAAGATTTCTTCGTACTGCCTCAACACTGTCAACAAGTTAGTAACCCAGCCAATCCCAAATTAAATCTTGATGTAGTATAATAAAAGTGTAACCCATTTGATTTATGATATTAGGTTGTATTTCACAATGATCAAATTGATCCAAAGTGGTGGTATGTTATACAAGTTTCCCTTCGTTCAAAATATATCTTTCAAGATCAAGATGTGGAGGCCGAATCTCTAGATGAGGTACAAGTACTACCTCAAATCGGCTCATTGGAAGAAGATGATGAAGAAAACATTTTGGATGGGACCGATGAAGAGCATGAGGAACATCAATCGAAAGAAGATGATGAGTCACCTATCAATCATGACAATGTGTCATTGGGTCATGATAGTGATATTGATATTGATATGGAACCCCTAATTTTCATTGAGCTTCCATTAGATATAGACATTGATGAAGCAACACATATGGATTTATTACAAGATGGGATAGATTCATGATCTTGACACTGTTTCGCTGCTCAAAAGTTTTCAACTATCTTTTTTTTCTTCTTCTTGAAACACAGCTCCAAGGGTTTTAATGGATGTTTTTAAAAAACTATATATCATTTTTTGTGTGTATGTGACATGTATTTTTAGAATTGAGCATCCAACAACTCTTTGGAATTTCATGCAGCAAAAATAGCAGCATAATTTCACTGGTATTTTCGTTGTTCAAAAGCGAAATCATAGTATAGGAGAAAAATTTTACTGTTAAAGAGGCTGCTCAGTAGCGGGATTTTGTTGTGGTCCAGCAAAATTTTGCATTTAAGAGTGCTGTTGGGCAGCCAAATTTCACTGTGGAGCAGTGAATGGAATCCTCGTTGTCCGGACAAAAAACGCGATGCTGAAACACTGCTAGAAAATGTTGTTGTGCCCCCAACATGTTGTAGTGATCCTTGCAAGATGATACACTCCACGATAAGCTCTTATAATGATGGCGTGGTCATGACGCGTAAAAAAACATAGAAGTGGGCGTTTGCACGTTGATGGAAAATAAGGAGAAATTCGGCCTTGATTACTTGCAATGATAAGAGAGGGGGCACTTGGAGAGGGCGATACAAAGTGGGCATCTGCACGTTGATGGGGAATAAAGAGAAATTAGGCCTAAATTACTTGGAAGGATAGGAGAGGGGGGCGCTTGGAGAGGGCGATATGAGAGGGGACTCTTGGGAGAGGGGGTGCTTGAAAGGAGGTGGAGGGGGTGCTTGGGAGGGGGTGCTTGAAAGGAGGTGGAGGGGGCACTTAGGAGGGGGTGCTTGAGAGGAGGTGGAGGGGGTGCTTGGGCCCTCCTCGAGAACAGCCTGTGGCATACAGGCCATGCCACTGGCCACTGCATGTGGCCGGTGGCATGTATGCCATGTGACACATTCCATGCATGGCATGGCCACGTGGCACACAGCCATGCCACGCATGAATTCCACATGTAATTCCCAAAGATGGACATTACACATGGCTGCAACGTGTAGTGTGTAGTGCATGTGGCACCACATGCACTGCGCACTACACGTGGTGCAGTCCACATGGGCTCCACGTGAAGTGCACATGGCACCAATTAGTTGGCACCATGTGTCACCATTGGTGACATGCATGGCTCAATTTGATGTGCCACATGGATTGTCTAGTCCATGTGGCATGCCATGTGGACTGAACAGTCCATGTGGTCTCTTGTTTATCCACATGGACTATTTAGTGCACGTGGTCATGCCACATGTAATTCCCAAGTATGGGCATTACACATGGCAAGGCCATGTGGACTGCATAGTCCACGTGGGCACACCGATTGTAATGCCCAAACGCGAGCATTACATGCGGCATGCCGCATGGCCTCCATCGCATGCGTGGCCAAGGCCACGAGGCATGTGGCCTTTCCTGTGTGTGTGGCACGCAGTAGCGAAGGCCACATGCCACACGGCTAGCTTGCGTGGTCATGCAAGAAAGCCACACACTGCTACGGCTATGCAATGGCTTTCACAGCCAATGTTGAGGCCTCACAAAGAGCCCTCAACAGTCACCTTTTCTCTCTCTCTCAACCCATTAGTAGTCACCCTCTCTCTCTCTCTCCACAAAGAGTCTCCCTCTCTATCTTCCACAAAGAGTCACCCTCTCTCTCTCTCTCTCTCTCTCTCTCAAGCTCTCTCAACACTCGTGGCCTCAACGGTTGGAAGCGGCCTCAACAGTTTCAAGGCCCTCAAGCGGTAGCGGTCCTTGCCCTCAACGTCGAAGAGTTCTCAATCATCCAAATTTTCCAAGTAAACTTGTTTTCATTAATATAAATGGTATAATAATTTCTAAAATTTTAGAGATAGTGCATCACGTGTAATTGGAATAATAAATTAATGATAATTAAAGACTAATTTAAAATAATTGCATCATATCTTAATGAGACAAAAGACTAATTTAAGAACTATTCTTAAATATGGGTATTGTAAGATTCTTTTTTCCATCTTTTGAGATATAAAGATGTAAGAACCTCCCCTTGAGTCTCTTTTAATCATACCCCCCTTCATAAGTGGAAAAAGATCTTGTTTGACCCTATTTTGATCTAGAGAGAGAAAATATTCTAGAGAGAGGTAATAAAAATTTAAAATATTTTTAGATAAGTATTTTCTTCTTGACAATAGGAAGTGATCCCTTGAAACATAATTTTAATCACAATAGATAAGTATTTTCTTCTTGACAATAGGAAGTGATCCCTTGAAACATAATTTTAATCACAAATTCCTAAGTTTGATTAGAGTTGGACAATGGGTGAACCAAGGAGTCTCCTAGTTCAAAGTTCTAAGCTTTATTAAATTCTTTTGAATTTAAAAATGTGATATCCTTATTGATTAAGGTTGGAAAATAAACATAAAAGAAAAATAGAAAAAATTATAATTTTCCATAAGAAAATATTAAAGAAAGGCTCACATGAGGTGAAGGTTCCTTAATTATGAATTTTGAGATATTTTAGGAGACTTTTTGGAGGTTTTGTGACACCTTGAGCAGGAGGGGGAAAACCCTTCACCTCTTCTTCTCTTCAAGATTACCCTTTCCCCTTGGTGGCCAAGCCTCTTCCTTGAGGGCTACACAACTTTTGCAAGGTAAAGAATTAAGCAAACCAAGGGTAAGCCTAAACAATGAAGTTTATGCTCTCTTTTTGATGTTAATCTTCTTCCTAACCTCCCTCATGCTTGGGAAGCATTTTATTTTATGGGTTTCCTGTTAAAACCATGCTTTTCTTGATTTATGATGAACTAATGTTTATGTTTAAGCTTAGGGTTATGCATAAACTAACTTTTATATTAAAAGTAAAATTTTTAGCATTATCCTTTCATAGAAAATGCGAGAAAACCATAGCAAAAATTTTATCAGTAGAAAATGAAGGTTTATTCATAAATTCAATTTTATGCTAAAAGTGTAATTTTGAGCATTCTCAATTTATAGAAAATGTGGGGAGCTATGGCAAAATGTTATCATTAGAAAATTAAGATTTATGCATAAATTATTTTTTATACTAAAAGTGAAATTTTGAGTATTTTCATTTTATAGAAAATACGGAGAAACTATGGAAAAAATTTTATCAATAGAATATGAGTTTATGTTAAATTTTATGCTAAAAGTGGAGTTTTAAACATTCTCAACTTATAGAAAATGTGTGGAAGCTATGGCAAAATTTATATCATTAGAAAATGAATTTATGCATAATATTTTTTATGCTAAAAGTGGAATTTTAAGCATTATCATTTCATAGAAAATGTGGGGAAGCTATGGTAAAATTTTTATCATTAGGAAATGAATTTACGCATAATAAATTTTATGCTAAAAGTGGAGTTTTGAGCATTATTCATTTTCCAAAAAAAGAAGAAGGTTATGCACAAATATTTATAGATAATATAATTCATTTAGATAAAAAAATGAATTAGTATGTGTGCATAAATATTTTATGCTAAAAGAGGAATTTTCATGGTATTTCTTTTTGAGAAAACTGAGAAAAGAATGTTAAAATACTCATAGGAATGCATCGAGAAAACATGGATAAATTTTAATCAGAAAGAAGAATCATGAACATATTTAACTTATAGAATTGTGAAGTATACGACTAGATTCTTGAAAAAATAGAATCTTGGGTACATTCTGAACGGGAAGAGGGATTTCCCAGAAAAAAACCAAAAACACGCTTAGTTGGATGAATATAAATACTTGTGGCTAACTTATTTCTAGATTCCCTAGGAAAGGAATCTCGAATTCTTGAAGGATCAAGGATCCAAAAGTGAACGAAAATTTAGACTTTATTAAATTGAGTTGAGAAAAAGTTACCTTTAACTAAGCTAAGTAATGGCCGAGACTTAGAAGTTCTATCAGTGTGAAGAGTAGAGTAACTATACTTTTAATCTGGTTGATTGTGGAACAAAAATTTTGATAACTAGATCAAGAAAAGTTGATAATCAAACCTGATTTGCTCAAAGCGAAAAGAGACCATCTTGTTTGTAGAAATTGGAATTGATGTGGAGTGATGAGAAGTGATGTATAGGATGTGTGGAATGATGTGGAGTGATAAGAAATGATGTGTGGGATGTGTGTGGAATGAAGTGGAGTGATGAGAAGTGATATGTGGGATGTATGGAATAATAAGCAGTGATGTGTGGGATGTGTGGAATAATGTGGAGTGATGTGAAGTGATGTGTGGGATGATGTGGTTGATTGGAGTGATGTGGATTAATATGGATTGATGATTGGAGTGATGTGGATTAATATGGATTGATGTGTGGGATGATGTGGATTAATATGGATTGATGTGTGGAGTGATGAGGATTGATGTGGTTGATGAGGATAGATGTGTGGATTGATGTGGAATGATATGATTGATGAGGATTGATGTGAGGATTGATAAGGGATTGATGTGATTGATGAGAATTGATGTGAGATGATTGGTGTGGATTGATGTGATGATTGATGTGTGGAGTGATGTGGATTGACATGGATGTTGTGTGGATTGACGTGGTTGATGTGAATGAATATAGAAACGATGTAGGATGATGTGAATGAATGTGGAATGATATGATTGATGAGGATTGATGTAAGGATTGATAAGGGATTGATGTGATTGATGAGGATTGGTGTGAGGATTGGTGTGGATTGATGTGATTGATGAGGATTGATGTGATGATTGATGTGTGGAGTGATGTGGATTGACATGGATGTTGTGTGGATTGATGTGGTTGATGTGAATGAATATAGAAATGATGTAGGATGATGTGAATGAATGTGGAATGATGTGAATTGATGTGGACAGTGTGATGCGAATTGATGTGAAAAAATGTGGAATAATGAGAAATGATGAGGAATGATGAGGAATGATGTGAAACGATGAAGAATGATGTGGAAAGATGTGAAATGATGAAGAATGGTTTATGTGATTATACTCCTAGGTACTATGGGCTAGGAACTATCGAAAAGGCCCCTGAGTGAGCAGGTGGTGAGCGTTCTGGTTGCCAATGATGCCATAGGTATGCTGAGGAAGGAATGAATGAAATATGGATTTTACGGAAAAATCTTGATTATATTCCTGGGTACTATGGGCTAGGAACTATTGAAAAGGCCCCTGAGTGAGCAGGTGGTGAGTATTCTGGTTGGCTGATTTATGATGCCATAGGTACGCCGAGGAAGGAATGATTGGAAATTGGACTTGGAAACTAGAATACTGAGGATTACGATGGAAACACTCTGGTTTTATTGCAATGTTGTTTTGGAAATAGTTGAGTCTAAGAAAAGGCAATTTCATATTGGGTGCATAAGTGGTGTGTCTATTTAATTTTTGCATGAGAGCCGGCTAGGGGGCCTGGGAACTCTTTTCCCTAGTACCCAGGACAAAACATAACCAAATTTTTATAATGGATCCTATCACAGTTGGATGGAGTTAGGCTAGATCGATGGATTCCTAAAATAAAATTCAATTTTGTTTAAGTAACGATAGATGAAATAAGTCACGGGATAATCCTTGTTCTATGGAAAAGAGTCAACAGCTGTGCCTCTTTTAATGGGGAAAAAAGCATTGGTCTCTATGAACTAAGTGCAAGTTCCTCCTTGGATTCGGCCATGTGACCCGCGGGTTTGGTCAGATTACAAAAGATAGTTAAGGCTCTTGACTACGTTAGAAGATTTTCCTAGAAGAATCGCCTGTGCTTTCTGGGCAAGGGAAGTTTTTTTTCGAGGTTTAGTTTTGGAAGAGCTGCCGGATTAGTCTCTTACTTAGACATTTGTGGCGAGGCCCTGAGTGGGAAGCTTTGCCTTGCATGGCAGGTTGCTACTTCCGCTGCCAGCAGCAATCCAGAGTTTGATGCGCAAAGGGGGCAGGCATCTCACAGGTGCATATTCAAGACAAAATTCCTCTACGCACTCGTTTGTAATCAAAGAGGTTCATTGGATTGCAAGATGAGATCTCTCTCTCTTAAGATGTGGGCATATCACAAGTGGCCAGATCAAGAGAAGTAATAAACACCTCACAATTGCAGTTGACTATGGAAGTTGCTTCTTGACTGCCCACCGACAATCATGTGGCCAGTAGTAGTGCCACGATTTTAGAAGAACAGTATGTGAAAGAGAGTTTCGGCATTG